>NC_081406.1:515603790-515948790 GCF_030272615.1 Cryptomeria japonica
CATAACAAGTTAAAAACAATCTCTAGCTTATAATTCTATGATAGAATTCACAAAAGACATTAATTTTTCAAATAATATTAATATAATAAAATTTGTTAAAATTGTCAAACTATTTTCAAAGTTTAAATGAGAATTAAAAAGTTCTAAATATGATGTAATATAATAACAATAAAATATAAACATGAGGTTCATCTCATAATGTGATGCTTAAGTAGTGTTGTTGTTGTGGCCACCTTCACTAGGCCATTGTAATTGCACACCTAGATTAATAGATGCAAATTTTATTTGTAATCCCTAAAAGAAATAAATATAAAATAGATTAAAAATACAATCATTCATTTTTCATAAATATTTTTTTATTGTCAATTTTAAAATATTTTAAATTAGTAGATGCAAATTATTCATTTTTTATAAATATTTTTTATTATTAATTACGTCGAGAGGGGTATTAATACTCACATAATGGATTGATAGATATGCGTGATTAAAAACCCCTTATGATTAAAATTGACACCTGTCATATTGTATGACGCCCGTCATAATTACAATTAGTTTTTGTATTACTTAAAATAAAAATAATTTAAATAACTTTATATAATCTAAATTAAAATAAATTGAACATGTAGTATTGTAACAAGTTAAAATTAGTTTAATATTTAATAATTATAATAAAAATAAAATAATAAATTAAATTAAAAAATTAAAATAATTTCAATAAAATGATTTGAATATTTTTAATCCAATCAACCAGTTATAATTAGACTTCTCAGATTATATATTTAAAAAATTAATTATAGAGTATAAATAGAAATCAATAAAATAATATTAAATTTTATTTCAAATTAATGTAAATAAAATAAAATAATAAATTATAGATATATATATATATATATATATATATCAATTAAATATTTACTAGATTTTATTTCAAATTATTGTAAATAAAATAAAATAATAAATTAAATTAAACAATTTAAAATAATTAAATTAATCTAAATTAAATTAAATAAATTAAATGAAAAATAATTTAAATAACTTAAATTAAAATAAATTGCATATTTAGTATTGTCATAAGTTAGAATTAGTTAAACATTTAATTTTATTTTACTATATCTAGTTATTAATGCATGAAATTAATGAATTTAAATAAAACTAAATTAAATAACTTGTATTAAAATAAATTGCATGTAGTATTGTAATAAAAATATTTTAAATAACCTTAATCAGGTCAACCATTATCATAAGAGTTCTCAAATTGAATATTTAAAAATTTAATTATTTTACTCTCTCTATATAAATAGAAATCAATAAAATATATACTATATTTTATTTAAATTGATGCAAATAAAATAAGAAAAAATAATAAATTAAATTAAATAAAACTAAATTAAAAATAAATTAATTAAAATAATCTAAATTAAATTAAGTAACTTAAATTAAAATAAATTAAATAATTTATATTAAAATAAATTGCATGTGTAGTATTTTAACAAGTTAGATATCCAATATGTAATGCATAACTGACAGTTATAAAAAGACATCTCCATGTATTCAAATAGATAAATTCATTCTATATTTAGAATTTTTTGTTTATACTTTTTTTTTTTGAATAAAGAGGTAAAAACTTTATTAATAATTAGAAACCAACATTACACAAGAAAGCTAGAGCCACAAGGCCCTAGAAGAGAACAACAAACCCAACTAGAAATCATCCAGCTTCATAACTATCCATATCCTCAACAAAGATCTGATGTAAGTCCTGACAGTAATCAGGGGAAAGATGCTCCCAACCCTCAACTTTCCAAGCATCACCATGTTTTGACGCCCACTTAGCCAAACAATCTGCAGCTCTATTCCATTCACGGGGAATGTGGATGAAAGACACCCTCTTTATCATAGAACTAATTTGCAAAATCTAGTGCACAATCCCTACCAACTGCCAATCAATCACACTCACCTTCTGCTTAATCATCATATTAACAATAATTTGTGAATCCGATTCAGAGATAACCTTACACCACACTAACTCATAGGCACACTCCAGGGAATATAAAATTGCTAGTCCCTCCATAAAATTATGATTGTTGCCCTTTATGAACTGAAAAGAAAAAAATGACAACCCCCATACAATCCCTAACAACACCCCCAATTGTAGCAGGACCCAGATTACCCCAAGAGGAGCCATCAGTATTAATTTGAATGGAATCATCCTGAGGAGGAAACCATCTTCCCACCCTTTGAACCTTCTGCTTAACATATCTACCTCTCCTGACACAAGCTGAGATGGGAGACATCTCCTGCAAACCCAACCTACTCACAATATCAACCTCTCTATCTAGAGGAAAATTCACCTCACATTTAGCTTCCATCGTCTCTTGGATCATGCCAATGATTTTATTCCACACTTGTTGAATTAATAGTCTAACTTCCCTAAAAATCCTCCTATTCCTCTCTAGCTAGATCTGCCAAAGTATGAAAATGGGCCCAATGTACCAGACAGTTTGGAGTGTTGGCATATGTGCAGAGTTTGATGTCATGATGATATTGTATGTTGTCAATGATGTCAATATGCTGAAGTATGAACCGGTATATTGAAGAAAGCAACTAGCAAGAGAACCGGTATGATGGTATGAAGTGAACTAGTATGTTGATGTGAACTGGTATAAGTGAAAAGGTGAACCAGTATGTTGGAATGTGAATCTGTATATGCAAAGTTTGTATCGGGGTTTCATTTGATATGACTACCGGTTGGCAGTCTCGGCTTCAAGGTTTCCGGTTGATGCATTACAAGTTTGTGTGACTCGACCGATGACATTTTGTGATGAGTTAGCATCAAAATGAGGATCGGATCGTGTTGCCACGCCAGCCTTGTGCGCGTGAAGAATTTCCTTGAGGATCTTGCATGAAGAAGATTGATCCTATCTACCTTGGGAATGTGCAAAGTCTTAGTAAACAGTGGAGAGTGCGTGATAGGTTATCAGCTTCCAGAAGCGGCAAAGAACGAATGATGGAGAACATCTTGAGATTTGTTCAAGATTGTTTTACTCTATGCAGTGTGATTAAATGGTCAGGATTGGACCGACTGTATTGATAACCTAGATGCTTAGGGTTTTAGGTTTTGGCTACCGACCTAATTGTTAACTATAAGGTTGATGATGATTTGTATTGTGAAGTTGTTGGTAAATGTTGTGTGTGTATCCAAGTGTAGAGATACTTGATTCTTTCCAAACCGGTGCAGTGAGTAGAGATCTACAGAGTGTCTTTGCAAATGTGAAGGAACTAAAGTGGATCTGCCTTGGCATTAAGTGTTGTTATCAGATCAGTGTATTACCTATTGACTTATAACCATTTTAGTAGCTGGAAAATCCCTTAACCGGGTAGCTTTAACATGCTTTTTGTAAATCCTTTAACAGGGTGACTCAAAATCATTAAGTTCTTCAAATCCTCTTGTGAGGTAACCTTTAACAGGGTTCTAACCTTTAACCAGATATTTAGCCATCCCTTAACTGGGTGATCCCTTGTAGGATTGGTTCCTAGCAAAACCTGTTGTAAAGTCCTTAATCGGACTAGGATCCTAACAGGGCGGACTTCAGAAGAGTTCAAGAAAAACTTGTGGGTATTCATCCCCACTGTGGTTTTTCCTAGTTGGGTTTCTACGTGAAAAATCAGTGTGTTATGTGTGATGCTTTTTCATGTGGTGTTTTAGTGTTTTCTGTTAAGTGGTAAAGCATACTGACCTAGTGGTCACTATATTTCTGATGTATTACTTGCTTAAGCATAGCATATGGGTGAAGTGGAAATGAGACATTAGGTTTTGTGAAGATCTAAGTGTTATCGGTTTATGTCTTTCACAGTCTCATTGTGTTTTACCGGTAGTGCCCTGATTTAGATATGTGATGTTGTTTACCAATTTGTGCAGTCTTTGGTGTTTAAGTTGTTGAAGAAGCTTTTGTCTATACCGATTCACCCCCCCCCCCCCCCCTCTCAGTATCTATTGAGCATTTACTGTTCATCATTATTCATCAATTGGTATCAGAGCATCCTCCAAGTCCTATGTGTTATAAGCTTAACCACTTGAGGAAAAGATCCTATTCTAATGATGAAGAGGGAAGGTCTTAAGTTCAATAGTGATAACTTTAAGATATGGAAGGACAGAATGAAGATATACATTAAGAGCTTGGGTGCTCAACACTAGAGCTATGTTGAGAATACTTATGTTGTCCCTACCGGTACTCTCACTGATGAGCAAAGAAGAGAAATTCAGGAGAATGGGCAGGTCATGGAAGCTCTAATCAGCAGTCTATCTGATGTTGAGTTTATTGATGTTCAAGAAAAAGACAATCCCAAGGATGTATGGGATACTCTGGAGTCTATCTATGGTGGCGATGAGCATGTAAAGCAAGCTAAGGAAGAAATCCTTAGAGGAAAGTTTGAAGACATGTAGATGGTTGAAGGAGAGACCATTCAACAATATGGGATAAGGATCAAAACTGTTGTTGGAGACATCAAGAGTGGATGATTCCACCATTGTTAGCAAAGTTTTGAGAACCTTATTATCAGTCTATGCAATAAAGGTTGCCGCTATTTAGGAGTTGATATCTATTGACAAGACAAAGGTATCCCTTGATTCTATCATTAGTAAGTTGACCGCATATGAGCTAAATAGTTATGATGGCAGTGTTCAGAAGACTGATTCAACCTTTAAAGCATCTGTTGCACTATCTAGAAAGGGTAAAGAAGCTAGTACCAGTAGTAAACCTAGACAAAGCAAAGATATGGATGATGAGGAGATCCTGATGGATTTTGAAGCTCTTCTTGCCAAGGGACTCCCTAAGGGAACTGGAAAATATAGAGGTAAGCTTCCTTTGAAATGCTTTTCTTGCAAATGCTTTTCTTGCAATAGGATAGGACACATTGTTGTTAACTGTCCCAATAGTGATAATAAGTACAAACCAGAGAGGTTCAAAACATTCAAAGGAGGAAATAGGAGAAACTGTCTCATTGCAGTTGATGAAGGTGTCATTGATGATGAATCAGAAGATGAAGAAAGAAAAGAAGTAGTATTTGTAGTTGTTAAGGAAGAAGTGTCAGACAAGAAGGCTCTTTTCTCCCGCTTTGATAATTCTAATGAATTGATTATTGATAGTGGTTGTTCTCACCACATGACTGGTGACCGGAGAAAGTTTCTGTCTCTGGAAGAGTATGATGGAGGTGTAGTCCGATTTGGTAATGATGCACCTTGTATGGTAAAAGGAAAAGGGTCCATCTCTCTAAATGGAAAAAGCAGTGCTGATAATGTGTATTGGGTAGAAGGTCTCAGGCATAACCTTTTGAGTGCTGCTCAGCTGAATGATAAAGCACTCACTCTGGAATTCAAAGATGGAGTATGCAAAATCAAAGGAAATAATGGTGAATTGATGGCCACCGGTATGCAGACTAAAGGTAACCTATTTTAGTTAAATAAAAATATCAATCAATGTCTAATGGCTAAATTTGATGACAATTGGATATGGGATAGGAGACTCTACCATGTTAATTTTGATAACATTGTGAAGGCCATTAAGATCAAGGCATTTAGAGGATTACCTATGCTGAACAAACCAGAGAATCCTTTACGCAGAGAATATCAACAAGGGAAAATGTCTTCCTCAACCTTCAAAGGTAAATCTTTCATAGCAAATAATTTACTTGATCTTGTGCATACTAATTTGTGTGGTCCTATGAAAACTAGGAGTGTTCAGGGAGATAGGTACTTTATGATTCTTACTGATGATTTCTCAAGAATGATGTGGGTCATATTCTTGATAGAGAACTTTGAAGCTTTTGGAAAGTTCAAAGCCTTCAGAGCACTAGTTGAAAAGGAAAGTGGTAAGAGGATCAAATGCCTTAGAACCGATCAAGGAGGTGAGTTCACCTCTAGAGAATTCAATTACTATGAAGAGAATGGCATCAAGAGGCAACTGTCTGCCCCCTGGACTCCACAGTAGAATGCCCTAGTAGAAAGGAACAACCGGACTATAGTTGAAGCAGCCAGAACAATGTTGATTCAAGGGAAGGTTGCTCACACTTTTTGGAGAGAAGCGATGAGCACTGCAGCCTACACTATGAACCAGGTACTCATCAAGAAAGGTAAGGATAAAACTCCTTATGAGTATTGGACTGGTAAAACCCCAGTGGTAAGCTACTTTAGAGTGTTTGGTAGCAAGTGTTATATCAAGAGGAGTGAACACCAAAGCAAGTTTGATGCAAAATGTGATAAGGGAATATTCCTAGGATACTCCACCAAGAGCAAAGCTCTCAAGTGTTTTAACAATAGGACTCAGAGAATTGTTAAAAGCATCAATGTCAGAGTTGATGAAACCTCTGAGAAACCTGAGGAAACCGGCAGTGAGCAAGCGGTAGATGAACCGGTTGCAACCTTCTGAGAACTGGTTGCAAAACAACCAAGTACAAGTAACAGTGCTTCTAAACCAGTAGCTACTGATGTAGATGAAGATGAAGATGAGGATGAAGAGGAAAAACAAGAGGTATCAGCCAAGATCATTCCTAGGTATGTAAAGCTACATCATGATCCAAAGCAGATCATAGGAGATAAGGATGCAGGAATTCTTACAAGAAGAAAGGTCAGAGAAAATTCTTGCATGATCTCTGAATTTGAGCCCAAAACATTTAAAGAGGCACATAAAGATGAAGAATGGATTAAGGCTATGGAAGAGGAACTTGACCAGATAGAAAAGAATGGTACATGGTCTTTGGTACCCAGACCGGAGTATAAAAATGTTATTGGCACCAAATGGGTTTTTAGAAACAAACTAAATGAAGATGGCACAGTGGTAAGAAAAAAAGCAAGATTGGTATGTAAGGGATATGCTCAAGAAGAAGGAGAAGACTATGGAGAAACCTTTGCTCCAGTAGCTAGATTGGAAGGAGTTCAAATGCTTCTTGCATATGCAGCCTTCAAGGGATTCAAAGTGTATCAGATGGATGTGAAATCTGCATTCCTGAATGGAATACTTGAAGAGGAAGTGTATATAGGAGGAAGTGTATATAGAGCAACCAGATGGATTTTCCCTATCAGGAAAATAGTGATATGGTGTGCAGGCTACATAAAGCCTTGTATGGATTGAAGCAAGCACCTAGAGCATGGTATGAATGTTTACACTCACACCTTGTGAAGATTGGATTTGAAAGAACAAGTGAAGATATCAATATCTATCTGAAGTCAGAAGGAGATCAGATTCTGATGTGAAGTGTTTGTTGATGACATAATTTTTGGTGGAGATGACAAGATGAGCCATGCATTTGCAGATGAAATGAAGAAGGAATTTGAGATGTCACTAATCGGAGAGATTAAGTTCTTCATTGGACTACAGATTCAACAAATGAAAGATGGAATCTTTATCACTCAGTCCAAGTATGTCAAAGAGGTGTTGAAGACCTTTGGCATGGAAGAAAGAAAACCGGTTGGTACACCGATGATGACTGGTTGTAAATTGTCAAAAGAAGATGACTCAGCATTGGTGAATGAGAAAGATTACCGGTCAATGATTGGTAATCTGCACTATGTAGTACACAGCAGACTGGACATAGCACATGCAGTGGACATTGCTGCACCTTTTCAGAAAATTTTAAGAGAATCCCACTTGGTAGCAGTCAAGCAGATTCTGAGATATCTGAAGGGAACTATAGATTATGGATTGTGGTATCCATACAGTAATGAGTTCAACCTCAAAGTGTTTACAGATGCCGATTGGGCTGGTAATGTAGATGACTAAAAGAGCACAACTGGTGGTGCATTCTTTCTTGGTGGTAGACTAGTCTCATGGATGAGTAAGAAGCAGAGTTGTATCTCTCAGTCTATAGCAGAAGTAGAGTATGTTGCAGCATTTATGAACTGCACTCAAACAATTTGGATGAAGCATGTATTAAGTGGTTTCAAAGTCCCTGTATTTGAACCGGTGAGTATATTTTGTGACAATGCAAGTGCAATTAACATTTCCAAGAATCTGGTATTACATGCTAGAACCAAGAACTTCGAGCTCAAGTGTCATTTCTTGAGGGAGAAAGTTCAAAACAAAGAGGTTGTATTGGAACATGTTTCCAATAAGGAGCAGTTAGCAGACATATTCACCAAGCCTCTACCGAAGGCTGCATTTATCTATCTAAGAGGTGAATTAGGGGTGTCGCCCCTTCAATAGGTGAACTAAAGGTATGTGCTCCACATCAATCAGGTATTACATTGTCAAATATTTTTAGGATTGGTGTGTTGAAGGATGCTACTCCTCAGGGGGAGCAACATAGTGGAACATGGATGTCTATGCCTCCACTTTGGCATTGTTGTCAAAGGGGGAGAAGATGTGAAGCAGAGAAGATATCTGCAATATTTGCTACACATAATATGGAAGAGATTGGGGAGAAGATGTGAAGCGGAGAGATATCTTTGTATATTGCCATCAATGCCAAAGGGGGAGATTGTTGGCATATGTGCAAAGTTTGATGACATGATGATATTGTATGTTGTCATTGATGTCAATATGCTGAAGTATGAACCAGTATATTGAAGAAAGCAACTGGCAAGAGAACTGGTATGATGGTATGAAGTGAACTGGTATGTTGATGTGAACTAGTATAAGTGAAAAGGTGAACTGATATGTTGGAATGTGAACCGATATATGCAAAGTTTGTATCGGGGTTTCATTTGATATGACTACCGGTTGGTAGTCTCAGCTTCAGGGTTTCTGGTTGATGCATTCCAAGTCTGTGTGACTCGACCGAGGATATTTTGTGATGAGTTAGCATCAAAATGAGGATCAGATCGTGTTGCCATGTTAGCCTTGTGCACGTGAAGAATTTCCTTGAGGATCTTGCATGAAGAAGATTGATCCAATCTACCTCGGGAATGTGTGAAGTCTCAGTAAACAATGGAGAGCACGTGATGGGTTATCAGCTTCCAAAAGCGGCAAAGAATGAACGATGGAGAACATCTTGAGATCTGTTCAAGATTGTTTTACTCTATGCAATGTGATTAAACGGTTAGGATTGGACTGACTATATTGATAACCTAGATGCTTAGGGTTTTAGGTTTTAGCTACCGACCTAATTGTTGTCTATAAGGTCGATGATGATTTGCATTGTGAAGTTGTTGGCAAATGTTGTGTGTGTATCCAAGTGTAGAGATACTTGATTCTTGCCAAACCGATGCAGTGAGTAGAGATCTATAGAGTGTGATTGCAGATGTGAAGGAACTAATGTGGATCTACCTTGGCATTAAGTGTTGTTATCAGATCAGTGTATTACCTGTTGACTTCTAACCATTTCAGCAGTTGAAAAATCCCTTAACAGGGTAGCTTTAACAGGCTTTTTATAAATCCTTTAACATGGTGACTGAAAATCATTGAGTTCTTCAAATCCTCTTGCGAGGTAGCCTTTAATAGGGTTCTAACCTTTAACCGAGTATTTAGCCATCCCTTAACCGAGTGATCCCTAGCAGGATCGGTACCTAGCAAAATATGTTGTAAAGTCCTTAACCGGACTAGGCTCCTAACAGAGTGGACTTCAGAAGAGTTCAAGAACAACTTGTGGGTATTCATCCCCACCGTGGTTTTTCCCAGTTGGGTTTCCACATGAAAAATTAGTGTGCTATGTGTGATGCTTTTTCATGTGATGTTTTAGTGTTTTATGTTAAGTGGTAAAGCATATTGACCTAGTTGTCACTATATTTCAGATGTATTACTTGCTTAAGCATAGCATATGGGTGAAGTGGAAATGAGACATTAGGTTTTGTGAAGATGTAAGTGTTACTGGTTTATGTCTTTCACAGTCTCACTGTGTTTTACCGGTAGTGCCCTGATTTAGATCGGTGATGTTGTTTACCAGTTTGTGCAGTCTCTGTTGTTTAAGTTGTTGAAGAAGATTTTTTATATACTAATTCACCCCCCTCCCCCCTCTCAGTATCTATTGAGCATTTATAGTTCATCATTATTCATCATGGAGAAAAGAGGACAAAATAGGAGGCCTACGCAAATTGCTTCAAAACTCCACCAAAGAATCCATGTGAACACAGGGGTGCTTCCACACCCCCCACTAGTAATGTCAGAGCAGCAATGAGAAAGGGCATCTGAAGAATAGGTGAGAGGAATCCACCTCTCCATTACCACACAAAACATAGATGGAAGGCTCATGGAACCCACGCTTGTGAATATTGTCCCACCTTAGACATCTATTCAAAGCCAAAGTCCAAGAAAAATAGTTACACTTTGGCCAAGAGACATTGTTCCAAAGATATTTCCACGAGTGCACCTCCCTCCCCTCCAAGCAAGGAAACAACTCTTGGTACCCCTGGTAACAGTAAAAACACCCTTAGGATTCGAGGACCAAGCAAGTCTATCCCTATCCTTAAGGGAACTACAATGTCTACTAGCCAAAATGCCATGAAGCTCAACCCAGTCTTCCTCCATGTCAACAACTAGCCATTCATTAAGAACATTCCACAACACCATCTCCATTTGTCCACACCTATAAACAGACTTAAAGTCGCTCACTCTAGACCACCCTACCTCCAGGAACCTCTGGCAAAGATTCACTAAATTAGGAAACTAATCAATAATGGAGGGATAACCATCCCAAGAATCAAACCAAAAAATAACCTCTTCCCCCCTCTTACAGATCCAAAAAATACCCTTTTATCAATGTAGCCCCTTTCTTGAGAGTACTCAAATCGTAGATCCTTTTCCCACAAGCGGATATCTTGAGATTTCCTCCTTTGGGATCCTCTGCATATACTTGAAAGTCAAAATTCTAGCCCAACCTCGATCCTATTCAACACACCACCTCCAGTACAATTTAGCCACCAAAGCCTCCCCAAATAAACAAGTTGACCTTAAGCCATGCACACCCAACTACTTTGGGCTGCACACCAAGTCCCATTTCACAAGACTCCATTTATAGGACGACAGGTTGCCTACCCATAATAATTGCCTTGCCAAAGAATCCAATTCCTTCACAAACCACTTTGGGGCCACTTGGAACATACACTTATAACCCAGAAGAGCGTGGACCATTGACTAGATTAGTTGAACCTACCCAACAAAGGATAACCATCTATAAGTCCAATGTTCAACCTTCATGCAAAATTTTTCCAATATACCCCACCAAGAGTCCCTAGGAGGATTACTAGTAGAGATAGGAATACTCAGGTAAGTCAAGGGAAGAGAACCGACCTGGAATCTTAAGATATGATCAATCCTCAACTTAATAGTTCCAAGTGTGTTGAAGAAGATAATGGAATATTTATCCTCATTGATCACCTGGCCAGAAGCAACAAGATAGACATCCAAGATTTTACACAATTTATAGCTTCTTTGATCCTAGCCAGTCTCATCAGGGCCATATCATCCACAAACTGCAAATGGGACTAAGGATGTATGTCATTATCCCAACTCAAAACATGAATAATACCCAGTCTTGCATTATACTGAATCAATCTCCCTAGACCCTCAACCAGAAGAATGAATAAGTGCAAGGAAAGAAGGTGCCTTTGAGGAAGACCCCTAGATGCACCAAACAACTCAGTATGATATCCATTAATTAGCATAGAGAATGAGGTAGACAAAACACAACTCATGACCCACTGGATCTGTTAGGTCTTGGAGACAACTAAGAGGGGGGGGTGAATCAGTTGTCTAATAAATTCAAACCAAAAACCATTTAACCAACTTAATGCTTAATACCGGTAAACCAGTTAAGTATGCTGGTAGATAGTGTTTACAGTAAATTGCTATACCGGTAAAGATTAATGCATGAAACATAAACATAAAGTCATCCACAACACATAACACCAATATTTGTACGTGGAAACCTTGTAAGGGGAAAAACCACGGTGGAAAACCTTACCCACAATCAGATGATACTACTGTAGATAGTAAGTGTACATAAATGGGGTCTGCACATGCAGAAAGGCCAATAGCCTAGAGCTCACTGCTCAATCACAAAATGGGAGTCACACTAAGTATAGTTGGATGGTTAAATCCAATAAGAATGTACTGTACAAAATAGCATCTTCATATGTTGGATTCAGTACTGGTGTAATGCTGATATGCTTCTACAAAAACCTAGCTTCACCTTCAAATGATGTCTTCGTGTATACCTATGCTTAATCTCGCATATACCTTCTCACAATTCTTCTTCTCCTTCCACATTCGATCTTACAAATAAGATCTTACATTTATAGCATTACCTAAGACCAATTTTAGTAGGTCGGCTTTACAAGATATTACAATAAAAACATTTTAGAAATAATATAATATCTGATGCAATAGCTGATTGAACATGTCAGCTTAATGTATTTACAACAATAATAAATCATCTCCATAGCATGCCATGCTGATCTGGAAAAGATAAACCTGCCGGTGTAACCCTAGATAACCCTAGACCTATTTGCCGGTAAAAGCAAATATGCAAATATGAATATACCAATGATTAATTCTTCAAAACAAAGTGTCCACATGATGACTTTGACATTACCAAGTGTCTTCCATATCATTCCAAGTGTTGGTGAACATTATATCCTGCTGGTGAACCATATACTAGTAACTGTGCAATAGTTACTTGCTTGCCGGTGAATGTTGCCGGTGAACCATATACCAAAATACCGACAATCTCCCCCTTTGGAATTGATGGCAACACAAGATGGAAAAACCATCAAAGTGTCAAAACAGAAATGCCAAATACCAAAAACCAACAATCTCTCTAAACAACAATTTCTCCCCCTAGGAGCAACATGTGTTTATCCAAAGATTTATTTTCAATACTAATCTCTCCTTAAAAGATAATGTGTTTTTCCATAGATATCTCTCCCACTTTGACATCAAATGCCAAAGTTACAAAAATCAAGTTCATATACAAAATACCAATCAATTCAATATACCAACTACTCCCCCTGAGAAGTAGCTTCCTCATCAAAGACTGGAGTAAAAGATTTGTCTTTCAATTCTGTCGGTTGATGACAATCATCAACTGTCTAAGTCTCTACCGGTGGTGGTATGACTCCAAGTTGATCTCTAAGATATTCAAAAGTCTCCTTAGGCAAAGGTTTTGTGAAAATATCTGCAAGTTGTTCTTTAGTATTCACATAAACCAGTTTTATCTCCTTTTCTTCAACTTTTTCCCTTAGAAAATTCAGTTTGATAGAAACATGTTTTGTTTTAGAATGTAATACCGGATTCTTAGATATATCAATTGTTGCAGTGTTATCACAATATATAGTAATAGGTTCTTTGCATTTTACCTTTATGTCTTTCAACATTTTCTTAAGCCATAGTACCTGTGTACAATTAGTTGCTGCTGCAACATATTTTGATTTTGTTGTTGATAAAGATGTACAACTTTGTTTCTTACTCAACCAAGAAACTAATCTCTTTCCAAGAAAGAATGCTCCTCCAGTGGTTCTTTTTTTATCATCCACATCTCCTGCCCAATTTGCATCTGTGTATGCACATAGATCAAAATTTTCATCTTTAGGATACCATAATCCAAGATTTGCAATGCCTTGTAAGTACCAAAAAATCCTTTTTACTACTAATTCATGATTTTCCCTAGGATTATTCTGAAATCTAGAAACAATACATACTACATTCATAATATCGGGCCTAGTTTGTGTCAAATACAGTAAACCTCCTATCATAGATTTGTATCTAGTTGGATTAACAGGTGTAGATTCATCCCTTTGAGATAATTTGTCATTTGTAGTCATAGGTGTGCTTACCGGTTTAGAGTTCTCCATCCCAAATTTCTTTAGTAATTCTTTCAAGTACTTGGATTGACTCAAAAATATACCTTTATCAGTCTGTGAAATCTGCAATCCTAAAAAGAATTTTATTTCTCCAATCATAGACATTTCAAATTCTTGCTGCATTTTAATAGAAAATTCCTTACATAATCCATCTTCTCCTCCAAATATTATATCATCAACAAATACTTCTATAATCAAGATGTCATCATTAGTTATTTTGTAATATAAATTTTTGTCTGCATTTCCTTCAGTAAAACCAATCTTTAAAAGATACTTATCCAACCTTGCATACCAAGCTCTTGGGGCTTGTTTTAATCCATACAGAGCTTTTCTTAACCTGCAAGCCATATCATTGTCATCTATCAAAGAAAATCCATCAGGTTGTTCAATATATACTTCCTCTTCAAGATCTCCATTCAAAAATGCACATTTAATATCCATTTGATAAACTTTGTAGTCCTTGTGAGCTGCAAAAGCCAAGAATAATCTGATTGCCTCAATTCTAGCTACTGGTGCAAAGGTTTCAATGTAATCAACTCCTTCTTTCTGAGAATATCCCTTACACACTAGTCTTGCTTTATTTCTAACAAACTTACCATCTTCATTAGGTTTGTTTCTAAATACCCATTTGGTTCCAATTACATTTTTATCTTTAGGCCGGGGAACTAATGTCCAAGTATTATTTTTCTCAATTTGTCCTAATTCTTCTTCCATAGCTTTAACCCAAAATTTATCTTCACATGCCTCATTGATAGATGATGGTTCAATTTGAGAAATAAGACATACCTCTTCATTTGCCAATCTTCCTCTTGTCATAACTCCTTTAAATTTGTTTCCAATTATCTGATCTTCAGAATGATTCAATCTTACATATCAGGGTGTCTTAGTTTATTGTTGTTGTTCAATTACTGTGGAATCCTCTGATGGTACCGAGGTAACTGGATCTTCATTCTGTACCGGTGGATTTAGTGTAGGTTCATTTATCATAATTTTTGTTGCCGGTTCCGAGTCTACATACTTTGAAGTTCCTCTGAATTGTTCATCAATCTTTACATTTGTAATCTCAACAATTTTCTAAAATCTCTTATTAAAACATCTATATGCCTTGCTCTTAGATAAATAACCAAGAAATATTCCTTCATCACTTCTAGGATCAAATTTGCCAATATACTCATCTCTTCTAATATAACATTTACTTCCAAAAATTATGAAATACTTAAGAGTAGGAGTATTACCAAACCATAGTTCATGAGGGGTCTTACCGGTTTCACCTTTGATGTGAACTTTGTTGAATGTATAGACAGCAGTGCTAACTACTTCTCTCCAATACACATGTCATAGATTTGCTTCAGATAACATACTTCTTGCTGCATCCAAGATAGTTCTATTTTTTCTTTCAACAACTCCATTCTGCTGTGGTGTCCAAGGCGCTGATAATTGTCTTCTGATTCCATTCACTTCACAGAATGTATTAAAGTCCTTAGATGTGAATTCTCCTCCTTGATCTGATCTTAAACATTTGATTTTCTTACCGGTTTCATTCTCAACCATTGCTTTGAACAGTTTAAACTTTCCAAGTGCTTCTGATTTTTCTTTGAGAAAAGTAACCCAACACATTCTAGAATAATCATCAATAATTAGCATGAAATATCTATCACCTTGTAAGCTTTTAGTTCTAACTGGACCGTATAAATCAGTGTGAATCAAATCAAGAGCATTATTGGATTTTTCTAGAATACTTTTGAAACTAGCTCTAACTTGTTTTCCAAATTGACATTCCTTACAAATTATATTTTGAGGTTTCACAATTTTAGGTAGATCTCTAACTGCCTTAGAAGTACTGATTTTTACCATGCAATCAAAGTTTACATGACATAGTCTCTTATGCCATAACCAAATTTCATCTATATGTGCAATCAAGCATGCCTTTTCATTGTTATTTAAATGAAAGATATTTCCTCTAGTTTGATTACCGATTGCAATTTCCAAACCAGTTCTATTCATGATTTTACATTTTCCATTTTTAAATTGTAACTGAAATCCCTTCTCAACTAATTGACCAACACTTAAAAGATTATGCTTTAATCCTTCAACATAGTAGACATTGTCAATGTTATGCTTACCATCAAGAGATATTGAACCCTTACCTTTGATTGAACAGGCTTTGTCATCTCCAAATCTTACTAGACCTCCATTGTATTCTTGAAAGTTCAAGAATTTACCTTTATCTCCTATCATATGATTTGAGCATCCTGAGTCAATGATCCATTCATCCTTTACTTCAACTTTAGCTGCTAGGGCTTGTTCTACTGGTTGAGCAGTAGGTGTCGGTTGATCTTCTGTTATAGCAGGAAAAACCCATCCATTGTCTGTTGGATCCTCATCAGAATCATCAGTCACACCCTCATCAGCAATGTAACAAGATTTGTCTTTGTTCTTCTTAAATCTATATCTTTGATATTTAGGATTAGGCTTGTATGTTCTTCTAGCTTCTTCTCTTATTCTAGCATGTCTATTAGGGCATCTCGAAGCCATATGACCAATCTTATTGCAGTTGAAACATTTAAAGGGTGCTTTACCTTCATACTTACTTCCAACTGGACCTTTTGGCATTTTCCTTGCAAATAGTGCTTCAAGTGCTTCAAGCTCTTCATTCTCTTTCCTAGTTTCTTCAAGTTCTCTTGCATAAAAGGCTTTCTAGTCTGATTTGTCAAATGATGGAGCAGATGATGCTTATGCTTTAAAGGCCAAATCTATCTTTATAGTAGCAACGGGACCAAATTCCTCAATTTTAAAAGTTGAAAGTTTTCCAATCAATATATCCCTAGTTACTGATGTATTAGGCATTGTTCTCAACTAATTTATAGCAGTAACCTTCATTTTATATGCCAGTGGCAATCCTCTTAAGATTTTTGAAACAATTTCATCCTCACTCAAGGTTCCTCCACAACATTTAATACCCAAAACAATTTCATTTACTCTTTCCATAAAAGCATAAATTCTTTCATCTTCTTCCATTTTCATATGTTCATACTTGACTCGGAAGCTTTCAAGTTTTGCAATCTTGACTGTGGATTTTCCTTCATTCAGTGTTTCCAAATGATCCCAAATAGCTTTAGCAGAAGACCTATCTAATAATCCCATGATTTGTTGATCTGATAATGAGCTCAAAAGTGCTTCTCTTGCTTTGCAATCATTCTCCTCATCTTTGGCTAAGGTAGTTGGAGCAGTCTGACCAGCTACAGCAACAGTATAACCATTCTTTGTAACTTCCCAAATGTCTTTACCAATGCAATTCAGATGTGTCTCCATCCTGATCTTCCATATCCCATAGTTGGTTCCATCAAGTTTAGGACTGTCCTTCCTAAAATAATTAGTAGACATTGGATCTCCTCAAGTTGTTAAACTTTTGTAAAAGAGGACTAGGCTCTGATACCAATTGTTAGGTCCCGGAGACAACTGGAGGGGGGGGGGTGAATCAGTTGTCTAATAAATTCAAACCAAAAACCATTTAACCAACTTAATGCTTAATATCGATAAACCAGTTAAGTATGTCGGTAGACAGTGTTAATAGTAAATTGCTATAACAGTAAAGATTAATGCATGAAACATAAACATAAAGTCATCCACAACACATAACACCAATATTTGTACGTGGAAACCCTGTAAGGGGAAAAACCTTACCCACAATCAGATGATATTACTGCAGATGGTAAGTGTACATAAATGGGGTCTGCACATGCAGAAAGGCCAACAACCTAGAGCTCACTGCTCAATCACAAAATGGGAGTCACACTAACTACAGTTGGATGGTTAAATCCAATAAGAATGTACTGTACAAAATAGCATCTTCATATGTTGGATTCAGTACCGGTGTAATGTTGATATGCTTCTACAAAAACCTAGCTTCACCTTCAAATGATGTCTTCGTGTATACCTCTGCTTAATCTCGTATATACCTTCTCATAATTCTTCTTCTCCTTCCACATTCGATCTTACAAATAAGATCTTACATTTATACGATAACCTAAGACCAATTTTAGTAGGTCGGCTTTACAAGATATTACAATAAAAACATTTTACAAAAATATAATATCTGATGCAATAACCGATTGAACATGTTGGCTTAATGTATTTACAACAATAATTAATCATCTCCATAGCGTGCCATGCTGATCTGGAAAAGATAAACCTGCCGGTGTAACCCTAGATAACCCTGGACCTGTTTGCCGGTAAAAGAAAATATGCAAATATGAATATACCAATGATTAATTCTTCAAAACAAAGTGTCCACACGATGTCTTTGATATTACCAAGTGTCTTCCATATCATTCCAAGTGTCGGTGAACATTATATCCTGTCGGTGAACCATATACCAGTAACTGTGCAATAGTTACTTTCTTGCCGGTGAATGTTGTTGGATCTCCAAAGTGCTAGTGTTTCAGTAGGTGTTGACATCAATGACAAAACCATACCAAAATACCAACAGGATCCATTCAGCGGAAAAACCAAAGGCACTGAGAATTTTCTAGAGAAAGGACCATTGGACTCTATCATAAGCCTTTGCCATTTCCAGCTTGATAAACATAAATTTTTCCTTGGAAGTTGTCATGCAATCAATGGTCTTAGTAGTGATGACCACTCCATCTAACATTTGACGACCCTCCACAATCCTACTCTGCTCTTCAGAAATGACCCCCCCAAGCCAATTCTTCAACCTTTCCGCTATCAACTTAGAAATAATCTTATAAATCATATTACAAAGAGAAATAGGACAGAACTAGCCTAACCGGTCAGCCCCATCACACTTGGGGATGAGTGCAATGAAAGTCGCATTCAAAGCCCAAAGCATCTACTTACTCCTCTGAGACTCTTGGACCACCTCCAATAAGTCCAATTTGATAATATCCCATAATTCTTGATAGAACTCAATCGGAAACCCATACGGTCCAGGAGCCTTCCCCTTTTTCATGTGAAATACAATCCTCTCAAGTCTATCCAACAAAATAGGTCCCATAAGATGCTCATTTATCTCCCTAGTAACTAGATAAGGAATACAAGCAAGAACCTGGTTTTCCTCTTCTGAATCCCCCTAAGAATCCTCACTAAAGAGGGATTGGAAATCCTGCATAGACTCTCTAGAAATCTCTTGCAAGGATAAACACTACTCACCTCTATCATTAACCAGCACAGGGATGGAATTACCATGTCTTCTTGCTTTCACTAAATTGAAAAGGAATGCAGTATTCTTATCCACCACTTAAAGCCAATCAATATGAGCTCTCTGTTTCCAGTAGATTTCCTCCCTAATCTACCACTCCTCTAAATCCTTGACTGCCCTGACTTCCTCCCTAAGCAAAGCTTCTAACAATCCATGCTCTCTAATCTCTCAAGTAATGTCATTCAACTCTAATTGAGCAATTGTCTTAGCATTAAAAATATTACCAAAACACTATCGATTCCACTGTTTAAGATGAAACTTAAAAAATTGCAGTTGCTTGGCAAAAGTGTACATGGCAGTGCCAAAGTTTAGCCTCCCTTTCTTCCACCAGCCGGCAACATGAACTTGCAAAGAAGAATCTTGCAACCACACAAACTACAATTTGAATGAAGAAATGCGAGAAACCCGAGTAGAAGAGGACACCAATTTGATGGGCCAATGGTCCAAACCTTTCCAATCTAAAATCTCAAAGAATGTGGACCATCCCCCACCAACCCAAAAACTAGAAACCCAAAAGAGATGCAACCTCTATGCAATCCAATACTCCCCTAGTCTCCTGTTGTTTCAAGTGAATAGGCCATTACCAGGCTTGATGTCAATAAGATTCAAGGTTGATATACTATCTTGAAGAAGGAAGGAAGAAGGCGCCAACTGCATAACACCACCCTTCTTCTCACTCAATTCTAAGATGGCATTGAAATGACCTGCCATAATCCATGAATGAAAAGGAAAAAACCCTCGCATAAAAGAAATATGAGACCACAAATTCTACTTACCCTGAAGATCAGTGGGGGCATAAATGTTAGTAAACAAGATATATTCCCCAGTCTCAAGACTAGAGGCAACCCCAGATAAAGATGATCTAGAAGAAACCCACCATATAGAATGAATCCTCAAGGGGTTCCAAAGGCAAGCCACACCTCCAGAGGAGCCAAATACCCTAATACACTGGCATTCACCTCTCCCCCATAGCGTAGGCACCAGACCCAACATACTTTCCATGGATAATTTAGTTTTCTGCAAGAAAAGGACATCAGGAGAATGACCCCTAATCAATTCTCGAACAACTTTTTGTCTAGGGCCAAGCCCCTCACATTTCAAGAAAGTGCAATCATTTCAAGGGATTAGAAAAATGAGAATCCAATCACTATTGACCCTAACTCAACCAAGTTCCCCCCCATTAATCTTATCCAAGTTCTTCTTTCTACTAAACTTCTAACTCTTCTCTGTTGCTCATTTCTTAATGTTTTTCTGAAGAAGACCCAGATATAAAGAGATCTTATTACTTTTAACCCCAACAGAGTCCAATTTCTATGTTGCAAGAGAAACATCCACATTAGCCATCTTCACTTCAGCACTAGAGATGGGTCCCTTCTAAGCCAATACATGTTGATTCATCTCCATCTATTGACTTCCAACTTCTTGCAGACCCTGGGTAGGATCCAAGTTCACACTATCAGGCATCAACCCAACTGCACTATGATCTAAAGGAATCATCCCCGGATTCACCTCCTGTTGGCTAAGGTCATCCAGGGCTTCAAATCTATTAAAGGTATCCTCCTCCTGACTCTCATACAAAGACCTCTTGTGACCTCAGTTCCTATTCTGTATTTTAACTAGGACAAAACCATCAACATCTGCAGCCACACCAGACATGGAAGCTTTTCCTTTGTCAGCCCCATCAAGCTTATGGGACGATTGTTGAGGCTGATGCTCAGTCGATTCGGACCTAGGGCACTTGTGCTGCAAATGACCATAGTCATGACATAGACGACACCAGAAAGGTAAAGTCTCATAATCAAGCTATTGGACCCAAGATTAAGAGCCCACACACATATCTATAGCATCTGGCAAAGGCTTACTAAGATCAATTTCAACACAAATAAAAGAAAAAGTCATTACCTTTCTCTCCAAGTTTTGTGTTGAAGATCCAACAAGCTTCCCAAGCAGTGAAGCTAGCATTCGCAAAACATCCTCCCGACAACATTCTACTAGAAAATGAGGTAATCGAACCCACACTGGGATCTGATTCGGGAGCTCCTTCGAAGGGTTAAATGTCGCATGCCAAGGTTTGATGAACAACCACACCTAGTTATAAAAATAAGGGCCTCCCTCAAAGACCCGATTGCGACCATTCATGCAATTAAAATTGACCATGAAGTAATTTTTGCCAACAACATAACATCTATTTCCCCTTCCGACACCCAAGTCCTCTGAGCCCAATTCTCCAAAAACTGTAAAGAAACCCTCATCCCCAAAAATTTGTAGTATAATGAGTGCTTAGAGAAATATTCAACATCTTTAGCTATCTGATGATATGATGAAGTAATAAGTATTTGGTAGAATATTGAGAGGGGGGGTGAATCAGTATACTAAAAAACTGATACAAACTCCCAAACTCAAAAATAACTTGTCAACAAAATAGATCTGTCAAAATAATATCTCAAAGATTTATCAACATTAATTAATACCAACTGGTTTGACTGTTATACCAACTTAACAGTAAACATCTTCAATCTTGTAAACATCAACAATGCTTAATCAAATATCAAATAAGAGCATAACCAAAAAAATCATTCACCACTTGACACAAATATTTATACTTGGAAAACCCAAGTAAGTCAAAACCACAGTGAGATGAGACTCACAAGGAAAGCTATATGAACCCTTCTGAAGTTCTCCCGGTTAGGAGCCAAGCCTGTTAAAGCTTTACAATATGTTCTGTTACGAACTAATTTCATTAAGGAATCATCCAATTAGAGGATTTTACAAATATGCCTTGATGAAAAGCACAATACCCTATTAAGAGTAACCTTGCTGAAGGATTTGAGAATCCAAACTAATGGACCACCTTATTAGAGGATTTTGAAAGTAACCAAGCTTGTTAGAGCTTACCCGGTTAAGGGATTTCAATATGTGATGTGATTGATAGAAAACAACGGGTTTTTCTGATCTGTCTGAATAGCACTACATCTACTTGATCAGATCCTTCTTAAGCTTCAAATCTGCCTTCACTCAAATTGCAAATCCTGCCTCTTGCTAGGCAATCTCACACTCACCTAATTCTACCAACTTTGCCTATATCAAATAAAACAACATCATCGACCTTAAATACAAATCGAAATAGGTCGATAACATGACAAAAACTAATTCTCATCATCGAGATTACAAACAAGTCAGTACAATTTTGACCGTTAGAAATCATAAAAATCTCTTCACATTTAACAAGAAAATTCCAACTACTTCATGATCATCACTTCATCAGACTTGTAACTTATCACGCACTTAGCATTTGATGCAATCCACTTTTCTCCTTTCCAAGACAATCAAACATGCCAAACTAACTTGAAATCATCTTCATATAGTGACCACATGTGTCACCATTATTACCACTTGATCATCAGATCTTAAACCAACAAACTTGATCGGTTTAGGGTTTAACAAAAAACAAACGGTAGGGTTTACCGATTACTAAACATAGAAAGGTTTAACCTTACACACCAAATCAACTTACAAACTACCATATACCGGTTTACAACATCTTCAAAGTTTATCACACCGGTTGCAATACAAAAGCAATAACAATAATAACATCAGAAATATCATGAATACCATTCACCTGTTTAATTGACATCAATGACAACATATCATTAATGCAATCTTTATGCAAAATGCCAACAATCTGAAAATGTCAACAATCTCCCTCTTTGGCATTGTTTGCAATACAAATATCAATGCCTTTGATTTGTTGTTGTGAATAGTGAATAGGAATCTTGGTTTACATACCAAGTGTAGACACCTAAAATTGTCATGTCTAATTAAATAAATATTTTTATTTATTTAATTATTTTAGCCTAACTCTTCTATTAATTGAATAAATCTTTATTTATTTAATTAATCCATTTATTCTCTTCTAGCCTTATTTCTCATTTGAATAAATACCTTTATTTATTTAAATTACCCTTTTCCTAAATTAAATAAATACTTTTATTTATTTAATTGATCTCACTTCTTCTATTAATTAAATGAATCTTTATTTATTTAATTAATTCATTAACCTTTTCTACCTATGACACATGTCATTCATCTCTTAATTCCTACACTACCTACCCTCTCATTATTTTATTATTTTCTCTACCTACCCTCTAATCATAGCCGACCATTTATCTTTTACACCTCTCAATCTTATTCCTCCATTTCTTATAGTGTCTTCTATATAAGGAGATGCTTCCTTCATTATCAAGGACCCCAATGATTTATTCGACTACTCTACGCTTTCGAACTTTCATATGCGATCAAGCCTACTTGCAACCACATTTCTGTTCTTTGTTGAGCTCTTGTGCATGTAAAATCTGAGAGCAAATATATCAAGCAAGATCAATGGAGATAGGAAGAATGGAGATCCAAAACCTATTAGACATCTGATGGTATAATCTTTGTGATTTCATTTGATTTGCATTGTCCTAGGTAATCTTCATATGTTATGGTGGATCTTTGTTGTTGTTAGGCTAGGGTTTTGTGGTTGAATTCAATTATTCTTTCAACATTGTTTTTATCCATTTTCACCGTATACATTTTGGCATGACCGGTGGGACTCTTGTCCCTTTTGCATTTAACATCTTTTGTTGCAAATTTTGTGTTTTTAAGTTGCAGATCTGACATTTACAACAATATTTTGATATTTTCGCGTCTGCGTGCATTCGGATCGCATTTTTGATTTTCTGCCACATCTGTGAGATCTGGAATTGCGTTTGCGCCCTTGACAGTATTTTATTTTTTTGTTGCAGATTCTGAGAAACACGTCTGTGTTCCCTATTCACGTTTGTGAGGTCTTCAGATGCGTCTGTGTTCAGAAATCGTGTCTGTGTTTAGAAACCACGTCTATGTCAGATCTAACCACATCTGCACATTTATATAGCGTTTGTGTTACTTATAACCATGTCTGTGTTCAGTTGTTGCATTTTGACTTCTTTGATTCGGTTTTTCGACATTCGGATTTCAGATCTGGTTTATATTGGACTAACATTTTCAGATCTAGCTAACAAAAGTGGTGCAACTTGTCTTGAAAGCAAAATCATTTTGTCGAAGACCCCTATTTCACAAAGTCTTTTGGATCTAAAAATTTACCTAACTTGTGTGCTTGTAGGAAGGGGTGATCATTTGAAACAAATCCAAACTACCAATGAATCTTTGTTGCAAGATCTTAGCAAGGGTTTTTGATCTTTATTGTGTGCCTTATTTTCATAGACTAGCAAACACTTTAATTGGTGCACTAAAATTGAACCACTGTCTTTTGTGTCTTGAGAAATAGGCTCTTTTTGTTTCATCTTTAGAGGGTCTGTCTCCCCGTGTGGTCATTAGGACTACTAGTGAGGAGAGAATGACCAAAGTGGTAGCGAGGAAAACCCACCTCTTCCGAACCACTATAAACAAATGTATTCATGGTGAAAACTATGGATAACGTGTGTTGATTAGTTCATACCGACACTATGTCTCCCCATAAACCCATTTGATCAAATTTATTTGATCATTTGTAGGGCGTAACCCCTACTGGCTGGGAGCCTTCTATATTTACAGAGCTGAAAGTTCCGCATGTATGGCCACACGAGTGGATGCCCTTACTATAACCTTTTTGTTTTAGAAGCCAAAATCCTTCTAGTTGTTGGGGCAGGAGGTCGGACCTCTGGAGCGGCCCACACACATACGGTTCTTAGTAGAGATACAAAGTTCACCACGAGGAGTTTTCATGGGGACTGATGCTTGGCTGCCCTGAGAAGTGAGTGCCGAGGGTGGAGCCAGTGGGTTCAAGCATCTAAGTATCCGCTCTAAATTGCATAGCCTCATGTGGGATCAACAACTATTGTCTTGGCCAGCAATAAGAATTGTGCTTGTCTTATTTTGAACAATCAAACATTCAAGACCAAACAACAAAACATTGTGTCTTTTGTGTCTTCAAGTGTATGCAAAACAAGTTTACATCAAAAAACACACTTTTCTTTGAGTCATTTTGAGTCTACACACTTGCAAACATTGAGTACTCATCAACACTATGTCCTCTTGTCACGAAAAATAGTCTTTCAGATTTGGTCACAACCAACAACTTCACAGATTGGAAAAATTGCACAAAGTTTTCAGAAACGCGTCTGTGTCTGACAGAACCACGTCTGTGAAGGGCAGAAATGCGTCTATGTCCTTTGAACAACATTGCATTTACAAAATCTTAGAAACGCGTCTGTGTCTAACAGAACCACGTCTGTTTCATTTAAGCACATTTGTGTTCAGAATTGAAAAACTTTTACAATCCAGCAAACAAGAACAGTCAGTTTCGGACTTATTGAGCTTCCTAGGTTATCTCTTTGGGTTTTCATCTAGCATTCAACCTATCTTTGGGTCTCACAAATTCCATCATTGCTTTACACCTTACATTACATTCACATTTGTCTAAACTTGAGTCAAAAGGTCACTTGCTTGTCCTCATCTTACTTTGTCAACACACTACATACATCAACATTATTGCTAAGTGGTCCCTCATCAAGGTCTATCACCTTTGGGTCTCATTTGGTCTTACTTAGAGTCAAGGTCAACTTACCTCATCAAGAGAAACCATCATCTCTTTGGAAGCCACACCTACTCTACTATATACATACTTGGTCTTACATTTTGGACATTGCAAGTAAACCTCAGATTCATTTACAGTCCATCCAACTCTTGGTCTTTCATATCTTTCTATTTTTCATCTAGTCTCACACATCTTGGTCAATACCTAGTTCATGGTTGAAACCCTTTCCCAAAAATCTAGGAGAGAAACTAAAGAGGCTCAAGAGTCCACAAACATGAGTTCCTATGAGTATGACAATGATATTTTTTTCAATTCTGATCATACTACATTACCTGACATGGATGCCTATAGAAACATTCCAAATGTTGAGAACATGGACACTACAAACAACAATGATACACACAATGACAACATGGACAACTTTTCCATACATTCAGCAGAAGTGGAAGACTCCATTATGGGTCCCTGTTTCAATAGATTGGTTGAGGAAATAATGAGGAGAGATAGACAATACTTCTTACAAGTGATGGCACAAAGTGGAGCCAATATTCCGCATGATTTTGACATGTCTCAAATAATGGAAAATCGACCTTTGCAACAACCTCACCTGAACATGGATCAAAGGAGGCCTAATAGTGGAGGCAATAAAGGACCACATCTTGTGCCTGAATCACCATAATCTTTGTTTCAAAAACCAGAGGTCCCATAGACACATGGTCAAGCATATGATACTCACCTTCGCAGACCATTATGGAAGTCTTATGCAGAAAAATATACTCAATCACATACCAATGCTAAGGACCAACCCCCAAAGCAATTGGATATCCAAAGGCATGTTCAAAATTTGGACACAAGGAAACCCCGTGTCAAATTTGGGGGCAACACACTAGAACAAACTCATGACATGCCTGTAGAATATGGCATACATGGACAAAGCAGATATTCCATTCCTCACCATGACTCTATACCAAGTGGTCCATATACGCAGCATCATTATAGACCTCCTCCATATGAACATGTATATGATCAATACCATCCATATATGAAACACGCTCCTCCTCCACCCAGTGCTTCAAGCATGGGGTATGGTCCAAGAAGTCGGTCTCCACCTAAGAACAATTTGGAGCAGCAAATCAAGGACTTACAAAAGAAAATGGAGGACATAAATACACCGAAGCCAACATACACAATGAGAGACATATGTCCTTATCCATTTGATAAAAGCATTCCAATGCCTCCATTTCCTACACACTTTGTGACACCTAATTTTGATAAGTACAGAGGAAAAGAGGATCCTAAGGCACACATAAGACAGTTTTTCATAGCCTGCATTGAGGTAGCAGTAGAAGAGACATATTTGATGAGATTATTCCCACAGAGCTTAGGTGATCAAGCTATGGAATGGTTCTCCCAACTTCCACTTGGAATTAAGTAATGGGGTGACTTAGCTGAGGCATTTATCCAACATTTCTCATATAACATAGAGACAAACATATCAATCACTACCTTGTGCAACACCAAGCAAAAAGATGGAGAATCTTTTTTCATCATTTTTACAAAGATGGAGGAATCTAGCTAGTAGATGCTCTTGTGAAATTCCACAAAAACAAATGGTAGAGATGTTCACCCAAAATGTTAACAAAGACATTGGTTATGACCTAAGAAAAGCTTGTTTGTCCACCTTCAAGGACGTTATTGAAAAAGGCTTAGCAACAGAGAAGGTCCTAATTGAACAAGGAGTTATTAAAATATTCAAAGAAAACAAAGAGGAATTTAAAGGAAAAGATAAGCCAAGATTTTGGAATTAAAACAAGAACACAGTCAATGATGGTGTTGTTGATGCCAATAAAGTACGACCCAAAATCGTTTTTTCTAGATCAAGCTCTACAAACAATCAGGTGAATACTCAAACAACGTCCAAGTCACTGTTATGTCCCAGAGACAACTGAGAGGGGGGGGGGGGGGGGGGGTGAATCAGTTGTCAAATAAATTCAAACCAAAAACAACTTAACCAGCTTAATGCTTAATACCGGTAAACCAGTTAAGTATGCCAGTAGACAGTTTTAACAGTTAATTGCTATACCGATAAAGATTAATGCATGAAACATAAACACAAAGTCATCCACAACACATAACACCAATATTTGTACGTGGAAACCCTGTAAGGGGAAAACCCACGGTAGGAAACCTTACCCACAATCAGATGATACTACTGCAGATAGTAAGTGTACATAAATGGGGTTTGCACATGCAGAAAGGCCAACAGCCTAGAGCTCACTGCTCAATCACAAAATGGGAGTCACACTGACTACAGTTGGATGGTTAAATCCAATAAGAATGTACTGTACAAAATAGCATCTTCATATGCTGGATTCAGTACCGGTGTAGTGCTGATATGCTTTCACAAAAACCTAGCTTCACCTTCAAATGATGTCTGCATGTATTGCACTGCTTAATCTCGCATATACCTTCACACAATCCTTTTTCGCATTCCACACTTGATCTTACAAATAAGCTTACATTTATAGCATAACCTAAGACCGATTTTAGTAGGTTGGCTCTACAAGATATTACAATAAAAACATTTTACAAACAATATAATATCCGATGCAATAACCGATTGAACATGTCAACTTAATGCATTTAAAACAATAAATAATCATCTCCATAGCGTGCCATGCTGATCTGGAAAAGATAAACCTGTTGGTGTAACCCTAGACCTATTTGCTGGTAAAAGCAAATATGTAAATATGAATATACCAATGATTTAATTCATAAGATAAGATTTCCACACGATGTCTTCGATATTACCAAGTGTCTTCCATATCATTCCAAGTGTCGGTGATCATTATATCTTGTCGGTGAACCATATACCAGTAACTGTGCAATAGTTACTTGCTTGTCGGTGAATGATGTTGGATCTCCAAAGTGCTAGTGTTTTATTAGGTGTTGATATCAATGACAAAACCATACCAAAATACCAACAGTCATGAAGGAAGTACACCCCATTGGGAGAACCACTTGAGTCAGTTTTCAAGAAGCTAGTGGCAAACAAAATAATAACAATTCCAAATCTGCCTCCATATGAGCCAAAGGTTAAACCAAATTGGTGGAATAATGATGAATATTGTGAATTTCATAAGAGAAAAGGACATAAAATAGGAAATTTCCATCGGCTGAAGGACATCATACAAGATCACATTGATAGAGGTGACATTGAGATTGAAGGACACTCATCCAATAAAGAACATGAGATGTTTAAGGAACCATTCCCAAAGCATGACAAAGGAAAAGCTAAAGCCACATATGACCAAACCAACTATACCAGAGCATCTTATAACTATGATTCAACTATCAATCACATTTTGATGGACAATTATGTCTCTACCATTATCATCAAGGACAAAACGCTTGAGAATTCTACCCAGAGACCCAAGATCATCCTGAAAGGAATGGGATCTTCTTCTGAACCTACCTCTAAATGTAATGTCACAACTCGTTGAGGTAAATTCACCTTGCAAGGTGCTCCAGCTAAAAACACCACTTCCTCATCAACCAAGCCTGAGTATAACCTTGTAGAATAGTTAGGGAAGACACCCGCGCTTATCTCAATCCTTGAGCTCTTACGCATATCCCCCGCACATAAAGCCATTCTTGACAAAACTTTGAGAGACACTTCTGTCCCTACTAATCTGAACATGGACCAATTTCAAGCCATGGTGGGATATCTTTCCATTCCACACTCCCTTAAATTCATAGAAGTTGATGACGCCTCCGTAAGTCAGCCACATAATGCACCTTTACATATTGAAGCCTTCCTACACAAACATCGAATAAAATGAGTCCTGATAGATGGAGGAGCAGGTCTAAACATTTGCACATTGAACACTATTAAACAATTGGGATATTCAGATAAAACTATGAATTCTACAAACAAAAATACCATCAAGGTATATGATAATGAAGAGCATTCATCCAAAGGCACAGTCACCTTGCCTCTCAGAGTTGGGCCAGTTACAAAGGATGTGGTTCGTCAAGTCTTAGACCTAGATCTCACATACAATATATTACTGGGACGTCCTTGGATTCATGAAATAAGGGTAGTCCCACCTACATATCACCAATGCATTAAGTTTCCTCACAATGGAGTTGAAATAATAGTTAATGGTGATCCTAATCCATTCATATACTGCAATAACTTGAGACCAAAAACTGAGACGATCATTCCAATTAATAGGGAAGTTGTCCCTTCTTCTGCATACATTGATCCTGAATCATTAAAACCTTCGACATCAAAACAAGGTGAGCTTAAAGGGAAATATCAGGACAAGGGCATGGGTGAATACACTTTGAATCAAACCATGTGTTTACAACAAGTTATGAGTTCACTAAAAGAATATGAAATACCACATCCTAATAAACTGGTATCTATCATTATACTCAAATGGGACCCTACTATCTTTCAAAGATGGGGTGAACTGGAAGAAGAAGACTTATACAAAATGCTTTACAAAGACCTTGAAAATGATACACAAGATCACATCAGCCTACCATGTGAAAAATATGGCAAAGGGTTCAAGATCCTGCAAAAATTTGGGTATGATGGCAAAAGTCCTCTTGGCTTAAGAAAGGAAGGCATCATTGAACCTTTACAACCTGAATTGACATTCAAAAAGGAACGCTCGAAAGGACTTGGTTTCATTACAAATCAAAGCTACCAAAATTCAACAAGAGAATTGCTATTCCATAGACTCCAATGAATGGGAATGGGATTCAGACAAATCCTCCAATGACTATGAACTCACCGAGACATTCAAAGAACTAGGTGAACCCACAGAAGAAGAGGAATTTTATAGAAAATTCAAAGTTGGTGAAGAAACAATCCCTGAGGATCCCACACAGTCCTTGCCTCTAGGTTCTAGGTTTAAATCACATAGAATGAGGATACTTTGTCCTGGAATGTGCTACTAGTAATGACAATTTGGATTCATTCACAATCGAGATAGATGAGGAGAGTGCCAATGATGACCTTGATAACTATCTCGACATACCTAAGTATAACTGCATCTTCACCCTTAGCCCCGCTAACTTTGAAGACATCCAAGGCCTTCCCCTTGTTCACCACCAACTTATTGACTGGGACCATGAAGGACCTGCGCAGTTCGACACATTCCAAAATGATGAAGCCTTTATTGACTATCTAGGCATACAAGATGATCTTCCCCTTGGGGACCATAAGGTAGGATACACTATAGAACTCAATAGCATGGCATATTTTGGTGAGGGTGTTGGGTCTTCCAGTCGCAAAAACATAAAAATAAAAACAAATCAAGGGTCTTATGGCGAAAACCATGTTGTGGCGTTGTCTGGCCCCAAAAAGGTAAAAAGAAAGGACATATCTGAGGGCAAAAACCTCTCTGAGGCACCCGAGGATGGAAGGCTCGACATTCTCCCAGCATCATATGAAGAAAATCATCTATGTTGGTAGAGGAGACCATCAAAATAAACATTGGTACAGAAGAAAGTCCATATAACATATTCCTGGCTCAATCCCTGACAGAGACAGAAAGATCAAAGTTCATAAGTTTCTTCATGGAGTGACAAATTAATTTGCATGGTCATATGCTGATATGCCTGGATTGGATCCGGATTTGGTAATGCATCATTTGACAGTTGAATCGGGGGCAAAACCAGTGAAACAAAAATTAAGAAAGATGCATCCACAAGTGGCATTATTAGTCAAAGTAGAGCTTGAAAAATTATTGGATGTCGGATTCATACGCTCAATTGATTATCCTGAATGGATCTCCAACTTAGTGCCTATAAGTAAACCAGATCATAGCATCAGAATATGTACAGACTTTAGAGACATCAACAAAGCCTGTCCGAAGGATGATTTTCCATTACCAAATATTGACTTGATTGTAGATCTCACAGTAGGTCATGCGATGTTATCTTTGATGGATGGATTCTCTGGTTATAATCAAATAAAAATCGCATCCAAGGATTAGTACAAAACAACATTCACTTGTCCTTGGGGAACTTTCTGCTGGAATGTCATGCCCTTTGGGCTAAAAAATGCAAGCACCACATATCAAAGAGCCATGACTACTATTTTTCATGATCTCATGCATGTTACTGTGGAAGATTATGTTGATGGCCTCTTGGGCAAATCAATAGACAGAGATACACATTTGGACATACTTTCAGTCCTTTTTGATCGATTGGAAAAATATAAAGTAAGATTAAACCCCAAGAAATGTGTCTTTGGAGTAACCTCCAGGAAGCTCCTAGGATTCATTGTCTCAAAAAGAGGAATCGAAGCCAATCCAAAAAAAGTCAAGGCCATCCTAGAGATGCAACCACCAAGAAATATCAATAAACTTTGATCTTTGCAAGGGAGACTCCAGTCCATATGAAGATTCATAGCACAACTTGTAGATAAATTTAATCCTTTTCAGCATTTGCTACATAAAAACATCAAATTCAAATGGGATGATAACTGTCAATAATATTTCCATATACTCAAAGATTATCTTCTAAATCCACTAGTTTTGATGCCACCAATTCCAGATCAACCTCTACTACTATACATATCGGCTACTTCAACAGCACTGGGGGCACTCTTAGCACAACATGTTGCTGAGGGCAAAGAAAAGGCAGTCTACTACATCAGTCGCACATTGGTGGGATATGAGCTAAACTACACACCAATTGAGTGTGCATGTCTCGTTGTGGTATTTGCTTCACAAAAATTATGACATTACATGCTAACTCATAAAACTAAGTTGGTCACAAGGATCGATCCATTGAAATACCTCTTCAATAAGGCAACACTTACTAGTTGACTAGCCAAATGGGTGATTCTCCTGAGTGAATTCGACATTGAGAGTGTGGACACAAAAGCAATAAAAGGGAAAGCTATCGTAGATCAATTAGCAGATGCTCCCATGATAGAGGATGTTCCTCTAACTTCGGAATTTCCAGATGAATCCATCTTAACAGTGTCACACACAAAGCCTTGGCAGCTATACTTTGACGGCTCGTACACATAGCATGGGGCAGGAGCTGGCATCCTCTTTATAACTCCTCAAGGGGATTCTATACCAAAATCATATCGATTATCATTTCCTTGCACTAATAACATAGCAGAATATGAGGCATTAACAACTGGATTACAGATTGCAGTTCAGTGGAAGATCCAGGAACTTCATATTTTTGGCGACTCTCAACTTGTAATTCGTCAAGCAACTGATGACTATCAAACAAAGGATGAGAAATTAATGCCTTACAAAAGAATGGTGGATGACCTAAAACAACATTTCACAAAGTTAGACTTTGAATAGATACCAAGAGAGCAGAATCGAACCACAGATGTTATGGCTACAATTGCTTCACTAATCAATCTACCACAGAATGAGACCCACTATGAGTTCTTGGTGGATAACCTTTTGGTTCCCTCATATGAGATCACTCCTACTAAGATGATATTTGTTGTCGATCCTGATTCCCATTATATGGCTCCATTTTCACATACCTTCGTGACAATACCCTTCCTCCCGACTTATCCAATAACCAACATCGCAATTTCATTCGCCAATCTTCTTGATACGTCATTTTAGATGATATCCTATACCGTCGAGGTCTAGATGGCACTCTTCTTAGATGTCTAGAAGGGGACGAAGCTCAGATTGCATTACGTGAAGTTCATGAAGGGATATGTGGTCCACATTCTAGTTGTCCTACCTTAGCCAAGAAACTCATCAGGACTGGATATTACTGGCCCAATATGGAAAAAGACTCATATCAGTTTGTCAAGAAATGTAAGCGGTGTCAAATTCATGGAGACCTCATTCATGCGCTAGCGCAAGAACTTCAACCAATTGTGACTCCTTGGCCCTTTTGTCAATGGGGACTCGATCTCATAGGCAATATTCACCCTCCTTCCTCCAATGGTCATAAATTCATCATCACTACCACAGAGTATTTCACAAAATGGATCGAAGCGGTGCCTCTTACACAAGTCACTGGGAAATAGATTGCTACATTCATTCTCAACTATATCATTTGTCGATACGGTATTCCTGTTTTCATTATCACTGATAACGGGCGTCCCTTCAAAAATCAGGATGTTCGTGAACTTTGTGACCGCTTCCATATTACCCATCATTTTTCGACACCTTATTACCCCCAAGGTAACGGTCAAGCTGAGGCATCTAATAAAACAATCCTTACAATCCTGAAAAAGATAGTCGACAACGCTAGCCGCAATTGGCATATCCAACACCTATAGGAGCTACACCCTATTCACTTGTCTACGACACTGAAGCTATCTTGCCTATTGAGGTTGAGTTACCCCCTTTACGAGTCTCCTTGCAAAACATTATCAGTGACAAAGACTACAAGGTCTCTCACTTACAAGAACTTGAACTATTGGATGAATGAAGACAAACTTCTTTTAATCATCTCAAGGCTTATCAACAACGAATGAGTCACAGCTACAATCATAAAGTCAAGCCTCGCACATTTGAGGTAGGTGACTTGGTTCTCAGAGAAAATCCTAAAAATTAGCAAGACAGAGAGAAGAAGGGTAAGTTCAAACCAAACTGGCTTGGTCCTTACATCATCATAGCAGCATATGGATCTAGTGCATATCACCTCTCAACCACAAAGGGTGAACCTTTGGAGGATCCTATCAACAACATGCATCTTCGCAGGTTTCACACATAGATCTTTAGAGTATCCTAATTCAAAAATACAAAAAAATCAAAAAAACACAAAAAGAAAAAAATCATAAAAATAAAAAATCATTACTTGGTGAAAACCTGGCAAACAGGCGCCTTGTAACACAAAAAAATTGAAAAAATAGAAATACATTTCATCCAACGGTGAAAACCACTTCAGAGACGCCCTGAGCAAGTACCATGGTGAAAACTGGGTCACCAGTGCCATGTGTAGAGACATTGGTCCTCCCTCCTCAGGATTCCATTTCATCCTTCACTTTGCACACACTCACAACCTATCCATTCATAACAAACTTACCCATTCCCATCATGGCTTGTTATTGATCTACCCAAGATTGGTTAGTCATCCCTAATAATCCAACCTTTCCGTCCATAATAAATCAGCTCCTATCTGTGGCTAAGGCAAATCCTACATCTAGTGATGGGTGTGGAACTGAGAACATCTAATGTTTCGAGGAGTACAAGTTTCTTCCAATTTTCTTCAGTCATTCTGCATACAATCCACAATAAAGCAACATTTGCATTGCCAATCCGCAATAAAGTTCCATCTTCTTCGCAATAAAGTATCAGTTTCATGGATTCAGTCAGTTTCAGATGAGACACAACAGCAACAATGGACTTTCAACAAATCAAATCTTTCAACAGACTCAGACAAAATTATGGTTCAGTGCCATCTATCCTTTTGTGAAAGTAAACATTGTGACCACAATCAAATAGACTTATACAAGTGACAAGAGACACTAAACTTGAGGACTACAGTGGATGTTGGTGTCAAGTCTTGGTTTTATTTTGATTTTATCTTTTGGTGACATGTCTTTTAGCTTTTCCAGGATGTCTCTGACTAGAGATTCTATCTCTGAGATGTCTTTGACTAGAAAGGCGAGGATGGGGTATCGTCACCTATTTTTCTTTGTTGTCTGTAGATTGTCTCTTAGTAATGCTATGACTTGTCCAAGGATATGAGGACACTGTGAGTCTAGTGTGAACTGGGGCATTCCTTGTTTGTGAGTGTCTTATCTCCATGCAAACAAGTACAATGACTTTCTGGGTCAAACATATGCCTCGATTGTCATAACCTACTTGCCATAATAAAGCTCAATGATGATAACGCACAAGAAGCTCTTTTCATTTTCATATCTTCTATCTTCCTTCCCCCTTTCTTGATTGACTTCCATTGTCCTTCTTGAGTCTGTGTAGCCTGCTATCACATGACTGAGTATAATGACACACCAAAAACATTTGCATTTCATGTAGTTTGCACCTGCATTACCACATATTAAGCATTTCATACATACATATAGATATCACAATTGCATCACATCCTGCACACAACACATATTAGCACATTTTACATTTGCATTTCATACATTCACATTTGCATTTGCATAAACATATAAAACATAAAAGAATAAAAATATTGCATTTCATTATGTACATATTTGTATCCATATCATAAGCATCACATAGAAACATACATCATGAAACATCTCATCACATAGGTACACATGCATATAGCTGCCACAAGGATGAGTCTCATATATATATAATCATAAGTGTCATGATACAATGATGTCAAAATCATATGGCTACAATCACCTGAAGGTGTCTACATCATCATACAAAATGGTACAAAACTGATACATAGGGAGCCCTCAAGGCTATGATGAACTCCCTCCCTTGGAGCAACCTGGCCTCGACGAAGTCTAAGCCCTGGAAGAACCCACCCCAAGATCATCTCTCCTATCCCATCTATCTGGTGGTGGTGGAGGACCCATAACCCCACCGCTAGTTGCTTATCTCTTGTCCCTCCCTCCAGTGGTCGTCGTTGTCCGCAATGGTCTACGGAAGCTCCTAGCCCACTGCTCTGGTGGTACAACTCCATAGTATAGGTCTCTCTAGTAGCCTATCTCCTCCTCGACTTGCAGAACATAAGCATAACCAGCTCCTGTGTCCTCTGTCACCTGCCTCCCTACCCTCAATGTTGTCTCAGCCTTGGTATAACACTGGATAGCCTGATCTCTCTCCCACTCCGTGTCCCTCAGCTATCTCCTGAGTTTGGTTGTCTCCCTCTCTAGATCTTGGATCTCATCTGCCTGTCCCTAGCAGATCTCCCTCAACTCCAGTAGCTCATCCTCCTCCTCTCCCCCCTGTACCTATGGCTGCTCCTGCCCCTATACCTGCTCATGCCCCTATACCTATGGCTTCTCCTGTGGCTACCCCTGCCCCTGTCCTCATCCCTGTACTAGACTCAGACCCTGTGCTGCTGGCACCTATAAAGGCAATCTACCTCTGCCTCTCACCACATGAGTCTGTCTCTCCTCTCCACCCTCTCTCCATGGAGCCACTCTCCTCTCTCCTATCACACCCTACCTCCTCCGCTAGCCTCTACCCCCACCATCTCCATCATCATCCTCGTCACCCTCGCCATCTCCATCTATCTGCTTCCATGGATCTGTCAGTCGAGGAAATGGATGCTTAGCCCAATAAGAAGTATACTCGGCATCCATCCCTACATCCTCTATCTCTGGCCACATATCCCAAGGCAAGGGAATCATCTCTAACAACTGCATCACTACCTGATCATATGACAATAATGGCCCGAAGTGTGCCTGATCCCTCACTGTCCGAGCATACATCCCGAAACCCCGTGGCATCCGCTGAATCCTGGCGAACTGCCTGCAAACCCTATCAATCAACTACCTCTCCAGTACATAGGGTGTCCTCCCAATCAAATACCTGCTCTTGAAGGTGTATGGAAGCTCCACTGCATCATACTCCCACTCCTCAGACTCTCGGTATGGCCTCCATACCACAGTGTCAATCTCATCGATGACCATGTGCTAGTGCTCCAGTCTCCCGATCCACAGCTGCGAGGTAATCATGTCATATAAGTGAACAAAACTGTGCCCATAGCCCCTGCCTCTAAAATGTATCGATTGGGTCACCGGTATATGCTCATAAGCCCATACCTATAATAATATCACTCTGCAGCCCAATCCTACGGATCCATGGTATACAAACTGATGAAGCTCATAGTACAAATGTGCCAACACGCATGGTCCCCAGGCATATCTGGTATGCTGTGTCACCAGTGTCTCCAAGGTGCTCCCCCAACCCACAACCAACCCTCGTATCGCCCTATCCAGACATAGGAACCCACTGATCACTCCTGCCAGTACTGATGGTAGTGCCAATCTTGTCTGTGTCATGGTATCCCATGCCACGTGTCATGCCCTCATCTCTAGTCTGGGATCCTGAAACACTCATCTCAGGGCATCCCTATCTCCATCTCAATCATAGGGAATCAACTCCCCATCGATCAGTATCCTCAGAATCCTATAAACATCCTCCAAGGTGACTGTCATCTCACCCATCAGCAAATGGAAAGTGCAAGTCTCTGAGTGCCATCTCTCAACTAACACAGTCAGCAACCCCATGTTCGCCCGAAACTTAGGCACATACAGAATGAATTGCAAACCCATAACCTCAAACGCTACTTTGTCCTCAAAAGTTAGCTCTCGTCGTAAACTCTAAGTCGATGGGAATCTCTCCCATGACTCCAGCATACGTAGGTACTCCTGCAGTCAAGTAAATCAATTGTGTCAATCAAAGTGGCATTCCCTATTCATCACAAAATGTTTCTCTTTATCCTAGTGCTTATGATACTCTATCCTAGTGACACTCACTGTTTATCACAAAGTGCTACTCATATTAGCATTCCCTATTCATCACAAAGTGTTGCTCTTTTTAGTACTCCCTGTTCATCACAAAGTACTATGTCTTGGTACTCACTGTTCATCACAAAATGCCTCGATCTATCTTATCCTAGGGCCTCTACTTGAGTGTATCCTCTTGAGTAGTTTCCTAATTGGCAACGTATGTTCTATAACAGAATTGTCAATCCTAGCCCTATCTGCTATTCTAAGTCTTCTCTAGAGGACCTGCTTGAGTGTATTCTCTCAGCAGCTTATCCAATTGACAGTGTATGTTCATCACAAAACTGTCGATTCGGCCTTGAAGACACAAACGTGCCTTCATGACATAAACGCGCTTACATACTGCATAAACGCGCCTGCTCTACACAAACATGCCTGAAATACACAGGCGTGCCTATGCTCTACACAGACATGCCCACATAGCACAAATGCACCTGCCCAACGCAGACGCACTCACATTTGACATAGATGCCTTTTCCTACACAGACGCGCCTGGCACAAACACAGATGCACCTGGCACCAACACAGACGCACCTCGGCATTTTTTGACCTTGTTTGACATACCTAAACACACATTTATTGCTATACCTAACATGCATTTATGACAACATTTAATGCGACAAAGCACAAGGAGGTTTTGTGGTACTTACCGGCTCTCCTGCCTCTGCTGGCCTCTAAAATCGGCAAATATGATCGAATCTATGCACCAATGCCATCACTACTGACTACTGTTACTCTATTCTCTCTCTGCACTCTGATCTCTCGGATGTGTGGATGACAATGAGGATGTATTCCCCTCATGGTCTATTTTATAGACTGCCCTAGCCCTAGCCCTAGCTCTCATTTCCTGAGTCAGTCTTCTTTATCCTGTGACTCTATCACTTTATCCTATTAGGTCAGTCCATTCTAGCCTTTCTTTCTTATCGAGAGATTGTCTGCGATCTTTCCAGACATTTTCATCCAATCTCTCAAGGGGGCATATCATTCCCATCTTGGGGCAACTTTGTATCAGTTCATATTATCTTCTTTGAAACAACGCAACAAGCTGCATTGTCTCAAAGAGGGGCAAAATGTAGACACCTAAAATTGTCATGTCTAATTAAATAAATATTTTTATTTATTTAATTATTTTATCCTAACTCTTCTATTAATTGAATAAATCTTTATTTATTTAATTAATTCATTTATTCTCTTCTAACCTTATTTCTCACTTGAATAAATACCTTTATTTATTTAAATTACCCTTTTCCTAAATTAAATAAATACTTTTATTTATTTAATTGATCTTCTTCAATTAATTAAATGAATCTTTATTTATTTAATTAATTCATTAACCTTTTCTACCTATGACACTTGTCATTCATCTCTTAATTCCTACACTACCTACCCTCTCTTTATTTTATTATTTTCTCTACCTACCCTCTAATCATAGCCGACCATTTATCTTTTACACCTCTCAATCTTATCCCTCCATTTCTTATAGTGTCTTCTATATAAGGAGATGCTTCACTCATTATCAAAGCCCCCGATGATTTATTTGACAAATCTACGCTTTCGAACTTTCATATGCGATCAAGCCTACTTGCAACCACATTTCTGTTCTTTGTTGAGCTCTTGTGCATATAAATTCTGAGAGCAAATATATCAAGCAAGATCAATGGAGATAGGAAGAATGGAGATCCAAACCCTATTGGACATGTGATGGTATAATCTTTGTGATTTCATTTGATTTGAATTGTCTTAGGTAATCTTCATATGTTATGGTGGATCTTTGTTGTTGTTAGGCTAGGGTTTTGTGGTTGAATTCATTTAGTCTTTCAACATTGTTGTTATCCATTTTCACCGTATACACCAAGTATTCACCATGCTTTTGTATGTCATCATATTGTCATTGGTTTACTTAATCAAACACAAAATTCTTCTTACTAGTTACCAGTTACATAATTCTTATCCCTCTTTGACAACAATGCCAAAATAAAAGTAAAAATATGTAATATCAAAATCTTACTGTGCATCAACAAACTGAAACTTGATGCTCCCCCTGTGGAATACATCCACTTCAAAAACATCAATCCATGTAAAATTCTGCAAGTAGTTCATGATCTAATGCCATCAGCATCATAATCAACTAACCTTATGAAGGGGTACAACCCCTAGTTGTCTTCTAAGACACTCAAATGTAGTCTTAGGTAGACACTTGGTAAAGATATCTACAAGCTTCTCCTTGGTTGAAACATGCTCTAAGATAACATCTTTACTTTGAACTTTCTCCCTCAAGAAATGATACTTTAATTCAATGTGCTTAGTCCTTGCGTGCAAAACAAGATTCTTAGAAATATTAATTGCACTACTGTTATCACACAAAATCTCGATAGGTTTTGAGATCTTCATCTTAAAACCTTCCAAAATGTGCCTCATCCAAATAGCTTGTGTGCAATTCATATAAGTTGCTACATACTCAGCTTCAATAGTAGATTGTGAAGTACAACTCTGCTTTTTGCTACTCCATGAAACTAGTCTGAACCTCCTAGAAAGAATGCTCCACCAGTAGTATTCTTTCGGTCATCAACATTTCCTTCTCAATCAGCATTTTTGTACACCTGCAAATCAAAATTTCATCCATATGGATACCATAACCCATAATCAACTGTACCTTTCAGATATCTGAAAATTCTCTTGGTTGCTATCAGATGTGTTTCCTTTGGATTCTTCTAAAATCTAGCAACTATACCAACTGCATGGGAAATATTTGGTTGATTGTGAACAACATAGTGTAACTTGCCAATCATTGACTTGTATTCTTTCTCATCTACAAACTTAGATGCATCTTCCTTGGACAATTTACAACCTATAACCATTGGAGTTCCAATTGGTTTACAGTCACTTATGCCAAAAGTTTTCAAAACTTTTGTCACATACTTAGACTGAGTAATGAAAATACCATTCTTCATCTGTTGTATTTGTAAGCCTATGAAATTTTGTATTTCCCCTACTAATGACATCTCAAACTCATTCTTCATTTCATCAGCAAAATTGTTGCTCAAGACATCATTACCTCCAAATATAATGTCATCAACAAATACTTCACTAATCAATATTTTATCTCCTTCAGACTTGAGATAAATGTTGTTGTCATCACTAGTTCTTGCAAATCCTATCTTCATCAAATGTGTATGAAGCCTTTCACACCATGCTCTGGGTGCCTTCTTTAATCCATACAAATCTTTATGCAACTTGCATACCATGTCTTCTTTATCTATCAATGCATAACCATCCTCTATATAAACCTCTTCTTCCAATATCCCATTCAAAAATGCAGAATTAACATCCATCTAATATACCTTGAACTTTTTGTGAGCTGAAAATGCAAGTAATATTCTAACTCCTTCCAGTCTTGCAACTGGTGAAAAATTTTCTCCATAATCCTCTCCTTCTTCTTGTGCATAACCTTTGCAGACTAATCTTGCCTTATTGTAAACTACAACACCATCCTCATTCAATTTGTTTCTGAACACCCATTTAGTACCTATGACATTCTCGTTTACCGGTCGGGGTACCAGGGTCCAAGTGTTGTTCTTCTCAATCTGATCCAATTCCTCTTCCATTGCTTTAACCCAATGATCATCACAAAAAGCTTCCTTAGCACTTCTTTGTTCAATGGTGGAGATCATACAAGAGTTCTCTCTAACTCTTCTTCTAGTAAGTACTCCATCATCCTTATCCCCAATAATCTACTCAGGATTGTGATTCAGTCTCACACATCTAAGAATAACACTATCATTCTCCTCAGGTTCAGCTTCTTCATCATCTTCTTCTTCTGAAATTATTTGTTCCAGTTGAACAAGTACATCAGGATTTGTCTTACCGGTTTCAGATTTAACTATATCAGGTTCCAAAAACAAAATACAAGGATCTTCATCCTTTTTCTCTGAACTGGTTCCTTCTGAAATTTCAGGACATTCATCTACACGAACATCAGCACTCTCAACAATTCTCTAAGTCTAGTTGTTGAAACACTTATAGGCCTTACTCTTGGTGGAATAACCAAGGAATATGCCTTCATCTCTTTTCGCTTCAAACTTGCTTATGTAATCACCTGTTTTAATAAAGCATTTATTACCAAAGATCTTAAAATAGCTAACATCGGGTGATATTCCATACCAGTATTCATAAGGTGTCTTGTCCTTACCTCTTTTCACCAAAACCAGGTTCATTGTGTAGACCGTTGTACTTACAGCTTCTCTCCAAAATGTTTTAGCTACACCTCCTTGTATTAACATAGTCCTAGCAACTTCAACCACTAATCGATTGTTTCTCTCTGCTATACCATTTTTTTGTGGTGTCCTTGGTGCAGAAAGTTGTTGCTTGATACCATTCTCATCACAATACTTAGTGAACTCCTCAGAAATGAATTCACCACCTTGATCTGTTCTCAGACATTTAATCTTTTTTCCACTCTCTTTCTCAGCAAAGTCCCTGAATGCCTTGAATTTCCCAAAAGCTTCATTCTTATCTTTCAAGAATGTGACCCACATCATCCTTTAACAGTCATCAATGAAGATCATGAAATATCTATCACCTGAAATGCTTCTGGTTCTTATTGGTCCACATAGGTCTGTATGAACCAAATCTAACAAGTGCTCCGCTGAGGACTTTTTCTTGAAGGTAGAAGAAGTCATCTTCCCTAACTGACATTCTTTACACAAAGCATTAACCGATTTGTCTATCTGAGGTAGACCTCTCACTATCTTAGATTTACTCACTTTAACAATATTGTCAAAATTTATATGACAAAATCTTCTATGCCAAAGCCAGCTGTCATCTATCTTTGCAATCAAACAGTTTCTAACTTTAGGATTAAGATGGAATAGATTACCTCTGGTCTGTTTACTGGTTGCGATCAATTCACCTTTGTTATCAAAGATTTTGCACATGTCATTTTTAAATTCCAATGGGTATCCTTTGTCATTCAGTTGTGCCACACTCAAAAGATTATGCTTAAGACCTTCAACCCAATAAACATCGTCAATACTGTTCTTCCCATTAAGAGAAATAAATCCCTTACCTTTAACCATACAAGGTGAGTCATTGCCAAATCTGACAACACTACCATCAAACTCTTTCAAAGAAATAAATTTTCTCTTATCACCAGTCATATGATGTGAAAAAACACTATCAATGATCCAATCATCGGAGTTATCCATTCTGGACACTAAAGCCTTCTGGTCAAATGTCTCTTCCTTAATAGCCACAAACTCAATATCTTCACTAGCATCATCAACAAATTCATCATCAATAATACCACTATCAATAGCTATAAGACAATATCTCTTGCCTTTACCCTTATACTTCTTAAATTTGTCTCTCTTGTGTTCATTTTCACTATTAGAGCAATTTGTTGCTATATGAGCAATCTTATTGCAAGAAAAACATTTCAATGGTAGCTTACCTCTATATTTACTAGTGCCTCTAGGCAGTCGTTTCGCTAACAATGCTTCAAGATCCACTAAACTGTCTTCATCATTAGCATCTATGTTGGATCTAGATTCATAGCTATGGACGGTATCTCTACTTCTTCTCACAGATGGGTTAGAGACAGAAGCTCTGAATGTAGATTCTGATTTTTGTTCACTACCATCATAGCCATTTAACTCAAAAGTAGTAAGTTTTCCAATGATAGAGTCAAGAGTTACCTTTGTCTTGTCAATGGATTTCAGCTCCTGAATAGCTGCAACACGAATAGCATAGACCGGTAGCAGGGTTCTCCGTACCTTACTAACCACTATGGCATCTTCCACTTTCCCTCCTGCACTTTTTATTTCACCAATTATTTCTTTAATCCTTTGACCGTACTATTGGATATTCTTGCCTTCAGACATTCTCGTCTCATCAAAATTTCCTCTTAAACTCTCCTCTTTAGCAATCTTAACATGTTCATCACCACTATAAATCTCTTCAAGTTTTTTCCACGCTTCATATGTAGTTTCAAGATCATGAACATCTACATATTCAACATCAGATAGGGAACTTATAATAGCTTCTAATGCTTGATGATTCTCTTGCTTTTCTTTCTTTTGATCATCAGTCAGAGTTCCAGTAGGTGAAACATATTGAGTTTCTACATGCTCCCAAGACTTTTGATGTAAATCTTCATTTTGCCACTCAAGATTCTATAGTTCTCTCTGTTGAACTTAGGACCTTCTTTCTTCATCATGATCTACAAGATCTTTTCCTCAAGTTGTTAGGCTTAGATATCTAAGAGTACCTGAAAATGCTCTGATACCAATCTGATGATATGATGAAGTAATAATTATCCGGTAGAATACTGAGAGGGGGGGTGAATTAGTATACTGAAAAACTAAAACAAACTCCCAAACTCAAAAACAACGTGTCAACAAAATAGATCTGCCAAAATAATATCTCAAAGATTTATCAACATCAACTAATACCAACTAGTTTGACTGTTATACCAACTTAACAGTAAACATCTTCAATCTTGTAAACATCAACAATGCTTAATCAAATATCAAATAAGATCATAACCACAAAAAGCATTCAGCACTTGACACAAATATTTATACGTGGAAAACCCAAGTAGGTAAAAACCATGGTCAGATGAGACTCACAAGGATAGCTATCTGAACTCTTCTAGAGTTCGCCCAGTTAGGAGCCAAGCCTGTTAAATCTTTACAATAAGTTCTATTAGGAACTAATTCTCTTTAGGAATCACCCGATTAGAGGATTTTACAAATATGCCTTGATGAAAAGCACAATACCCTATTAAGAGTAACCTTGTTGAAGGATTTGAGAATCCAAACTAATGGACCACCTTGTTAGAGGATTTAGAAAGTAACCAAGCTTGTTAGAGCTTACCCGGTTAAGGAATTTCAATCTCTGCTATGATTGTTAGAAAACAATAGGTTTTTCTGATCTTTTTGAATAGCACTACATCTGCTTGATCAAATCCTTCTTAAGCTTCAAATCCACCTTTACTCAAATTGCAGATCCATCCTCCCACTATGCAATCTCACACTCAACTAATTCTGCCAACTTTGCCTATATCAAATAAAACAACATCATCGACCTTAAATACAAATCGAAATAGGTCGGTAACATAACAAAAACTAATTCTCATCATCGAGATTACAACAAGTCAGTACAATCTTGACTGTTATACATCATAACAATCTCTTCACATTTAACAAGAAAATTCCAACCACTTCATGATCATCGCTTTATCGGACTTGTAACTCATCATGCACTTAGCATTTGATGCAATCCACTTTGATTCTTTCCAAGACAATCAAAAGCGCCAAAATAACTTGAAATCATCTCCATATAGTGACCACACATGTCACCATTATTACCACTCGATCATCAGATCTTAAACCAACAAACTTGATTGGTTTAGGGTTTAACAAAAAACATACGGTAGGTTTTACCTATTACTGAACATAGAAAGGTTTAACCTTATACACCAGTTTAACTTACAAACTACCATATACCGGTTTACAACATCTTCAAAGTTTATCACATCGGTTGCAATACAAAAGAAATAACAATAATAACATCAATAATATCATGAATACCATTCACCAGTTTAATTGACATCAATGACAACATATCATTAATGCAATGTTTATGCAAAATGCCAACAATCTAAAAATGCCAACACAATCATCCCAGGTGGAATTACCAATTTTAGCCACTCTTTGCATCTCTCAAGGCAGCCATTAATCTTCAAAACCTAAGCGTCATTGGACAAAATAGCACTTTCTATACTCGAATCTAGATCAAAAATATTATTAACAAAGGTCTTAGAACCTTTGGATGGTGATTTCAAGCCCAGTGCTGCTCAAATATCTATACTGGGTGAAACCCTTGAGGCATCACCACTAGCAAAAGACATTGCACCTAATTGCCAAACCGCAACCCTAACAAAAGAGGGAAAGGAGGCCTCCCACCATGATCAACACCTAACCCTCACTGCAAAAAAACCAAAAGAGGGAAAGGAGGCCTCTCACCACGGTCAACACTGAACCCCCACTACAACAAAACCTAAACAACCACCCCTCCCAAATGTAGCCACAGAAAAGAATGGTTTTAAAACCCCCCTCACCCCACAGGCTACCCCCACATTGCCGCAAATCCAACCCAGCCACACCCTGCACCAACACCCCTCCCAACCCCCACCCCGTGTAGCCACTAGCACTAGACATGACCGCCAAAGGAGTTGCCTCACCCTACAACCAACCCCACTTCCCTCCCCACCACGCACACATTTATACTTTATTTAAAGCGACGAAGTTTGTTTATTTACCTTCAATTACAAAAAAATAAAAAGTCATTGTGGATTTTGAGGAAGCCAAGGAAAAGAAAGGACAACATTAGTTTGTAACTTTGAAGGTACCCAACAATTCACATATTCTAACGTTGGTTTATCATTCACACTTTCTTTATATCCTTTATCATTATCTTATCAATGTATTTCAGTCTTCAATTATGTATTAAGATTATCTTTCTATTTTTAGTTGAATTCATTCATTCTATAAACATTAAAGATCTTTGGATACAGGCATGACTTGTAAATGAAACTCTAAGATATATTCAAAAAAATATCAATAAACTAGGAAGTTCTCCACCTAAACCAATAACAAATTTAATGGTTGAATTTGACCATTATTCAAAAATGCCATTTGACAATCATCATCCAAATACAATTTCAATAACAACAATACAAATGGGCAAATTACTTCAATTACCATTAAGATTGGCATGGGCATTAACAATACATAAATCTCAAGGATTGACTCTATCAAAAGTCACAATTGATATAGGACCACAAGAAAGAACAAGATTAACATTTGTGGCAATGTCTCATGTAAAGTCTTTGAAAAGTCTCAAAATAATGTCAACATTCTCATTTGATAATTATGAAAAAATGAAAAAAGGTAGACAACTTGCAAAGCAAAAGACAAAAGAAAATAGATAAAATATTAGAAGATAATTGATGAAATACATCTTTCTTCAAATATATGAAATAAATTATCATTAATAAATGTGTGATTTACAACCATGATAACAATTGCCAACATCCTTGTAGCACTTCTTCATTTGTATTTTTTACAAAACTATTTATAGATTCTCCCTATGAAAAATATTGTAATATAAATATATAATGATATAACAATAATTAGTCTTAATAGATTTTTTTGAATACTGAAGAGTTTAATAGAAATATAAAAATACAAAAGTATAGTAATATCTCAATAATAATTTGATATTGATTAATATATACATTTTAATTAATATCTTAATAATAATTTAATATTAAAGTATCATCTTTTTAGTTATGCTACATATATGTTGTTCTTGATGAATAGTAAATGCTTAATAGATACTGAGAGGGGGGGGGTGAATCAGTATGGACAAAAACTTTCTTGACAAATCAAACTGCAAAGACTGTACTAACTGGTAAACAACATCACCAAACTAAATCAAGGCACTACCGGTAAAACACAGTATGACTGTGAAAGACATAAACCGGTTAACACTTAGATCAACAAAAACCTATTGACTCATTTCCACTTCACCCATATGCTTAAAAAAGTAATACATTAGAAACATAATGACCACTGGATCAGCTTGCATTGCCGCTTAACAGAAAACACTAAAGCATCACATGAAAAAGCATCACACATAGCACAATCATTTTTCATGTGGAAACCCAACTGGGAAAAACCACGGTGGGGATGAATACCCACAAGTTGTTCTTGAACTCTTTTGAAGTCCGCTCTGTTAGGAGCCTAGTCTGGTTAGGGACTTTACAATAGGTTTTGCTAAGAACCGATCCTGCTAGGGATCACTCGGTTAAGGGATGGCAAAATACCTAGTTAAAGGTTAGAACCCTATTAAAGGTTACCTCGCAAAACGATTTGAAGAACTCAATGATTTTGAGTCACCCTATTAAAGGATTTATAGAAAGCCTGTTAAAGCTACCCAGTAAAGGGATTTTCAACTACTGAAATGATCAGAAGTCAACAGGTAATACATTGATATGTTAACAACACTTAATGCCAAGGCAGATCCACTTTAGTTCCTTCACATCTGCAATCACACTCTGCAGATCTCAACTTACTGCACCGGTCTAGCAAGAATCAAGTATCTCTTCACTTGGATACACACATAACATTTGCCAACAACTTTACAATGCAAATCATCATCGACCTTATAGACAATAATTAGGTTGGTAGCCAAAAACCTAAACCCTAAGCATCTAGGTTATCAATACAATCGGTCCAATCCTGACCATTTAATCATATTGCATAGAGTAAAACAATCTTGAACAAATCTCAAGATGTTCTCCATCGTTCAATCTTTGCTGCTTCTAGAACCTAATAACCCATCACGCGCTCTCCACCGTTTACTGAGATTTTGCTCATTCCCAAGGTGGATAGAATCAATCTTCTTCATGCAAGATCCTCAAGGAAATTCTTCACGCACACAAGGCTGATGTGGCAACATGATCTGATCTTCATTTCAATGCTAACCCATCACAGGATGTCCTCGGTCGAATCACATAGACTTGAAATGCATCAACTGAAAACCCTGAAGCTAAGACTACCAACCGATAGTCATATCAAATGAAACCCCGATACAAACTTTTCATATACTGGTTCACATTCCAACATATCGGTTCACCTTTTCACATATACCGGTTCACATCATCATATCGGTTCTCTTGCTAGTTGCTTTCTTCAATATACGGGTTCATACTTCAACATATTGACATTAATGACAACATACAATATCATCATGTTATCAAACACTGCACATATGCCAATAGTTCTATTCTATTTACTATTTAACTACTTATATTTACTTCAAATGAAAAACAAATCGAAATATGTATCATTTTCTAAATATACATCATGTAACCTTGCATCATTTTTTTTTTTAATGATAAGAGAAATGCTAGATATATGTTTCTCAACTTTACTTCCTATTTAACAACATACATTTACTTCAAATGAAGAAAAATTCTATAAATTTATTTAATTACCTCACCTTAACATATATTGCCTTTAAATTTAAAATATTTATCTTCTACTATTCAATATTGATTCAAAAGCTAAAAATAATTTCCTTGCAAGTGAGCAAAATGTCACTTAATGTACGTGCATGGGCGTCCAACTGGTTGAAAAAGTATGACCACTACCATCTTCCACTCAATACCATCCTTCGTATAGAGAAATTAAGTGTCTAAGAGAAAAAATGATCAATAAAATTGACAAAAATCGACCAAAGAATAATAAAAAAAATCGATAATTATGCTTTATATTTTAACTTCCTCTATGGTTCCAAGGTGAAAGTGAACATAGATGCTAAAAAATATTATCTACAAATTGAGATTATAAATTTATGTGACTGCCCAATTTATCAATACCATGAGCTTCAACACCTTTACCTTGCTAGATGTATATGGAAGGTCACTATTAGGCCAACAGTGACAATTAAAAAACACAACCTATCTGAATAACTCAGTATGATGTTCATGAGATTTCTTAAAGGACATTCATAAATTATTTTTCACACATGACCACTTGAAGAATGGTTGCTTGCTACTTTTAAGTTTAATTATTCAATCAGATTCATAGTGTATCAAGTCATGTCATCATTCAGGTTGTTACATGCTCACAATGGGATACCTACATTATATGCTGTGAAGTCCAACATAATAATCAAAGTTCAAACTCTTCTTCGTGATATTGAAAATGAAGAGATATTGCCAGTACATAAATGGTTAACAAAGTAAAACTTGACACAAATTTTAAAAATCTATTTACACATTGTATCTATGACTAAATTCAACGATTAAATAATATAGTATAGATGTTGTTTAACAGTTATTACTACTCTATGAATGATTAATGAAGTGAACTTTTTTCCATTTTTTAAATATCATTTTGATAAATGATTTCAAATTTTTAATTTGCATAATATTTTACAAATGTTGTTATTATACCTCTAAAAAGTATGATATTGCCTTTATCGCATTTTAATTATCATTAATTTAAATTTAACCAAAATTAAATTAAAAACATCATCAATCATTGAATTTAATTGCACTTCATACTTTATCATTGAACATGTAAATATTTCATAATTTGAAACTTGATACCTCTCGACGTACTTTACTTAGATTTCTAAAAATATAGGTATGCTAGTTTTTAAAATATTTTAAATTAATAGATGCAAATTTTATTTATATTAGTTGATTGTTAGTTGTTGTATTCATTATGTTTTATTAGTTGATACCAAATGAATCGATAAGAAGCTAGAATTAAAATATTTTGACCAAATTTTATAATTTTTTTATTAAAATAGAAAAATTAAATTATTTTCCATTATATTTGATGTCCTATTAGTGTGATGTTAGCATAAAATGTTTTATTTTTGTATTATGACAATAAAAAGTTAATAGTGCAAACTCATTTTCACATCACTATTCATTGTGACTCTATTTTTTATTTAAAAGATTGTGGGTGAATGAATATATATTTTTAAATCATATTGAGATAATTAATTTATTGAAAACATGAAATAAATAAAGTATAAGAAATTGTGATTAAAATAATTAATAATATAAACAAAATTTATATTTATTGATTCAAAATATTTTAAAAATAGTAATGTATTCATATTCAAATGTAATTGCTAATTTCATATTTAGATTTTTCGTTCTCATCTCTTGGCATTGTCTATGTTTAATCAACATTTGCAGCACAATTATATATTTTTTTCGTTTAATTGCATTCATGTTCAAGTGTAATTTTATTAAATTTCATAATATTTAAAGTTTTAATTCTCATTTGTCATTCTCTCTTTGATCAACATTTGTAACATAATTCTTTTTTTTTTTAATTAAGTTCTTTTAATCTTACTTTTAAATATCATTTATAAACAAAACTATGTAAGTAGTGTTGACCTATTATAATCTTTTTGATTGAAATAGCCCCATAAAACTCTTTTGGGAAATTTTTTATCTTGAGTCTAAAGGTTGTCAAGATTATAAGTCGAATGCAATAGATCCTGGATGCCAAAAGAGGGGTAATGTTTTTTTTTTAATAATTTTTTTTATATTAAAGATAAGGCAGATAATCCATATAGTATATCAGTCCAGTAGGTCTGCCAGGTTACTTGGCCAAAACCTGAAAAGTAGCAATATCAAAATATTACATTAAGTTGTCCATATGCAGTGAAGTATATACAGATTAGAGAATCAAGTACTAAACAAAAAGGTGCCCCTTAGTCATCAACTATTCAAGAACTCTACAACACTATGTCCTCTTCAATCCACATGGTCCACCCTAACAGCCCTTCCATCTAGATTTGCTTCCCGGGCACATGCTCAGCAAGAGGAATGGCTTCAGTGATCATAGTAGAGGCACTCGGTGTGGTAGTGGCCAATGGAAGTGCAGATATAGGTATGGGCTGCATTTTCCTTTCCTTATCCAACTCAACCATAAAGTTGTTGAGCTCAATCTTGAACTGGGACTGAACTTTTATCATACTTTTCTATGTGAATCCATGGGATATCTCCCATGTGAACATTATTGCATGCTCATCACCCAGTAAGCTTTCAAACTATTTCTTTGAAATCCTCATCACGACAGATACCTGCATGGAAACATTTAAAGTTATGAGTCTCCTAAGAGACTCAAACATCATTATTTCTAATTTTCCAAATCAACCACATGATCTCTGAGGAGAGAACAAACCAAAATAAATTGACATACTTTGGGAGAACCGACACATTACCAATTACACACTCCCAACTAATAACATTGCAATTTATATGAATACCAAAGAGTTTCCACACTTTCTTCACAAAAAAGTAGTCAAAGAAGATATGCATCACAGTTTCAGGGACCCTGTAACACTTACACAGGCTGGGAGAGCCATCATAGCATGAAATAGGGAGTCTATGTAAAAGCAGGCACCAAAGAAAGCATTTTTTTTTAGGCTCAGCAAGACTATTCCAAAGAAGACCTAAGAGTTTGCTCCTGGTGGAATCACTATGAGTAGTATTCCAACATTTGTTCAAGTGTTCAAAAATCTCATTATTGTCCACCAGCTATGAGTAGATCTCTTTTACTTTGATTCTAGTAATAGATACCCCATTGGCCCATTTGTATTGGGTGTATCTCGACTCATTGCAGTCCTACTCTCTGGGAAGGTCGAGAGAGGAACATGCTTGTGTAAGCATGGTGTATGTCCATCATTGGGACCAAGGGATCTTAAACTTCTCACAAAGTGTAGAATATGAGATCAAGTTCCCATCTATGATAATATCTCTAAAGCAATTGATTCCTCTTGCTTCTCATTGCCTTGTTGAATATCCCTAGATGAGGGCCAAGGGCCTATCCTTATGAAAGAGATTCCACCAAACCGTCCATTCCCCACATATTTTTCCATACTTTCTTATACTTCTATTATCAGAGATTAGGTGTCTAACATCTTCCCATTCCTTCCATAGGGTCTTGAAGATCACTGATCCCCTAGGTTTGACAACAAAGCTTCCCACAACTAGGTCATTGAGAGGCGGATGCCTCCAAGATGGGCCCTACTTACGCATAGATTGAGAAATATTTTGCCTGATGAGAACTTTCCAAGGCTCCATTCCTTCTAGGGACCTAAAGACCCATTTGGCAGCCAAAGATAGCCCTTGCAATCTAAGGTATTTAAGGCCCAGCCCACCTTTGGTCTTACTCATTGTGCATCATCTCCACTTTACCACATGCATCTTCTTTTTCCCTTTGCCATCAAACCACAAGAATTTCCTGACTTGTTTTTGGATATGGTTCCATTGATAATTGTTGTATAGCCAGGCTGAGGCATATTAGATGTTATATGATGATAAATCTTCTGGCATACATGTACCCTGCCTGCCAATGTGAGGTAGTGTTTATCCCATTTCCTGAGTTTCTTGTCAATTCTTTCTTTAATCCACTACCACATCTCCTTGAGGTTAGGGCTGACAGAGAAGGCGATCCCCAAGTACTTGGTTTGGAACTCAGCCCCCCCCCCCCATATTAGAGAATATTTACAGAGCCAAGGAGGGGGGTTAGCATCCCAACCAAGCATGATAGATTTGGACAGAGAAACCTTACTCCTAGAAGCACCGTAGAAGATATCCAATTTGTCCATTAGGGATTTTTTTAATAATTTGCTACTTTATACCAAAAGAAAAAAAAAAAAAAGAAGAATTGTTTTTGTTTGTTTTCTTTTGGAAGTTTCTTCCCATGTTGCATGAAGGATTAGGATTTCCCTATTTTTTTGTTGTGAAGAATACCTCCATTCCTAGTGCAAGAACAACTAGATGGGGTTTGGCTATGACAATGACAAATTGGCAAAATTATATTTATAAGCATCCAAATCCATGTAAGCTATGTGTAGGTTTGAAGATGGACTATTTTGTTGTTTAAGATTATCAAAAATGGTGAGGAAGAAGTTGTATTAACCCTTATGAATCCTATCTAAGTATCATCACATATTATTTTATTCCTTGAAGTGTTGAAGAGTTTTGATTATGATTGTTTTTATGATAGATATATCTAAACTTGAATATCCATAAAGTTTCTTACTACACAGTTACAATAGAAGAGTGGTGGTAAAACTCCTACGTCATGCTTAGGGAAATATACAAACAAAGGCAGACACAAAATCTACAACTCGCAATGGATTTTTATGCGATTTCTACTAGTTTGATCCTCTTACCTTTTCAATGCTATTTTATAGCAAAAAATTCGCTCAAAAATAATTGTGTTATGTGATTTGTGTTTTTAAAATTGTACTGTTTTGTATGGAGAATAGCCATTACCAATTTATTGTACTTAATTAAAAGACATAAGATAAATGGGAATAAATAAGTGGATATTATTGAAATTTTGGAGGAATTGATTATGTGTTGCATTGATGTTTTGTCATTGATGACAACACTAGCTATTATGGTTAGTTATCGGCAGACGGATCTTGGTTACTGACAGACAGATCTAGTATTACCAGTAGAAGAGACTATCTGTTGGACACTTCTGGCATGTCTGAATCAATGGAATGTATTTGTTACATGTGGTACATGCTTCTGGATCATGTCTTGGTCAGATGGTATTGACTTGGTAATCGGATGCTATCATACACTCTAGTGAACCCTTACCGACATAGGTTTAAGGTTCTATCGACAAAAATTTTATTGAGAATTCTTGACAAGATGCATAAGTGGTGTCGGTGCAGCTTTCAGGATGCTGAAGATGTTCTCTAATCATGCTTTAACCAATTGGAGACATCGCTTTGGCATGGTGGACCTAGAATAGGTCCGGTGCCTATCTAGGTTATGGACTTGTATCATGTTAACGTGTTCTCTACACGTTACCAGGATGATTTATGGATTGGTTAATGTTGTTTTGGTCTAAAGATGACATGGCATATCATTGTAATATGGATATATGTAATGATCTTTTAGGTGGTCGACCTAATTGATTTAGGTCTTAGGGTTTGTATAACTTGATGTAAGATCTCATTGTAGATCATGGAATGGAATGGCATGAAATGTAATGTGCAAATATTGTAATATCATTCAAGTAGAGGATTAGGTCGATCATTGAGGATCGAATTGGGTTTAAGGAAGAGCTCAAAGGCCTCCGGTGTTGAGCTTAACTGGGACTGTAATCAGGCAAGGTTGATGTTATTTCTAGCAGTTCATTCTATTGGATTGTTGTCCAAATATCTTGAGGTGGTTTTAACCTCTCTGTAGTTAGTGAGACTCTTTTGTAATGAGCAGTGCACTCTAGGTAGTGTGCCTTCCTGCATGTGCAGGCTCCTCATTGTATCACATACTTTTTGCAGAAGTATCATCTGATTGTGGGTAGGCTTCCCACCATGGTTTTTCCTTTTTTGGGTTTTCCACATACAAATCATGGTGTTAAGTTGTATGGTTGCTTTGCATTGATTATCTATTTAATTGTTAAGTTGTATTATTTATCGGTATTTGTTCTTACCGACATTTGTTTCTACTTTACGGTACTTGATCTAGTTAAAGGTTATTAAGTGGATTAATTGTTGTAATCTATTAACAATTGATTCAACCCCCCCCCCCCTCTCAGTTGTTCACCGATTATCCTAACAATTGGTATTAGAGATTTGGTCCTCTTTTGCAGAAGTTTAACCACTTGAGGTAGATCCTATGGCAACTAATCCACCGGCAACTATCTTCAAAAGAGAAATCCCTAAGCTTGATGGAACAAATTATGGATATGGAAAATCTGAATGGAGACTCATCTTAGATGTCTTGGCAAGGATATTTAGGAGATCACTGAGAAAGGATACACACCTTATGATCTGGCATCTGGCAATCCTACTCCTGCAGACTTGGATAAGAATATTGAGAATCATTGCAGAGCTAGAGAATCCCTCATGTGTGCACTTACTGATCAGCAGATCATGGGATTAACTGATAAATCATCTGCAAAGGTTATGTGGGATAAATTGCAAACTCTGAATGAAGGTGACCCTACTATGAAAATTGCTAAACTTGATGGTTACCGGGTGAGATATGAGAGCTTGAAGATGGATGACAATGAAAGAATTACTACATTTATGAAAAAAGTAAATTAGATTGTCATGGGAATTCAATATTGTGGAGGATCTTTGAGTGAAGATGAAATAGTTTCCAAAGTCTTGAGAGCCCTTCCACCGGCTTATAAGATGAAGGCAACTGCAATTAATGAATTGAGAACAATGGCAAACACCTCAGTCAATAGAGACATTCTGATTGGGAAGTTATCTTCTTTTGAGATTGAAGAATTTAGACCTTCTAGAGCTGCAAAATCTGAACCTTCTTTTCATGCATCATCATCATCATCGACCGACAAGAATGATTGAAAAGCCCTATATGAAAAGGAATTGGAAGACATGAGGAAATGGGATGAAGAATTTGAGAAACTGAAGCCTTATTTGCTAGAAGAGTACCTAAAGGATCGACATGAAGTAAGTATGAAGGAAAAGCACCTTTTAAATATTTTGCATGTCATAAGATAGGTCATTTTGCATCTAAATGTCCTAAAAGGAATACAAGATTTGAGGAAAGAGTTAAGAAATAATTTAAGCCTAATCAGAATAGATACAGATTCAAGAGAAACAAACAATGCTTCATAGCGGATGAGGAAGGAGTAACTGATGACTCTGAGGATGAACCAACAAAAGACTCTGCTAGTGGATCCGACAATGGAAAGGAATGGGTGTTCTATGCTCTAAAAGAAGATGAACCGAAACCGGCTATCTTAAATGAAGAAAAGGCCCTGGTAGCAAAAGTTGAAGATAAAGATGATTGGGTAATTGATAGTGGATGCTCACATCATATGATTGGAGTTAAAAGAAAAAATGTGTCCCTGCATGAATACAATGGCAATCAAGTAAAATTTGGAGATGACAAAGCATGTATGATCAGAGGTAGAGGCACTATTTCTCTAGATGGTAAGCATAATAATGACAATATCTATTATGTAGAAGGTTTAAGCATAATATTTTGAGTGTTGGTCAATTGGTGGACAAGGGATTCCAACTTTAATTCAACGATAGAAAATGCAAAATCATTAACAAGACTGGTTTGGAGATTGCAACCAGTATTCAGACTGGAGGTAATATCTTTCATTTGAACACTGGTAATAAGACATGTTTGATTGCTCATATTGATGAGAGTTGGTTATGGCATAAAAGGTTGTCTCATGTTAATTTTGATTATATTGTTAAGATCAGTTCAACTAAGGCAGTTAGAGATATACCTAAGATTATGTAGCCTCATAATCCGGTATGTAAGGAATGTCAATTGGGAAAGCAAGTTAGAACTACTTTTAAGAGCATACAAGATAAATCTAATTATGTTCTTGATTTGATTCATACTGACTTATGTGGTCCAGCAAGGACCAAAATCTTTCAAGGTGATAGGTACTTCATGCTAATAATTGATGATTATTCTAGAATGATGTGGGTGACTTTTCTTAGGGAGAAGTCTGAAGCTTTTGAGAAATTTAAGATCTTTAAAGCAAAAGTAGAAACTGAAACTAGACTGAAAATCAATTGTCTAAGATTAGATCAAGGCGGTGAGTTCACTTCTCATGAATTTAACAGTTATTGTGAGATAGTTATCTGCACCTAGGACTCCTCAGCAGAATGAACTGGTGGAAAGAAAGAATAGAACCATTTTGGATGCAACAAGAACCATGATGATGGAATCTCAATTGCCTCATATCTACTAGAGAGAAGTAGTAAGTACATTAGTCTACACATTCAACAGAGTTCACATCAAAGGTGAAACCGATAAGACTCCTTATGAATTATGGTTTGGACATACATGTACTGTTAAATATTTTAGAATTTTTGGAAGTAAATGTTATATCAAAAGTGATGATTCAGTTAGAAAGTTTGATCTTAGATGTGATGAAGGAATATTTCTTGGTTATTCTAATCAAAGAAAAGCATATAGATGTTATAACAAAAGATTGCAGAAAATTGTGGAAAGTACAAATATGAAAGTGGATGAGCAATACAGAAATCAATCTATATCATATGAAAGGGAACCGGCAGTGGAAATGATCATAACTGAACTGGCAATGCCTCAACCGGTACATGACACTGAAACTGTTACACTGGCACAGTCAGAAAATTCAACCATGACTGATGATCAAATCAGTGAACCTGAAGTTCAAAAGACTCCAAGGTATGTAAGATTAAATCACTTTGAAGATCAAATCATTGGAGATAGGAAAAAAAAAGGGAGTTATGACTAGAAGGAGACTGGCAAATGAAGAGGTATATCTTATTTCTCAAGTTGAACCGGCAACTGTTATTGAAGCTTGTAAAGATAAACATTGGTTAAAGGCTATGGAAGATGAATTAGATCAGATAGAGAAGAATGAAACTTGGACTTTAGTTCCTCGACCTAAAAATAAGAATGTTATTGAAACCAAATGGGTTTTCAGAAATAAACTGAATGAGGATGGTCAAGTTATAAGAAAAAAGGCTAGAGTAGTTTGTAAAGGATACTCTCAAAAGGAAGGAATTGATTATGGTAAGACTTTTGCACCTGAAGCTAGAATTGAAGTTGTTAGACTATTTCTTGCCTATGCAGCATATAAGAACTACAAGGTTTACCAAATGGATGTTAAATGTGCATTTTTTAATGGTGAACTTGAAGAAGAGGTATGCATTGAGCATTCTGATGGATTTTAACTGATAGATGATAAGGATATGGTTTGTAGGTTAAAGAAAGCATTATATTGTTTGAAACAAGCTCCTACAGCTTTGTATGCAAGATTGGATAAATATCGTTTGAAGCATGGTTTTACTAAAGGTAGTGCTAATAGTAATTTGTATTACAAAATTATTGATGATGATATTTTGATTATTGAAGTATTGGTTGATGATATCATTTTTGGAGGAGAAGATAAATTGTGCATGGAATTTGCTAACAACATGAAGAATGAATTTGAAATGTCCATGATTGGTGAGATGAAATTTTTCTTAGGTTTGCAGATTACTCAAATTGACAAAGGTATGTTTATCTGTCAAACTAAGTATCTAAGGGAATTGTTGAAGAAGTTTGGTATGGATAATTCCAAACCGGTGAGTACTCCTGTGGTGACAAGTCAAAAATTATCTATCAAAGATACATCTTCACCGGTAAATCCAGCAAGGTATAAGTTTATTATTGGTGACTTTTTATATCTAACTCAGACTAGACCTGATATTATTTATGTTGTGATTATTGTTTTAAGATATCAAATTAATCCCAAAGAAAATCATGAATGTGCAGTAAAGAGGATATTTCTGTATCTACAAGGCATAACCGAATATGGCTTATGGTATTCTAGAGATGATAACTTCACTTTGTGTGCATATATAGATTCAGATTGGGTGGGAGATACTGATGATAGGAAGAGCACTTCTAGTGGAGTTGTCTTTCTTGGAAAGAAACTGGTTTCATAAATCAGCAAAAAAATAGTCATGCATTTCTTTATCTACTGTTGAAGTTGAATATGTTGCAGCAACAACTAATTGCACACAAGTCCTATGGATGAAGCAAATGTTGAAAGACATCAAGGTAAAATGTAGTGAACCGGTAGTTATCTACTGTGATAACTCTGTAGCTATCGACATATCTAAGAATCTAGTATTTCACTCTAAGACTAAGCACATATCAATAAAGTATAACTTTCTGAAGGATAAGGTAGAAGATAAGGAAGTCAAATTGGTTTATGTGAACACTAAAGAGTAGATTGCAGATATATTCATTAAACCGTTGTCTAAAGAATCATTTGAGTATTTGAGAGATAGGTTGGGGGTTTCTTCCCCTTCAGTAGAGATTTGATTGATGTAGTTTGGCATCAATCCGACATGCATTATCAGAGATACTATTCATTATGGTACTGATGAAGTGGTGCTACTACTCAGGGAGAGTAGTCAGCTTTGAGATTCATAGAATTTTAATATCTATGTCATATCTCTAGCATTGATGTCAAAGGGGGAGAGATATTGATGTGAAAAATAAAACTTAAGAGCTATAAATAGATATTATTCAAATGGGGAGTTTGTTGGTTGTCTTCCATTGGGGGAGACTTGTTTGACATTTCTTAGTACTTAGATGTTTTTCACATCTAGTGTTGCCATCAATGCCAAAGGGGGATATTGTTGGCATTTTGGAGGAATTGATTATGTGTTGCATTGATGTTTTATCATTGATGACAACACTAGTTGTTATGGTTGGTTATCGGCAAAAAGGTCTTGGTTACCGACAGATAGATCTAGTGTTACCAGCAGAAGAGAATATCTATTGGACACTTCTGACATGTTTGAATCAATGGAATGTATTTGTTACATGTGGTACATGATTCTGGAGCATGTCTTGGTTAGATGGTATTGACTTGGTAATCAAATGTTATCATACACTCTAGTAAACCCTTACCGGCATAGGTTTAAGGTTCTACCGATAGAACTTTTATTGAGAATTCTTGACAGGATGCATAAGTGGTGTCGGTGTGACATTCAAGATGCTGAAGATGTTCTCTGATCATGCTTTGATCAGTTGGAGACATCGCTTTGGCATGGTGGACCCAGAATAGGTTCGGTGCCTATCTAGGTTATGGACCAGTATTATGTTAACGTGTTCTCTACACGTTACCAGGATGATTTATGGATTGGTTAATGTTGTTTTGGTCTAAAGCCGACATGGAATATCATTGTAATATGGATATATGTAATGATCTTATTGTAATATCTTTTAGGTGGCCAACCTAATTGATTTAGGTCTTAGGGTTGGTATAAATTGATGTAAGATCTCATTGTAGATCATGGAATGGAATGGAATGGAATGGAATTTAATGTGTGAATATTGTAATATCATTCAGGCATAGGATTAGGTTGATCATTGTGGATCGAATTGGGTTTAAGGAAGAGGTTAAAGGCCTCTGGTGTTGAGCTTAACCGAGACTGTAATCAGGAATGGTAGATGTTATTTCTGGCAGTTCATTCTACTGGATTGCTGTCCAAATATCTTGAGGTGGTTTTAACCTCTCTATAGTCAATGAGACTCTTTTGTAATGAGTATTGCGCTCTAGGTAGCATGTCTTTCTGCATGTGCAGGCCCCTCGTTGTATCACATACTTTCTGTAGAAGTATCATCTGACTGTGGGTAGGCTTCCCACCATGGTTTTTCCCTTTCCGAGTTTTCCATGTACAAATCATGGTGTTATGTGGTATGGTTGCTTTGGATTGATTATCTATTTAATTGTTAAGTTGTATTGTTTACCGGTATCTGTTCTTATCGGCATCTGTTTCTGCTTTACCAGTACTTGATCCGGTTAAAGGTTATTAAGTGGATTAATTGTTGTAATCTATTAACAACTTATTCACCCCCCTCTCAGTTTTTCATCGATTATCCTAACAATGACTCACAAATGATAGTTTATTGGGAAGGTAACAAAATCCTACATGGATGTTACAAAGTGCAGGGTACTAAAATAGATGCAAACATAATATACGTGTTGGTTACATCATAGTCATAAGGTATTCAAAGATCCCTAGTTATGTCATTATAGTGATAGGGAAGTTTTAAAATATGGGACAATCATTTACAAAAAGGATTGGTCTTGTAAACTACATGTGAGAAATAAATGAAGGATATAATGACAATGTTGGAATGAAGGGAAGATGAGACAATCGGACAATGAAGAAGTGATTGTAGCTTGTGATGATAAGATTGAACTTATAACCCATGACAACCTAGTGTGCTAAGAGTAAGATGACAGTCAAATGATTATAAGACAATGAGCTAGCACAAGTGTTCTTAAAATTGAATTCATAGTATTAGCTGGTAATGTTGAGATCAATAAATTTGAAAATGAATAATTGTCTTTATCATTTCAAAACAAAGATAGAACAAGTGTTTTCACAAGCAATGTAGCCATTTTTGAAGTTGATGATATAGAGATACCTTTTAGATTTTTAAAATTTCAAATCATCTCTTTTTTAGTGAACTAGTCGTAGTTTTTGAGTACTCTGAAGGCATAAAGTCTAAAAATAATTTGCAAAGAGAAAGAGAAACTATCCACCATTGATGGTGAAAGTTCTTTGAAATAAAATACCAAAAGTTGCTATAACATTCAAAGGAAGTTTTGAAGTTTTTAAAAGGCAGTTAACTGTCACCATGCTTGCAGCTAATACTTGCTAGGTAGCTCTTGTGGTTCTATCCAAGAAAATGATGGAAGACAAGCTAAAACATCTATATTATGTGAAGAGATCTTGAGACCATTACAAGATGAATGATACAATTGCTAGTTGGGACTCAAAAGAAGTGTATATAGGATGCATTACAACAAGTTAGTGATGAGGAGCTATGTATGCATTGCCACAAGACATTGAGTTTAGAGAATTAGAAAATAAGATGATTTCTTTGTCATCTCAACCATTGATAAAGCAATGTGATTTTATTTTTAGAATCGGTGGACTGCCTTGATGTTGTGTTGGAAATGACTAAAGTAGCAGGCTACAAGAAACCTTTTGTTTTACCTATGGATCAAAATCATAAAAGGCATGCATGGATCCAAGCATGGCAACTAGGGTACATAGTTTTATTAAGAATGATAGAGAAACAAGAAAAAGAGGCCATGAAGCATGAGTACACAAGTCTATTATAACAAAATAAAGGAACCTAAGAAATTCAACAAAGACCTAATGGTAAATTAGGACATGACAAAGACCAAGTAATAAACTACAAATAATAGTGGCATGATAGATGATATGAGGGCATAAATGAAAGCTTCATGGGGAATGTCGATGTTCTACAACCAATATTGTCATGAGTTTGCATGCCACTATACATGATGACAATGAAACAAGAGCTTCAAGAGACCCTAGCAAGAAATCTAATGACAACACAAGGACATAAATACAAATAGTGAAGCTATGGCAAAAATAACTATAGATGATAGTGATTTATGAGAGTTTTGATGAAATATAGGATGGAGAGGTCATGAGGGAGTAACACATGTGACAAATATTTTTCCTAGAAGTTCTCATATGCCTCAAGGATTACTTTTAACTTCAAGCTCTTGAAACCACATGCTTTATTATTATGAAAATAATCATTAAAGCAATGATAACTAGTTAGAGAATATTAAGGGGTAGTTTGAGTTAGCAATGCAGTTTGAGAGCATCTAGGAGATTTTTGCAAGCATCTTAAACTAGAAAAGACTTTTCTTTCATTTTTAGCATTCTAAGGAGCTAAAAACACTTTGTCATAAACTCTTAAAAGCATGTTGCTGATTGCTAGGAACTATTGTAGCACAAAAGGCAATTCCTAATCTCAATTTGTAGAGTTCTTGCTTTGCTAGACTATGTTTGTAATATGAAGCTAGTTCTTCCATGGGCTAAAATTGACATTGTAACTCAATGAAATTCATATTTCAAACTTGTACATAGTTGTAAAGAGCATCTTAGCTCAATAAAATCTAGTGATTTTACCTTCTCAATATCAATTTTATTGTGTGTAATACATTGATTGATAAATGTTTTTGTGAAATTCTCTATGTTTTCTTTAATATTTATCTTTCAACACCTTTATGTAGGATAATGCATACTTTCATTGTAGGTTATATATTGTGTGATTGGTACAAATATCAACTAGTTGTGAAAGTTTTGTTTTCCTTCTTGATTTGAGTATTTTCACCTACTCATGAAACACTTATGCATGGGTATTAAAAATATTTGAGTTGTATTATATTACAACTAATTCATTCAGTATAAGTATGTTCATAACAATAGTATAGGTTCTGAATAACAATTTGGTGCACCATCATAGTAGTCTTAGTTTACATTTTAATCTATTTTTTCCATTTTCTCAATAAATCAATAGGAGAGTTAAGTTAGGTGAAGTACTAAAGAGGAGCTGACCTTCTCTTGAGGTTGGTCTCAACTATTTGAGTCCACATTTTTGTGAGACCATCCCATGTTTCAACAAGTAGTTGATTTGAAACTCAACAAGGGTGCACATGTTGAAAACAAGTTGTTCAAAAAAAATCATCTAATAAAATTTGGTTATATTAATAGCATTGAAAAATTGATTATTGTAACAACAATATTTTAAATCAAGTACCATACTAGCAATTGCACCTTAGTGTGCAATGGGTATGTTGAAGAGGTGTGGAAGGTCGATTAGGGAAAAATTTGGTCAATTTTTTGGATAAATTTGTGTAGTACATGAGATCAATTGGTAGTTAGAAAATATTTTTTCTTGTGCAACAAAGGTCTCAATGGAGAAGTGATGGTTTCAAATCCACTTGGCATCCTCTTACAAGGTTCTAATTACAACTAAAACAAAACTTTTCAATTAGGAGTTAATAAAGTTCCATAACCAACAGGCCCATGTTATGTTTGCAATCAAGAGAGAGAGAGAGAGAGAGAGAGAGGGGGGGGGGTAAATAGATAGAGATATAGATAGAGATGGAGATGAGACAAATATGAAGATGGAGAAAGAGGAGAGAAAGATGGAGGAAAGGAGAGAGATATGGAGGAAAAAAGAGAGAGAAGATATAGGATTAAATAGATGTGGAAGCTCAAAAAATAAGTAGAGAGAGAGAGAGAGAGAGAGAAAGATTGTAGTATAAAGAGATAAACTAGTAGAGATGCATGGATATACAAGAAGAAATATGGAAAGATGGATATAAATAGGAAAATAGATATGAATATAGCTCAGTTTAAAAGGAGTCATAGGGAGGGAGAGAGAGAGATGTATATAGATAGAGGGGGAGAAAAAGACAGAGGTAGGAAGGAAGATAGAGTGGAAGAGGAAGATGATAAAATAGATAGAGAGATAAAGATATAAAGATAGGGAGATAAAGAGGTCTATAGAGGAACATGGAGAGATAAAGAGATATGTAGATGGTGAGATAGAGTGATAGAGTTATAGAGATATAAGGATACATAGAGAGAGGGGGAGATGGAGAGATATACAAAGATTGATATATAGATATACAGATATAACTAGAGATAGATAAATAGATATGAAGGGAGAGGGAGATAAATAGGGGGAGATAGAGGAAGAGATAGACATATATTGGAAGAGGAGTGAGACATATATATATATATATACAAGAAGATAAAGGGAGAGAGAGGTAGTGATAAAGAAATAGATAGTGGGATATAGAGGGAAAGAGGGAAGGAGAGATGGGGAGGAATACAGAGAGAGGGAAAGATATAGATAGAGGGAAATATAAAGAAATGAAGTGGGATAGGGAGAGAGATAGAGATGGAGAGAGGGAGGGAGAAACGATGAGTGTGTGTTTATGAGTTAGAGGGAGATATTAAAAATTAAAAATTTAAAAATTATTCTACAATAAATTAAAAATTAATAAGACAAATGTATAAATTAAATTAATTCTATTATCTTTTAAAATTATTATTTATAACTTCATAAGCCAAAAATAATTAAAATTAAATTTTCTTAATGTAAATTAATCCTTAAAAGAAGAAGATGATGATTAGAATAATTTAATAAAAAATAAGATAGAATACACTAATAAAATAAGATTAAATAAAAATATATTCTTATCAAAAGAAGATAGAAAAAAATGATAGATTTCTAATTTAAAAAATAAGTATTCTACAATAATTAAAATTTTAATACGACAAATAACTATAAATTAAATGAATTCTAAAAAATTTGATTTATTATTTCTAATTTCATTAGAAAACATAAATAATTCAAATAAGATTTTCAAAAAAATTAATCATTTAAAAAGTTAAACAAAATAGTTTTTTATTAAGGAAAATCAGGTTTTAAGGGACCCGAAACCCACTTATAGAGTGAAGGATAAGCATGAAGGAAACTAGAGAAGACAAAACCTAGATAGAAAAGCTGCAAAAAAACTAGCAGAAAAACCAGTAGCTAGGAAAAACGACAGCATAGAGCCAACGAGAAACTGGCATCCAAAAACCAGCATTGCATATCAATTAAAAACTTTAATGGACTCCTCTGCATTCTTGACCAACAATATCATGGCCTTCACGGCTTCTCTCAGATCATTGTTCTCTTGCTTCAGCTGAATGTCTTTTGTCTTTGTCTCCAAATCATTGGTCGTCTACCTGGTCCTTCGCCTAGAGATTTGTGGAGTAGAGCTGGAAGTAGGCAGATCATCAATGATAACCATATCCTTATTCTGATTTTTCCTCTCCAAGTGATCCACCAAGGCATTCTTATTTTGAGATGAGATCCTCAAGACCTCAAGACTGTGGTTCATAAAATTCTTCAATGCCTTCTCAGTTTTAGCAACTCGATTGATGATAATTTCGTTATCAGTCTCGGTCTTGTCTTTTACAATTCTAATCACATCTTCTAGGTGTTTCAAGTCTCCTTTTATAAGATCTTTCTCTGACCAGTCCTGCATTTCAATTTTATTCTTTTTTTTAAAATAATTTTGTCTTTTTCACTTTTGGAACTTCAAAAAAATATGGAATATTCAACTAAAAAAAGATACCATAAAAAATTATCTTTTAAAATTATTATTTGTAACTTCATAAGATAAAAATAATTAAAATTAAATTTTAACTTAATGTAAATTAATCCTTAAAAGAAGAAGATGATGATTACAATAATTGAATAAAAACTAAGACATAATATCCTAATAAAAGAAGATTAAACTAGCATACCTATATTTTTAAAAAATTAAGTAAAATACATCGAGAGATATCAAATTATGAATGTTGACATTATTCTAAGACCTTCTGGAGATTTTACTTGAGACACTGCCACAAATGTCAATCTTATTCTTTTTGTTGGTCTTGCTCATTTGTACTAGTGTTATTGAAATTATATTTGGATGATGATCTTCATATGGTATTTATGTATAATTGTCAAATTCAACTTGTCACAACCCTCCATTATCACCTTTTGATTTGATGCAATTCTATTATATTTTTTTGGTTAAGCTATTAAAAATGATTGAATAAATGTTATAAAAGAATAAAAATAATAATAAACACACACACACACTTGGAGAGTATAATTCAAAGGCATTATTTTTTTTATTTTTATTTTCCCACTCCCAATTATGGCACATGTTGTAGGAGGAATTAGAAGCTTCTAGAGGAATTTCCACCACCTTGCATGTAACTCCCCCACTAAGTTTTAATCAATTTGCATGAGTCCAATATTGGAAAAGAATCTCTTTTTTTAATTAAATTCTCTAGATAGTGGAATTGAGGGATTTTTCTTATAAAATTGTATGCAAGTTTCAAAGAAGGGAGTTGATTATGTTTTGAAGAAAATTTCCCAAGTTTTTAGTAGTAGGATCTTCTTTGGTAGTCTCATTTTCGTTGCAGGACTTTTAAGTTATTGCTTGAAAGATTTCTCTCAAGTGGCAAGGAAGGATCTAAGGAGGATAGCTAGAAGGTTGGAGAGGATTCAACATCGAACCCTGATAAGCCAGGTTCTCTTCTTGTTATTTCACATTCCCATATGAGAAAAATTGTATTATTCAAAATATAGTTTCTAGATCTTCCTTTATAAAAAATTTAGTGGTAAATCCTTCTTTAGGGATAATATTGATAAAGATAGCTTTATTATTTATTTAATTTTTCTTTAGAGAAGAAATATCAAATCTTGCTTGCATGTGAAAGATAGCTTTATTATTTGTTTAATTTTCTTTTTTTTAGAGAAGAAATATCAGATCTTGCTTGCATGTGAAAGATAGCTTTATTTTTATTTAAATTTCTTTAGAAAAATATATATAAGATATTGCTTTTGCTTTCCCAAAAGATTTTTTCTGATATATGCAAAAAAAATCATATTTTCCCTTATTTTAAATTTCTTTTTCTGAGATTAAAACTCCTCTCTGTGTGTTTATATGATATGAATCTTAATCTTTATTATTCTCCTCTCGAATTCATTTCTCTGGCCCTTCGAATGGAAATCTGAAAATAAGTCTCATTCTTTAAATAAATCTCTCTCTGTGAATGCTGGAAATAAACTCTCTCCCTGTGAATGCTGGAAATAAACTCTCTCCCTATGAATGCTGAAAATAAACTCTCTCTCTCTCTCTGTAAATATTAATCTCCTGTTTGCTGTAAAATAAATCTAAAACAATTACCTACCTCTGCGATAACTTGATTATCTATTTTATTCATGTTCTTATTTTCATAAATACTTTTTTTTTATATACCATTAAAATAATCTGGGAATGTAAACCATATATATATATATATATATATATATATATAAGCAAATGACATGGTCTTCGAAATTATTTCGAATGATTAACGGGTGGCATGCAGGGGAGGCAGTTATTGTAACCGTCGGGGAAGTGGTACCCTCCACTTCCCCTGTGGTCACTGTCACGACAATGGCCACAAGGGGAGTGGAGGGGCCCGCGGTGTCCCCTCATCCCTGCAGGCCTGTACATGCAGGCCCGCAGGGGTGATGGGACCCGTGGTCCCCACCCCAGCCATTAAATTCCCCATTTACCTTTAAAGAAATTTTCAAATTTTTTTTGTTATTTATATATATCAAATTCCAAATAAAAAGAATTGTTAATAGTTGCTTTAGATAAATTTTAAGTTAGTAAAAATTTATAATTGTTAATAATTGTCTTAGCTTAAATTTTAAATAAATTAAACTTAGGAAAATTTTATAAATAATTAGGATTATTGGGTAATAAATTTGTAATTTTAAATTAAGGTATATAACTGGAATCCCTCAATCCATTGAGATTTATTGGGTTACTTGGCCGGTAATTTTAGGTTCTTTTAAAAACAGTTAAGTCATATGAGTATGTGATCCAAAATTTGTCTATGTCTAAACTAATTGCTATTTTGGAACTGGTGACTATAAAATTAATTATTTCCGTGGTAGGAATAATCATTGCTTAATATTGCACGTAAGTTACACCATTTTTTTTACATCATGCAAAGTACTTATACATTAATTGCATTTATTGACGTCTTCATCATCTCCATGTAAGTTAAGCGTTTAATTATTAATATGCGTGGTTCATAATTATCATTATTATATAAGTTATATTTCAAGTTTTGAATATTAAATAATTTAGTTATGGTTTTAATTCCACGTAATTCATCAAGTAGTTATTTCAATTAATTAAGCTTTGCAATATCTAAATTTTACACGTTCAATTCATAATTGTTTTCAAGCATGTTGCTTTTCATAGCTTCTTAATTAGAAAACTAAATAAAGCCAGAAAACCAAAACCTAGCAGTGTTCGGTATATATAGTGCCTCTGGGTCACGCTTACGGGTAATGTCATCGTGTTGAACTACTGCACTTAACACCTAATAAAGTTGCATCAACGACGTTTGTGGCATCGTCCCTATAAATCGTCGCGGAGTAATAAGGGGCACTTGGAAGTTAAAAATCCAAGGGGCGGGTAATCCCCCTTGGATCGATAATCTAATAAGATAATCCTTAAATGATTTTACATCTGCTGAGTTAAACCATAGTAAACCCCTGATAGGGTTGATTGAATGAAATGCTTTTATGAAATTGATTTAATCTCAAAGAATTGTTGTCAATTGACAATTGGTCAAGGGTGACGCTTATGATAGGCATTAGGAGCTAGTTATTTTAGGCCATAAGCAATAGGCCATCTCGAGCCTTTGCTTAAGTGCTACCACCGTGGGTAGCAACCACAGAGAAACTGTCTGGGACATTGACCCTAGAAAGGGTTGCGTGCCCACAAATCAGTTTACATCAAACCATAGAGTAGAAAATAGAACTACATACTTTACGCCTTGATCCTATGCCGAAACAGGTATGTAGGCAGTCTTGGGACGAAGTTGTCCCTAGTACTCAGGCATTCGTGGGTGGGGTCTAGGCTTGGTAAAAAGAAGGATTGAGTAGAATCCTAATTTGAAAGATAAGTATTATATAAAGGAAAAAGTAATTCATTGCATACTCGGAAGGAATCCCGTATGGATTCGCTTGACTTCCCAAGGCGGAATTCAAGCTTGTATTATGTTATTTAATTACTCCTAAGGACGGCGACCTCGGTGCACTCCTATTAGAAGAGTGTAGTACTTAGTGAGTGGCTCAGGACCCAAATGGTCCCGATGAGTCTAAGTCTCTAGCCAGAGCACCTCCTATCCTGATTGGATAGATGCCTACCCCGTATGGGTAGATGCCTATCCCGTATTGGATAGATGAAATCTTATGTCCCGTATGGATAGATGCCTAACCCGTATGGTTAGATTCTCATCCCAGATGGATGAATTCCTAATCCAAATGGATGGATGCCCAGAGTATGTGATTGAATCAAACACAATGATTAAATTAAACACAAAAAAAAGAGGTCGCATTTTGTTAAGTATGGTGGGTTATTACACAACCATGATATATGATGTTGGTTTAGATGGAGAACTTCCTAGTTTATAGATAATCTTTCAAATATATCATATAGTTCCATTTACAAGTCTTGCTTGTATCCAAATATTTGAATTCAACATGACCCTTGAATTCTTGTTGATTACTATCTCTAAATCAAATTCATCATTTGAAAAATCTTCCGCTTGATGTACAGTTCCTACTTTTGTTGTGAGACTACGTGCAATAGGATGTTTCAATGTATATAACATTATTTTGTTATGATAATGAGCATTTTCATTTGTGGAGAACAAATAAACAGTATTGTCAAACTCAACATTTCTTGTATCATCTATGTTAATAAGGATTTTTGTCATAAGTAATCTCTAGTCATCAATTTGTGGGTTTGTATCTCTTAGATTTGTCAAAAGTTGACAATTTTTTTGTTGTTTGTTGTGTTTGTCCACCTTGTCTAAATAGTTTATCTAATATAAACACAGTTTTGAACTCTTGCACCACAATAACTTTGCCCGTCTATTGCTGTCATATGTTGGTCTATAATTGACTAGAGGTAATTGGCCCAAATCTCCAACCAAAACTATAAATATACCTGGAAGATGACTGACAAAAATCATTTTAAAATTAAGTAATAAATTATAGAAATCATAAATATGAATTATAATAAATATAATATAAATTAATAGTCTTGCTTAGTCATAATGAAAGATCCATCTGCAAAGCTTATGTGTTCCTTCTAGCTGAGAAAAGTCTCATATTAAGATTCTCAATTTTGAATGAACTGTAGAGGCTCCTATATTTAATGCTACAACTCCCATTTGTAAAATTAATAAAAGGGGAGAACGACTTGGCATTGCCTCATTTTGAAGGGCTTGACTAATGACACCAATTAGATACAACTTTCTTGTTTTTCTTGTTCCTTGTATTATCATGAATAATGGCTCTCCATTTTGATTTCTACAGTAGCGGTCCATAATTATGTTTATTTCCTTTCTTTGTTTACTACTAAGGATTTTGTATTTGATGTGTTGCAATATGTCATCATGTATGGAACATCCATGATCTTTCCTATTGCTTATGAAATTGATTGCTTGAGTTGTGTACTCTTCACCTTGATATTCATGAGACCAATTTGTATGTCTATCAATGTCTTTTCTTCCCAACATATCCTTTTTGGAAACTTGTATATTTTGACCTCGATGCAATGAAGATAAAATTTCCAATTCATGCTCCATGTTATTTATTTGAACAAGTTCATTGTCTAACATTTTAGAATCATTGATATTTTTAATATTTTGTTCAACCATTGTTCGTTCGACGTGCTAAGCATTATAGTTGAATGACTCCCACTTTTCTATTATAAAGTCATGATCATGACCAATATCTCTTTTTATGTTACAAAATGGTTTGTACAACAATAAATATGAAAAATAAAAGTCAATTCATTTATCTGAGTGATGTGGGGGAATGGATACAAACCTAGGGATAACTCTAATGCTAGATGCACTTTGCCTTGGCTCCCATTTTTTGTCTCTTTTACATTTAGGATTATAAATCCATGATCTAGCTACATCAATCAATGAGACATGTTCCATAGGAGGCCTTATTTTATATGCATCAATTAGAGATATTATTTTTTCTTCATCATTCTCTTGAATATGTACAACTATAGGTTTGAACACCTCACGTGAAATATTTAGATTAACAAATCTTCTACTAATTTCTACTAATGGAAGTTCTAACAATATGTGGCATATTTTTTGAGCTCCAATGTCTCTTTCTATGATTATCTTGGTTAGAAGCCCTCTATATGCTTGTGTAGCTAAATCATCAAGGTTTTCCATGTTTGAAAGACACATCAATTTTGCTTTTGTGGCATACTTTGCAATATATTTGATTACGACATGCTTGGAAAGAATAGGTTTCCAATCTATATTTTCTCTCTATAATTGTAATATGTGGCGATTATGTGAATTCATTCTTTCATCATTTGTTGTTGGTTCAATTTTTTTGTCTCTTGTCTCTATGTATTCATATAATTTGGATCCTTCTAGATTCAACAGCCGAGGGGCTTCATACCTACAATGAATATGAACTTGTATATTTCATTAATTGATATAATTTTATATATTTAAACGTGTGATTTTCTTTTTACTTATCAAATAGCTACCTACAAACCATCTTGCCTTATTTTTTTTTAAGCATGCACCCTCCCTACACACTATGTGTCGCTCTATAGAGTTTAGTATCTCTTCATAGTCATGCTCAATATCTATTTCTACAAGTTGTGATGTGTTTTTTAAACATGGATGTTGATGATAATCTTGGAATGCCTACAATTGAAAATACAAATGAATGTATTAGTCATATCATCAAGTATAAGTAGTTTATGTGATATATTCGATGTATGTGGAAATATTTATGTACATGTCTACATATTTGGCTGATGTGGATCTTGTCTAAGATTCCATGTGTGAACAATGGAATGAAAATAGCTCTCAGCGTTTTTCTCTTGCTCCTCATTTGACCAATCAATATTCTCTATATTTGGTGCTTCATGCATCCAAAGGAACGCATTCATCGATGACCCCCAATGCTTTGATTAAGTAAAAATAGGTTTTTGAAAGGAACCAAAACCTTTTACAAATCAGGAGAGCAATAGAGCTTGAAAGAATTGTGCCTGATCACTCCAACAACAAAAATTGATCCCACCCGAACAAAAAGGGATCTCAGCACACATAACATGAAGAACCACAAAAAGACAACAAAAGGAAAGCAGAAAGACAACACAAAGACAAGACAAAGACCGAGACTGAGACAGTTAGATATTTTTCATGATATCTTCAGCATGGACCACCATCTGCTTCATGTTGTTCACAGAGGTCTTTAAATCATCTAGCTCTCAACCCTTGATGTTGCCCTTATTCCTAGTGTTGGCTCTAGTCTTCTCATGGCCTTTTTTGTCCAGTTGATCCTTGTCACCCTCTTTATCTTTGATGTTATCAAATCTGTTAATCAAAATATTCATATTGTCTATCGAGGCTTTGAGAATCTGGAAATTTTGTTCAGCTATCTTCTTTACTGTGAGTTCCATCTTGTCAACTCTGCTGCCCAAATTGTTCATAGCAATTTCCATCCCTTTCACCTCTTTATTTCCTTACATCTACTTAACCTTTTTTTTAGTTTCAATAATTTTACTAACTATGTTTTCAATGGCTTCAGCATTATTAATTGCCACCGCCAATTCTTTGACATTTTCAGATAGAGGTTTGTCGCCTATCTTGGCTCTTTTGACAACATTCATATCCTTCTTCAGGTTGCCTGTGTCTTTCACCATTATGCTGACGGTATCACAAAAACCCTTAATACTCTCATTTTCTCCAACATAATCACTAGATTTGCCCCTTTTGTCCTCTTGATCCTCTTTCTGCAGACCTTGAGTATTCAAATCCTCATTATTGCCCACAACCGGGATATCATCCCCCTCCTTACCCTGCCCATTATCATTTTTATCCTCCTCTGCCTCCTCATCAGAATCAATCAAAATTTGATTAATATCTTTGTTACCTCCCCTGCTGATGTTCTTCTTCCTTTGGGTTTTCTTTCTGGTACCTTTACCTTTCTTTCTTTTGATGAATTTACCTTCGAAGGACTCGGCCTTAGACTCTGAAATATCTAAATCCACCACTATCATCTTCCTCTTTCCCTTGTTCCTCCCCTTTTTATTATCTCCTCTAACTCATCTTTAGTTTCCAATTCAAAGTTAAAACCACTAACTTCACTCTCTGTTTCCTCATCCCTTGCATTTTTACCTTTAATAGGTTTTTCAATGCATTTCCCTTTCAGCAATTTATACACAAGAGCCATAAGACCCTGATGAAGAGCATGGTCGCCCTTGGGGTCTTTCTCTATCTCTTTGATAGTATGGTCCATGGAACATGCAAGATAATATGGCAAGCTTACCTTTTCCCCATGGCGAAAATGGTTGAGCAACACAAAATGGTCCCCATAAGCTCTCATAAATTTGCCATCCAACGTTATATAGGTAATTGTAGCAAACAAAACAAACCTCCATGGCCTGCATATATGTTTTGGGGAGTGATAGGAGTTGTCAACCTTCACCATTTCTTCTTCTCACCTTCCATGATAGGCAATTTGTCTGTTGCCTTATTAGAGATGCTATGATCTCTATAGAATTTCATGCCCTCTATCATCATCCCTGTGGCTTCAGCAATAATCTCCTTATCCACAGTCATCATCTAGGTCCCCACCAAAACTTTTCCATTCTTCCAATTCTTGATAAAGTGCTTAGTGACTGTTGGATCTTTCCCACTAAGCCTCTCCATAAACACACTTAGACCCCCCTCCTTAAGAATATCCCAGAGCTCTCTGTTCTTCCTCCATTCTGAACAAGAGGTAGGTTCAAACCTTTTTTTGTTCCCTCCCATTTTTCCTTTGCAATCATTGAATTTCCTTCTCTCAGCTTTGATTCTTCTTCTCTGGTTTCTATTGTTGCCCTAGAAAATAGCCCTAAATTCGTGCCAAGCAATTATGAAAAGACACTTAAATAATTGCTCATCATCATCATTGTAAGCCTGCATCGAAATAAGTGGAAGAAGCATTTAGAAATTATGGGTGATGATGCCACGTTGTCTCATCTGGATATGGTCCAGATTGAACAAAGATTTCGCTTCACATGCAAGTTCGCTCTCACCATTAATAGTAATGATTTCCTCAGTTCGGCAGGCCAGGTTGGCGATCCAATCAGCACACAAATTAGCTTCCATGTACACGTGTGTGAAAACACACATATCAAATGTGTCACTTATTTTCTTCACTGCTTTAATAACATTGTTTATTGACCAAGATGGTAGGAACTCCTTTTTCAAACAGTTTATTATATTCAAAGAGTCTCCTTCACGCCAGACTCTGGTGTAGTTGGCTTCCTTTGCTAGGACCATCCCATGATAAGCTATCGTAGCCTCAACAACATGATTAGTTTATTTTCCTATAGGTATGCATTTAATGATTTTGCATTTTCCCCCTTCGTCCCTTAGGAACACACCACATCCCGCATTACCAGGGTTACCCTTTGAAGCTCCATCAAAGTTTATTTTCATCCAACCATTGGGAGGATATTCCCATTTCACACCCTCTCTAGGATTAGTCTGAAAGTAATCTCATCCTTTTAATCTCCACTTCTTGAAGATTATTTGATCATCCTTGTCTTGAGGGTTAGCAATACCACCTATGATATTAATATTTTCCAATATGTTTCTTTTAATTTTCTCAAACACAATTTGAGCCTTAGACACCTTCTCTCTGAACACTCTTTTGTTTCTCTCTTTCCATATACCCCAGCACATATGGGGTAAGGCCAATTTCCATAACAAAATTGTAGACTTATTCTTTAATGGGTGTTGCGAAGAATTAAAAACCTCTTGAACTGATTTCGGGAAACCAAAACTAATATTGAAGTGATCCAAACATCTTCCTTGGATATCAGTAGAGAAGGGACAATGAAAGAGCAGGTGGTTAATGGTCTCCTCATTCTGCATACAAAGAAAATAAACACTAGGCATACAAATACCTCTTTTTCTAAGGTTATCAATAGTTAGATTTTTATCTTGAAGGGCTGTCAAGAAAAAAATATTAATTTTAGGAGTTAGGCCTTTCACCCAAGCCTTAGCCCAACAAGGATTATCCATCTTAGAAAACTGTTGATAATAAAGAGAGGCCATAGTAAATTTACCATTTTCAGTCATATCTAGTCCAATAATCTTTAACATTCATTTCTTTTTCTAAAATTTATTTTCTAAATATTGAATGTCTTAAGTGTATGTAGTGTGCAACAATATCAGGATAGTCTATAACATTTTGTCTTCCCCAAATTTGAGCTTCTCATGGAGTACTTGGCAGTGTTGCTGACATTAATGCATGCAAATTAGACCAATACATGTTTGCAAACTTGAATGTAAAGAATATTGTAGGAGAGCCAATTTGATCAAGCATGTCTATCAATTCTACACAACATTGAGCCCAATATGACCTTGTACCCCTGAGTTTGTTTCCAAATTGTATTAGCCTATCAACTAGATGGGAAGGTGGCATGTTTTCCATATGCTAACACAACTCATTAATGGTGATTGGCATCTCTTAAAAACTTATTTTCACAAATACCACAAATGAATTCTATGCACGATGTCTCATTATCATATCCATCATAAAATATTTGAATATTGGATGTTAAGGAAAACGATGATCCCTATACCTCAATAGATGTTTCACAAATTCATGCAAATGCACTTGCCTCATTCAAGGTTCTAACCAGTCACATCATCTATCAGGAAATAATACTGGGAATGCCATATCGAGTAATCAAGATGTGACATAACCATTGATAGGAGATGCACTAATTCTTGGCCAATCAATCAATGTTGTTGGATTTGCATCAAAATTATTAACCCATGTATGGATCAATTCCATCTCTTTGCGAGTAGTAGGAGTTTTCGAAGCCATTGATGTTGTGTGCTCAATTATATTACCTTCATCCGTCTCCATCATTAGACCTACAAATATGAATTCATTTACATCCAAATCAAATTCCATGTGCATTGTGTTCAATTGTTGAAAATATTTTCATCACGATTTCTTGACAAATCGTTGAGAGCATTTTCTTCAATTCTAACATCAAAGTAAAACTTGTCATGCTCTACTTTGTACTTAAGTTCTTTATACACATGAACCCTATTGACTGTAAAGTTATAATTAGGGCCACACTGATCCCTTTGTTGAACAATAATGATTAGCAAATGATCTATTGTATGTGGAAAAAAATGTGAAACGTGTTCAACATTTTGCGGGAAACTTATTGTGTGTCCTTTGTATCTATATTGACCACCAATTGCATGTGTAACTTGTATAGGGATAATACATGCAATAAATATTTTTTCTACTTGAGTTAGTTTTGCAAGCTCCTCTGGTTGTGGTTGGGGATCTGTATTATTTGAAGTTGGAAATCTATCAATACCTCTCTCTTGTTGACATCTAGTGCATACAAGTCCTTGAGTGATGCAAGATAGTTATATGTGCTTTTGTTTTCAAAAGAGAGAATTTATTAAAAGACATTATTTTTATATATTTTTTAAAGTATCTTAAAGTTCATTTTTAGTTTTATTATTAAATATTGAAATTTTAACTTTAGTTTCTTCTTTTTCTAAAGAAAGATAAAGAAAACTATTTAATTTGATGTCATTTAAGTTATTTAATTTGATTTAAGTTTAATTTAATTTAATTTAATTTAAGTTATTTTATTTGACTTTTAAATTTTTATACAATTTTAAAATTTTAATTAGCTTAAATTTAACTATGTTTAAATTATTTTATTTTATTTAATTTACTCAATTTCCATTAATTTAATTTATTAATTTAAGTGATGTAAGAAACTTAACGTTAGATTTTTTTATTTTTTTAAAGAAACAAAATTATTTAATTTCATTTTATTTTAGTTATTTAATTTAATTTATTTAAATTATTAAGTTTAATTTAAGTTGTTTAATTCTTATACAATTCTTAAATTTTAATCAACTTAAATTTTACTATGTTAAAATTATTTTATTTAATTTAAGTTACTTTACTTAATTTAATTTAATTAGAATTATTAATTTAAGTGAGTGCACTAAGTTTAAGTTATTTAATTTAATTTTAATAAATTATTTAATTTTATTTCATTTTAGTTATTTAATTTAATTTTAGTTGTTTAATTAAATTAAATTAATTTTATTTAAGTTATTTTATTTGATTTTTTAATTCCTATAAAATTTTAAAATTTTATTATGTTATAGTTTTCATTTTATTTTTAGTTATTTAATTTAATTTAATTTAATTTATTAATTAAGTGACTTCACTAAGCTTAAATAATAATCAACTTAAATTTGTTTTGAATAAAGGGGTAAAAAATTTATTAATAATCAGAAACCAGCATTACACAAGAAAGTCGGAGCCACAAGGCTCCAAAAGAGAACAACAAACCCAACTAGAAATCATCTAGCTTCATAACTATGCATATCCTCAGAGAAGATCTTATGCAAGTCCTGACAATAATCAGGGGAAAGATGCTCCCAACCTTCAACTTTCCAAACATCACCATGTTCCAAAGCCCACTTAGCCAAACATTCCATTGCTCTATTCCATTCACGAGGAATGTGGATGAAAGACATCCTCTCCATCATAGCACTAATTTGCAAAATCTGGTGCACAATCCCTGTGAGCTGCCAATTAATCCCACTCACCTTCTGCGAATCCAATTCACGGATAACCTTACGCCACCCCAGCTCATATGCACGCTCCAAGGCATAGAAAATTGCTAGTCCCTCCATAAAATTATTAGACTCTTATCCTTTATGAATTGAAAAGAAGAAAACCACATCCCCCATACAATCCCTACCAACACCCCCAATCCTAGCAGGACCAGGATTACCCCAAGAGGAGTCATCGATGTTAATATTAATGGAGTCATCCTAAGGGGTCAACCATCTTCCCACCCTTTGAACCTTTTGCTTAGCACGTCTACCTCTCTTGACACAAGCTGAGACACAAGACATCTCCTGCAAACCCAACCTACTCACAATATCAGCCTCTCCTCTATCCAAAGGAAAATTCACCTCACATTTAGCTTCCACCATCTCTTGGATCATGCCAATGATTCTATTCCACACTTGCTTAAATAACAGTCTAACTTCCCTAAAGATCCTCCTATTCCTCTCTAGCAAGATCTGCCAAAGTATGAAAATGGGTCCAATGTGCTAGACAGTCTGGAGAAAAGAGGACAAAATAGGACGCCTACCCAAACTACTCCAAAACTCCACCAAAGAATCCACGTGAACACAAGGGTGCTTCCACACCTCCCACTAGTAATACCAAACCAACAGCGAGAAAGGGCATTTGAAGAATAGGTGAGAGGAATCCTCCTCTCCATTACCACACAAAACACAGATGGAAGCCCCATGGAACCCACACTTGTGAATATTGTCCCAGGTTAGACATTTATTCAAATCCAAAGTCCAAGCAAAACAGTTACACTTCGGCCAAGAGAAATTGTTCCGAACATATTTCCACCAGTGCACCTCCCTCCCCTCCAAGCGATAGGACAACAACTCCTGGTACCCACTAGCAACAGTAAAAATACCCTTAGGATTTGTGGACCGAGCAATTTTATCCCTATCCTTAAGGGAACTACAGTATCTACTAGCCAAAATGCCATGAAGCTCAACACAATCTTCCTCCATATCAACAACCGGTCATTCATTAGGAACCTTCCACCGCACCAACTCCAGTTACGCACACCTATAAATAGACTTAAAGTCGCTCACTCTAGACCACCCTGCCTCCAAGAACCTCTGGCAAAGATTCACTAAATTAGGAAACTAATCAATAATGGAGGGATAATCATCCCAATAATCGAACCAAAAACCACCTCTTCCCCCCTCTTACAGATCCAAAAAAGACCTTCTTTTATCAATGTAGCCCCTTTCTTGAGAGTACTCCAAATCGTAGAGCCTTTTTCTCGCAAGCGAATATCTTTGGATTTCCTCCTTCAGGATCCTTTGCATATACTTGAAAGACAAAATCCTAGCCCAACCTCGATCCTATTCAACACACCACCTCTAGTATAATTTAGCCGCCAAAGCCTCCCCAAATAAAGAAGACTGCCTTAAGACAAACCCACCCAACTGCTTCAGGCTGCACACCAAGTCCCAATTGACAAGACTCCATTTATAGGAGGACAGATTGCCTGCCCATAAGAATTGCCTTGCCAAAGAATCTAATTCTTTCACAAACCACTTTGGGGCCACTTGGAGCATACACCTATAAATCAGAAGAGTGTGGACCACTGACTAGATTAGTTGAACCCGCCCAACAAAGGATAACCATATATGAGTCCAATGTTCAACCTTCATGCGAAATTTATCCAAGATACCTTGCCAAGAGTCCCTGGGAGGATTACCAACAGAGATGGGAATACCCAGGTAAGTCAAGGGAAGAGAATCCACCTGGAATCTAAAGATATGAGAAATCCTCAACTAAATAGTTCCAGGTGTGTTGAAGAAGATAATGGAAGATTTGTCCTCATTGATCAACTGGCCAGAAGCAACAAGATAGACAACCAAGATTTTACGTAGATTTGTAGCTTCTCTAATCCTAGCTAGTCCCATCAGGGTCGTATCATCCACAAACTGCAAATGGGATTGAGGAGGTATGTCATTACCCCAACTCCAATAATGAATAATACCCAGTCCCACATTATACTTAATCAATCTTCTCAGACCCTCGGGCAGAAGAATGAATAAGTATGGGAAAAGAGGGTCCCCTTGACGAAAGCCCCTAGACGCACCAAACAACTCAACATGATCTCCATTAATTAGCATGAAGAATGAGGTAGACGAAACACAACTCATAACCCATTGGATACATTCATCAACAAAACTAAAGGCCTTGAGAATCTTCTAGAGAAAGGACCATCGGACTCTATCATAAGCCTTTTCCATGTCTAGCTTGATAAACATATATTTTTCCTTGGAAGATTCCATAGAATGAATGGTCTCACTAGCGATGACCACTCCATCCAAGATTTGACAGCCCTGCACAAACCCACTCTACTCTTCAAAAATGACCCCCTCCAAGACAATTCTTCAACCTTTCTGCTATCAGCTTAGAAATAAAATCACATTACAAAGAGAAATAGGATGAAACTGGCCTAATCAGTCAGCCCCATTACACTTGGGGATGAGCGCAATGAAAGTCACATTCAAAGATCAAAGCATCTACTTACTCCTCTGGGACTCTTGGACCACCTCCAATAAGTCCAATTTGATAATATCCCAAAATTCCTCATAGAACTCAATCAGAAACCCATCTGGTCCAAGAGCCTTCCCCTTCTTCATGTGAAAAACCATCCTCTCAAGTTCATCCAACAGAATAGGTCCCATTAGCTGCTCATTCATCTCCCTAGTAACTAGAGAAGGAATACAAGCAAGAACCTGATTTTCCTCTTCCAATTCCCCCTAAGACTCCTCACTAAAAAGGGATTGGAAATATTGCATAGAATCCCTAGAAATCTTCTGCAAGGATAAACACTACTCACCTCTATCATTAACCAGAATAGGGATGGAATTGCCATGCCTTCTTGCGTTCACTAAATTGAAAAAGAACGTAGTATTCTTATCCCCTGCTTGAAGCCAATCAATACGAGCTCTTTGTTTCTAGTAGATTTCCTCCCTAAGCTCCCACTCCTCTAAATCATTGACTGGTTTGACTTCCTCCCTGAGCAAGGCTTCTGACAACCCATGCTCTCTGATCTCTTTAGTATTGTCATTCAACTCTAATTGAGTAGTTGTCTTAGCATGAAAAACATTACCAAAACACTGACGATTCCACCTTTTAAGATAAAACTTAACAAATTGCAGCTGCTTGGCAACAATGTACATGGCAATGCCAAAGGTTAGCCTCCCTTTCTTCCACCATTCTGCAACATGAACCTGCAAAGAAGAATCTCACAACCACATAATATGGAATTTGAATGAAGGAATGTGAGTAAATCGAGTAGAAGAGGACACCAATTTGATGGGCCAGTGGTCCGAACCTTTCCAATCTAAAATCTCAGAGAATTTGGATCATCCCCCACCAACCCAAAAAATAGAAACCAAAAAGTAATCCAGCCTTTCCGCAATCCAATACTCCCCCGGTCTCCTATTGTTCCGAGTGATTAGACCATTACCTGGCTTGATGTCAACAAGATTCAAGGTTGATATACTATCCCAAAGAAGGAAGGAAGAAGGCTCCAACCACATAACACCACCCTTCTTCTCACTCAACTCTAAGATGGCATTGAAATCACCCCCCATAATCCATAGATGAAATGGCAAAAACCCATGCATAAAAGTAATATGAAACCACAAATTATGCTTACCCTGAAGATCAGTGGAGGCATAAATGTTAGTAAGCAAGATATATTCCCCAGTCTCAAGATTAGAGGCAACCCCGGATAAAGAAGATCTGGAGGAAACCCACCATATAGGAAAAATCCTCAAGGGGTTCCAAAGACAAGCCATACCTCCAGAGGAGCCAAATACCCCAATACATTGATATTCGCCTCTCCCCCATAGCTTAGGCACTAGACCCAACATACTTTCCACAGATACTTTAGTTTCCTACAAGAAACAGACAACAGGAGAATGACTCCTAATCAATTCTCGAATAACTTTTTATCTAGGGCCACTATTCAAGCCCCTCACATTCTATGAAAGCACAATCATTTCGGGGGATTAGAAAAATGAGAATCCAGAGTCTTTGCTGACCATGACTCAACCAAGTTCTCCCTCATCAATTTGATCTTTTCCAAGTTCTTTTTTTCTGCCAATCTTCAAACTCTTCTCCATTGCTCCTTTCTTAATGTCTTTCTGAAGAAGACCTAGATGTGAGGAGATCTTATTACTTTTAACCCCAGCAGAGTCCAATTTTGTGTTGTAGGAGAAACATCCCCACCAACCATCTTCACTTCAACATTAGAGATGGATCCCTTTTGAGACAATACCTGTTGATCCATCTCCATTTGCTGACTTCCAACCTCCTGCAGACCTTGGGTAGGATCCAAGTTCACATTATCAAGCATCAACCCTATTACACTATGATCTAAAGGAATCATCCCTGAATTCACCTCCTGTTGGCTAAGGTCATCCAAGGCTTCAAATCCATTAAAGGTATCCTCCTCCTGACTCTCCTGCAAAGACCTCTTTTGACCTCGATTCCTATTCTTTGTCTTAATTGGGACAAAACCATCAACACCCCCAGCCACACCAGACATGGAGTCTTTTCCTTTGTCAATCCCATGAAGGTTATGGGACAGCTATTGAGGCTGATGCTCAGCGGATTTAGACCTAGGGCACTTGCACTGCAAATGACCATAGTCATGACATAGACGACATCAAAAAGGTAAAGTCTCATAATCAATTTGTTGGACCCAAGAGTAAGAGCCTACACACATATCTATAGCATCTGGCAAAGGCTTACTAAGATCAATTTCAACACAAATGCGAGCAAAAGTCATTGCCTCTCTACCCAAGGTTTGCGTTGAAGATCCAACAGGCTTCCCAAGCAATGAAGCAAGCATTTGCAACACATCCTCCTGACAACATTCTCTCGAAAAACAAGGTAATCGAACCCACACTGGGACCCGATTCGAGAGCTCCTCTTAAGGGTAAAATCCCGCATGCCAAGGTTTGATGAACAATCCCACCTAGTTATAAACATAAAGGCTTCCCTTAAAGACCCAATTGCGATCATCCATGCAATTAAAAGTGACCATGAAGTAATTGTTTGCCAACAACATAACATCCATATCCCCTTTCGGCGCCCAAGTCCTCTAAGCCCAATTCTTCAAAAACTGTAAAGAAACCATCATCCCCAAAAATTTGCACTATAACAAGTGCTTTGAGAAATATTCAACATCTTTAGCAATCATCTCAGGCAGAACTACCAATTTCAGCCACTCTTTGCATCTCTTAAGGCAGCCATTAATTTTCAAAATCTGTGCGCCATCGGACAAACCTGCCCTAGTAAACCCCAAATCTGGAACAAAGAGATCATTAGCGAAGGTCTTGGTACCATGGGATGGGGATTTCGCACCCAACGCACCTCAAAAATACAAACTGGGAGAGACTCTTGAGGCCTCACCCCTAGCAGCCGCCATCCCTAAGGAGAAGGGAAAGATAAAAAATAAAACCCACACCCCAAAACCCAACCTACCGAACACTCCTCCCAAACTACACCCCTCGCTCTAGCTCCCAAACCAAAACCACCCTGTAGTCTTTCCCACCACCAACACCGACCTCTTATGCAAAAGTCACCACACCCCCTGAAAGTCGAAGACACCACGACACCACCCACAGACTCCAATCGATCAGAAAAAGACTTGCAACACAATATTACACTAGAAACCACACACATAAAAGAGAAAATCCAATGCCAACCCCGACCAACAGCCCTAAACCTGCCCCTTACAACTCCAACAACTCGTTCCAAAACTTTCCACCAATCCCACACCCAAGCCCACTAACATGCAACAAGAAAGCGACCATGGAGATCAACATGCAGAAGCCCGAATCTCTCATGCAGGTCACGGCTTGCACAGGTGCTCAACCTTCCTCAATGACGCCATCCTAAATTCACACTCTTGGAAATGATTTTTTTGCAGAAGAGCTCAATCAGCTTAAATTTTACTATCTTAAAATTATTTTATTTAATTTAAGTTACTTAATTTAATTTAATTTAATTTAATATATTAATTTAAGTGAGAGTACTAAGTTTAAGTTATTTAATTTAATTTTAATAAATTATTTTATTTACTTTCATTTTAGTTATTTAATTTAATTTAAGTTGTTTTATTTGATTTTTTAATTCTTTTACAGTTCTTAATTTTTTTTTATCGATAAAAGGACGTAGCCAAAGAATTTTATTGATATTTAAAACCTAGTACAACTCGGCTCACTAAGAGCACTGGTAGGAAAGAGTCGGGTGGAGAAAACCTTTGGTCTTGCCCCATATAAGTACATTTAATACAAATTTAAGGAGGATTCAAAATCCTTATACCAAACCCAATTATTGGCTTATTTGAAACAATTCAGTACATACAAGTGTGCTTAGAGCACTATATACATTAACATTTATCCACTAAGATTGATGTTGCTATGTCCACAACTAAGTCTAGGTCGCTTGGGATTCCAATCTTGTTTCCATTCTCCATCGACCGGGAACCCTTGTATGGTTGCGCTCTCCATCAACTCCATTAAGATTTCTGGATGCTGTCGTGTACTGCCAATTTGATTGGTTTTATGCTTGCGTAAACCGGCATGTATGTTGCCTGTAGAACACAATGACAAGCAAACCAAACCTTCTCCAACTCTCATTTAAAGGTTAGCCCACATATATATAATTCCAAGACCATAATTCAGACATATAGCATAGATACTGCAAACATCAACTTAAATCTTTATTATCGATATAATTTAGTATTAGGTTACCAACAGTACCAATATAATTTGATATCCTCCCAATTTGTAATTAGTGAAGCAATAGACAGAAGACAATAAATTTCATCAAGTTAAATCAAGTAGGCAAATATATTTCAAATCAAAACCGAGTGAATTGGAGAAGCATGTATATCCAAGATATTAATATAACTATCCAACTTAGTTTTTAAATAGCTATCGAGAAATCCAAAGCTTTCAACATGCCGAAAACATTATACTGAACATATATCACAACAAGCTTAAAAACAACATCTATCATCTAAGTGCAAAAACCCAAAACGTTCCCATAACTGATTAGAGTCATAAGTATGATTGTCAGATTATACTAAATGTCCATCCTTTGAAAACCTTTAAGTTCTAAGCAGAAACCTACTATATCAACTAAATTAAAATTTCCAAGTTTTCTTAAAGACATAAGCCTTCAAAAATACATGCTTACTTAAACAAACAAAATGCCTACTATATGACAAATGCGCCTGGGTTAATCCTACAATAGACTACAATCCACATAATCATAGTCCATAGCTTGTGTCTCGACCAGCGATGGACCTACTTCTCCATAATTCTGCGGCTGAGAGTTGCCAGAGGCCCTTCCTCCATCTTTAGGATTACTTTTAATTTTTGTCACTTCGAGAAAAATAGACGGTAGGACTTTGTTGGTTGAAAATTTTGTACACTTGTGAAAGCAAACAAAATTGTGGCTTCAACCACAGTGTGTGAGTATGAAACTCTCCTAATTAAGAGAAGGCTCCCCCTATCTATCTAAAACTGAAATAAAAACAAGATGGGACAGCAGTCTTCCTTCTTTCTTCAAGGAAGCCTATATCCTTTTCTCTCCTTAGAAAAGTGATAGCAAGAAAATGTATAATAATGGTAACAACTTCAAATGAAAATGAGAGAAAGGAAATGAAGTTTCCTAAAAGCTCAAAGACTCCCGTCACTTCCTTCGGGACGGGACAACAATATCAAGCTCAAAGACTTGACTATTGGAAGTCCTATCTACCCATTGCTATACTAAATTTTACAACGAATAAAAGACAACAGCTCAAAGACTAGAATAATCTATTCTTTCAACACAAAGACAAGAACTAATGCAAGCTCAAAGACTTGCTGCTATTTCTTATCAAACAATAATTTTTCCTCAAGAGTAGACGCAAGCTCAAAGACTTGCTGCTCCTTCTAGAGATTTTCCTATTTTAATTAATCTTCTCTACTTGTAGCTCAAAGACTTCAAATCAAATTAGACTAAGCTCCTTTAGAAACACTTTGCATAGAAGAAATAAAAAGATTCAAACTCAAACATGTAGCTCAAAGACTCAAAACTTGAGTAACCCTTCTTTATTATTCTTCAAAACTTTCAATTCACATACATAAGCTCAAAGACTTCTTGCTGTAAATTTGGCAAAGTTTTTACTTGCTTTCCAAAAGATATATATTACAATAGACTCCTTCAGTATTTATAGAAGAGGAGCCTTGAGAAAAACGTGGGAGGATCCTAACTAACTTGAGAGATTCTCTCAACCACCAAGACTTATTCAATAACTAACTAAGACTTCAATAACTAACTAAGACTTATTCCAACTACAGTCCTAATTGGACACAACTTGCAGCTGCCTTACATGTAATTACAAAAGTGCAAGTAATGAGTAACTTGCATTTTACAAAAAATACTTTTACATGTAACTTGTCAAAACAAAATTACAAATGCATAACTAAAACTATTCCATGTGTCTAAAGACACGACTCTAACTGCACCATCCTTTGTCTGTGATGATCTTCATGTTGCTTTAGGATGCTAGAACTTGAAGTATTCTGGATTGGTACAGACATCTTGAACCGAAACGGGAACTTGCATCTTTGTCTTCTTGCTTGGGGTAGTACTATCTTTTCAGGAGGGAAAGGGTAGCCTTCCTCTTTTCATGTCATGACCATCTTTGTCTTGAAAGCATTTTATGCTCTCAACCATGAATTGTTGTTGTATTTATTCTTTGTATCATCCTTCATTCTTGAAATTTGCTTGCAAAATAAGGCCCATGCCTTAATCCATTGATTTGGTAGATCGTGTGTGCAAACCGAACGGACAAGGGAAGAGAGAAATTGATGCAAAAATGGGCTCACAAGTGAATTTTGGGTTTTGGAAGTTGCATTACATGTGTGGGAAAAACAAGAGCATTAACTTGCAATTGCGGGGAACAAACATGCAACTTCATATGTGTAATGGGCAACTACAAGTTTGCACTTGTAATTGGACCTTTAGAACTCATTTTCAAGTGTTTTTTGAGTGCATTTTGGACCAATTTCGGGTTCTGGATGGCTGACCGTAGGTAGACTTTAAATGGGGAAAATGAATGAAGGTGTGAAATGAATGGATGAAATGGTATGTACGGATGATGGAATTGAATATGAAAAGATTTTGGGAAGATCGTCTTCAAGAAAATGGGAAGAACTTTCAACATGTAATCCAGTTCTAAAAACCCAATTTTGAAAGAATGGGTATTTCTCATCTTTGCAACTTGGAATTTCAACAAAAGATGGTTAAATCTTTTATCCATAAGGGAAGAACAATGATTTTCATCCAACTTGTAATTGGGATTTAAAATCCCGAATACAAGTAAAGAGGGAAAATGGGGAAGATCAATGCAATTCTAAAATTGCTTTACAAAGGGGAAAAACTCTCTCACAAAAACCGATTTTTGGGGAAGAACCAACCATTTACAAATTTACAACTAGAAAGGAAAAACAAGAAAAAAAGAAAACAAGAAAAAAGAAATAAGAAGAAAATAAATCTTACCTTGCTCCAATCTGAAAATGCCTCTCCAAAAGATGATCAATCTTTGAAATAAAGAAGAATATCTCTTAAAAAGAAATTAACCGTATTCCAAAACCCTAGCCACGTTTTTGAAAAAAAAGCCCAAAACTGAAAAACGTGGCAGCAAATGCATGAGAAATGGCCAAGACTCTTTCTAACCTCAATGCCTTAGCATACCAAGCCAAAACGATTCATAAGATTGCTGATTTGTGGCATTTTTAATGAAGAAAAACGTGGTTTTTTGGCAAAAACGTGTTTGCTGTTATAAACCTAAAAACCAGAAAACTTAACCTCCATGTGGCATGAAAGGTGTCTAAAAATGCATGGAAATAGGAAGGAATCCTAAACACCTTCTATCTCCCAAAAAATCTTCACAAAAATTTGCCTAAAATCCTCAAAAAAAACTTTTTTCCTTGCAATTCGAGTTTTTTGGAACCAATAACAAGTTTTAAAATGCATGAAACAATGAAAATCGAGTTTTTTGGAGGATATAACAAGTTTAAAATTTCACTTTTTCAACATGTTGGGCAAAATCGGGATTTTTTGACCAAATAGCAAGTTTAAAATGTAAAAAATGCACTTTATGAGCAAAATCGGGTTTTTTAGACCAAAGTGCAAGTTTTAAATTGTCACTTTTTCACTAACAAGACAAAATCGGGAATTTTGGAGAGAGAAGCAAGTTTTATGCACTTGTAAAAGGGAAATAAAACCCCTACAACAAGTTATAACTTACTTGCACATATGTAATAGGGGTTTAAAATCCCTATTACATGTGAAAACCATTAAAGTAGGGGTTTTTAGACCAAACTGCAAGTTTACTTGTAATTGAGCCAAAAAATCCCTATTTTAACTAAACAAGACTAAAAACAATAAAAAAGATAAAAACAACAAAGGGGAAATTTAAAACAAATTACAAGTAACATCTTTTAAATAAAAGTGCACATGTAATAAGTCAAAAATTCCCCTACAAAGACCAAAACAATGAATATCATTAAAACTTGCAGTTTGAAGAAAATTCTCCACCTGCAATCAGGATTTTAAAACCCGATTGAAGGAAAGACATAGCAAACGAACCCAAAATTTGACGAATTTTGAAACGTAGTTCGAGGATGGACTGAGGATTAAACCAGTCCAAGGATTAGTCAAAATTTTGCCTCGCGAAGCATGCCATAGAGTAATTTTTTTTTATTTTTTCGCAAAAATTTCATGTAATGGTCCTTCATTTTTGAAAACAAAAATGAGGACAACAGACTTGAATCCTTTCTATCATAATTTCAGGTAATTCCTCTGGGGCACTAAAGCCCTCCTTTGCCAGGTATTCTACCCACCAGTTGTTATTTGGAGCTTCCCTTCAGATGTAGCCATTTAGAGCTGGTATTTTGGATATATTGATATGGTTTTGTCATTGATGTCAACACTTGTCAACACTTATCAACACTTGGAGATCTTTGGTTATGTTCACCGGTATGTTCAGTGACTTATGCACAGTCATCGATATCTGGTTCATCGACAGGTTATATTGTTCAGCGGCACTTGGAATGACTTGGAGATTACTTGGTTATGTCAAAGACATCGTTGGGACACTTGGTTTTGGTGATTTGTTCATTGGTCTAATCAGGTTTGCATATTTGTTGTTACCGGCAAATAGGTCTAGGTTATGGACTGACAAGCATATCTATTCTAGATTAGCACGACACGTCATGAAGATGATTTATTGTTATTGTAAATGCATTGAGCCGACATCATGCATCACATATTGATTCATTTGTAATTGATTTTATTGTAATATCTTAGTGAGCCGACCTACTCATTTGGTCTTAGGTTTTGGTATATATGTAAGATCTCATTTATGAGATTATGGTAGAGTGTGGAAAAGGATTGTAATAAGGTATATGCGAATATAAGCAGAGCTATACATGCAGACATCATTCAAGATTGAAGGAAGGTTTGAAGAAGGCAAATCAAAGCTTAACTAGTACTAAATCCAGCATATGAAGATGCTATTCTGAGCAGTACATTATCATTGGATTTAACCATCCAATTGTAGTTAGTGTGACTCCCATTTTGTGATTGAGCAGTGAGCTCTAGGCAGTTGGCCTTTCAGCATGTGCAGACCCCATTTGTACACACATACTATCTGTATTAGTATCATCTGATTGTGGGTAAGGTTTCCCACCGTGGTTTTTCCCCTTATAGGGTTTCCATGTACAAATAACTGTGTTATGTATTGTGTATGGTATTTATCTTTTTGTTTCATGCATTAAACTTTACTGGTACTGCAATTAACTGTTAAACTGTCTATCGGCATTAAAGTTTGGTTTACCGGCATTAAGCATTAAGTTTGGTTAAGTTAGTTTTGGTTTTTATTTATTGGGCAACTGATTCACCCCCCCCACCTCAATTGCCTCCAGGACTTAACAATTGGTATCAGAGCCTAGTCCTCTTTTTGCAGAAGTCTAACAGCTTGAGGAGATCCAATGTCTTCTAACTATTTTAGGAAGGACATTCTGAAGCTTGATGGAACCAACTATGGCATATGGAAAATCAGGATGGAGACACATCTGAATTGCATTGGAAAGGACATTTGGGATGTTACAAAGAATGGCTACGTTGTTCCTACTCAAGGTCAACCTATTCCACCAACCTTGGCTAAAGATGAGGAAAATGATTGCAAAGCAAGAGAAGCACTTTTGAGCGCATTGTCTGATCAACAAATCATGGGATTATCAAATAGATCTACTGCTAAAGCTATTTGGGATAAATTGGGAACATTGAATGAAAGTGATACCACAGTCAAAATTGCAAAACTGGAATGCTTCCAGGTCGGGTATGAAAATCTGAAAATGGAAGAAGATGAAAGAATTTCCACTTTTATGAAAAGAGTAAATGAAATTGTTGTGAGTATATAATGTTGTGAAGGAACCTTGAGTAAAGATGAAATTATTTCTAAAGTTTTAAGAGCATTTCCACCAACATATAAAATGAAAGTAATCGCTATTAATGAATTGAGAACAATGCTTAATGCATCAGTATCTAGAGACACTTTGGTTGGAAAACTTTCAGCTTGTGAACTTGAGGAATTTGGTCATGTTGCTACTATTAAGATAGATTTAGCTTTCAAAGCATCATCATCATCTGAGAAATCTGATTGGAAAGCCTTTTATGCAAGAGAACTTGAAGAAATTAGAAAGGAGAATGAAGAACTGGAAGAGCTTGAAGCACTATTTGCAAGGAAAATGCCTAAAGGTCCAGTTGGAAGTAAGTATGAAGGTAAAGCACCATTTAAATGTTTTAATTGCAATAAGATTGGTCATATGGCTTCTAGGTGTCTTGATAGACATGCAAGATTGAAAGAAGAAGCTAAAAGGACATATAAGCCTAACCCTGAATATCAAAGGTACATATTTAAGAAGAATAGAGACAAATCATGTTACTATGCTGATGAAGGAGTCACTGATGATTCTAATGAGGAACCGATAGACAATGGATGGGATTCTATTGCAATAATAGAAGATCAACTGGCACCTACTATTCAACCGGTAGAGCAGCCCTGGCAGCTAAAATTAAGGATAAAGATGAATGGATTATTGATTCTGGATGTTCACATCATATGACTGGTGATAAGAGTAAATTCTTAACCTTTCAGGAATACAATGGAGGTCTAGTAAGATTTGGAGATGACAAAGCTTGTTTGATAAGAGGAAAAGGCACTATATCTTTTGATGGTAAGCATAATACTCATAATGTTTACTATGTTGAAGGTTTGAAGCATAATCTTTTGAGTGTTGGTCAATTAGTTGAAAAGGGATTTCAGTTACAATTCAAGAATGGTAAATGCAAAATCATGAATAGAAATGGTTTGGAAATTGCAACCGGTAATCAGACTAGAGGTAATATCTTTCATTTAAACAACAATGAAAAGACATGCTTGATTGCACATATTGATGAAAGTTGGTTATGGCATAAGAGCATGTGTCATGTAAACTTTGATTGTATTGTGAAAATCAGTACAATTAAGGTTGTAAGAGATTTACCTAAGATTGTTAAGCCTCACAATCCGATATGTAAGGAATGTCAATCTGGAAAACAAGTTAGAGCAACTTTTAAGAGTATACCAGAGAAATCCAATAATGTTCTTGACTTAATTCATACTGATTTATGTGGTCCAACAAGAATTAGACTTTTACAAGGAGATAGATATTTTATGTTAATCATTGATAACTATTCTAAAATGTGTTGGGTTACTTTTCTCAGGGAGAAATCAAAAGCTTTTGGGAAATTCAAACTATTCAAGGTGATGGTAGAGAATGAAATCGGTAAGAAAATCAAATGTTTGAGATCAGATCAAGGAGGTGAATTCACATCTAAGGAATTTAATATATTCTGTGAAGTGAATGGAATTAAAAGACAGTTATCAGCACCTCGGACACCCCAGCAGAATGGAGTTGTGGAAAGAAAGAACAAAACTATTTTGGATGCAGCTAGAAGCATGATATCAGAAGCAAACCTACCTCATGTGTATTGGAGAGAAGTAGTCAATACAATTGTTTATACATTCAACAGAGTTCACATCAAAGGTGAAACCGGTAAGACCCCTCATGAACTATGGTTTGGTAATACTCATACTCTTAAATATTTCAGAATATTTGGAAGTAAATGCTATATTAGAAGAGATGAGTATATTGGCAAATTTGATCCTAGAAGTGATGAAGGAATATTTATTGGTTATTCATCTAAGAGCAAGGCATATAGATGTTTTAATAAGAGATTGCAGAAAATCATTGAGAGTGCAAATGTGAAGATTGATGAACAGTTTAGAAGGTCTATAGACTCTGAACCGGCAGTTGAGATAATCACAAATGAACCTACTATAAGCACACCGATATAGAATGTTGATCCAGTCACACCGACATCATCTGAGAATTCCACAGTGACTGAAGAACAACAACAAGTGAAAACACCCCGGTATGTAAGATTGAATCACTCTAAAAATCAGATAATTGGGAACAAGTATCAAGGAGTTATGACTAGAGGAAGACTGGAAAATGAAGAGGTATGTCTTATTTCTCAAATTGAACCAACATCAATTAATGAGGCATGTGAAGATAAACACTGGATTAAAGCTATGGAAGATGAATTGGAACAAATTGAAAAGAATAACACATGGACATTAGTTCCCCGGCCTAAAGACAAAAATGTAATTGGAACTAAATGGGTATTCAAAAATAAACTTAATGAAGATGGTAATGTAATCAGAAATAAAACAAGATTAGTGTGTAAGGGCTATTCAAAGAAGGAAGGAATTGATTATAATGAAACCTTTGCACCGGTAGCTAGAATTGAGGCAATCAGGTTATTCTTAGCTTTTGCAGCACACAAGAACTATAAAGTATATCAAATGGATGTTAAATGTGTATTTTTGAATGGTGATCTTGAAGAAAAAGTTTACATTAAACAACCTGGTGGATTTTCTTTGACAAATGACAAAGATATGGTTTGCAAGTTAAGGAAATATTTATATGGATTGAAGCAACCTCCTAGAGCTTGGCATGCTAGATTGGACAAATATCTTTTGAAGATTGGTTTCACTAAAGGTAATGCTGACAACAATCTATATTAAAAAGTAACTAATGATGACATCTTGGTTATTGAAGTTTTTGTTGATGATATAATCTTTGGAGGAGAAGATGGATTGTGTAAAGACTTCTAAAAAGATGCAGGAAGAATTTGAAATGTCTATGATTGGAGAGATAAAATTCTTTTTAGGATTGCAAATCTCACAGATTGATAAAGGTATATTCATAAATCAATCAAAGTACTTGAAGGAATTACTAAAGAAATTTGGCATGGAAAACTCTAAACCGGTAAGCACACCTATGACTACAACTGATAAACTATCATTGAAGGATGAATCAACACCTATTAATCCAACTAGGTACAAGTCTATGATAGGAGGTTTACTATATTTGACACAAACAAGACCTGATATTATGAATGAATAAGTATATATGTATGTGTTTGTATATACACACACATATATACATATATATGTATATGTGTAGATGTATATATATATATACACACACACATATATTTTACACACACACACATATATGTATATGGAACTTAAGATTGCAGTAATGAAGGGAGGGGAGAGTTTAAATCTCTGACCACCCTACAAATCGCAAGTCTGGTCAAGAGGTTTGCCTACCTATTATCCCCCTATAGATCAAAGTCACATGGGAGAGTGAATTCCATATCCATACTATGAGACTACAATCCATGAGACCCCTATTATACTATGGAGACATCATTTGCTCCCATGTTTGCTAATTCATTAGCTTTAGAATTGCCCTCCCTGAAGATGTGATTGAATATAATCCTCTTGAAGGACTAACCCAATTATAAATCTATACTAAGTAATGCATCCAGCCTCCAATTTGGTATCAATCCTTTTCTCAGAGCATTGATCACAATGGTCGAGTCCCCTTCAACAACCAAACTTCTCCACCCCTGACTCTTTATACATTTCTAGTCCTTTCACAAGCGCCATAAGTTTTGCCTTGTTGTTGGTTTCAATGCCTACTAGTTTTTCACTCTGAGCCACCTTGATCCCTTCAGAGTTGTGAAGACAACAACAAATGCTTGTCTGGCCTAGGTTACCTCTAGAAGCCCCATCAAAGTTAAGCTTGAACCATCCACTCATGGGTGGCTGCCAAACACAAGTCTCCCGACTGTATTTACCTTTCTTAGTCCTTGGCCCAATATAAGAAGGGATCTTCAGCCCAGTCCAACGACCCCTCATCTTTTCATCCTAGACGGACATATTTGTCTCCCCATGTTGTCACTTCATGACTCTGTTGCTCATAATTTCAATAATGACAACTTCCATCTTATTAGTTAGTTGTTCCCATCCCAACCTTTTTTCTTTAAAGATTTTCCTATTCCTTTCTTTCCACAATTCCCTGATAACAATAGATGGAGCAATGATCCAATGACCTCCATACAAGAAATTCAAGTTTCTGATAAGCCAAGCTTGGAACATGCTTAGAATAGAGCTTGGAATTGTTGAACTCCATCCAAGTTTATTATGTAGCCAGTTCCAACACTGATTTGAGAATTCACAAGATAATAATAAGTGTTCCACATTTTCCTCATATTTTTCACAAAGAGGGCACCTACTTGGATCCTCATATCCCATCTTTCTAAACATGTCAGTAGCAAGGATCCTATTTTGCAGTGCTAACCAAGAGAACATACCAACCTTAGGAAGACAATTTTTATCCCAACACAGTTTCAATAGAATATCACATTTTGGTCTCAACTATTTTTCCATAAGAAGTTTATACCTCTCCTTAGTGTTATAGATCCTCATTTTAGACCCATCCCACACTAGTTTATCCTGGCTAGGCTAAAAAGTGATAACTCTTGACCCTAGGATTCTAATAAACTCCTCCTTTTCACTGACCAGGATATGAATGTTATCAAATGATTTCCACCTCCAACTTTTAGCTATGACACCCTCCACCTCTTCAATGTAGTTTCTGACACATTTCCCCCACCTTTCCTCCAAGAGGGTTTGGGAATGCTTGAGGTTGGCCATCTTGTTGATAACCAAATATCCACCCCAAGAGTCTAACCCAAACAGGGCATGGTCTCCACTTCCTATATTCCATGTCAGTTTTTTCTATAATAATGCTTCTACAATCTAGTGTGAAGTTCCAAATGCGTGATCCTCTTGGGGGGTTAGCAGTTCAGAAGATGCTCATAGAATTATTGCAATTCAAGTATTTTATGGCAAAGGATTCTGGCCCATTTAAGGTGGGAGAATTTGTGCATTCTCCATTTAATTTTGCTCCTAAAGCCTTACTTTGTTCTCTAATATTCTTGATTCCAACCCCACCATCCTCCTTAGGCCTACATACTTTATCCCAAGCCAATAGTGCCAATTTCATTTTATCCCCTATTCCTTGCCAGAAGAAAATTCAAGAGGTGTTTATTTAGCTCCTTCTTTTTAACTACCGAGAGATCAATACATGAGAGTTGGTAAATTGGCATAGGAGAGAGGACCCAATTTAATCATGGTAGCCCTTCCAGTCGAGGAGAGCCATTTACCCTTCCAAGATTCTTTTTTTTTTTTTTTGGTAACTATATGATCCCAACGTTTTGAAGATCTACAACCCCTATCTAGGGATAATCCCTGATATTTGCATGAAAGATCCCCCACTTTTAACTTCAAAATATTACAAATTGGATGTTCCTCGTTCCTATCAGTATTAAAAAAAAAAATTTCAAATTTGTCTATGCTAATTTCCTGTCCTGACACTTTAGTGTAGGAGTCAAGTATTTCTTTGAATGATCGTACCTCATGTCTATTGCCAAGGCCATAAAACATAGTATCATAAAAAAATTGATGATGAGTGATGGGGTCCAAATCATTAGTTATTCTAATGCCTTTAAGGGTATCCCTTTCCCTAGCCCTGAAGATGGATTTGCCCAAAGATTCTATCATGATGATAAAAAGAAAGGGGGATATAGGGTCCCCCTGCCTCAAACCTCTAGAAATGCCAAAGAAACCCTTGGGGGTTCCATTTACTAGGATGGAGATTCTAGGGCAAGAGATGCATTCATAGATAAGGTTAATCCAAGACTTGGTGAAGCCAAAGGTTTCCAGACATTTATAAAGGAAGTGTCATTCCACCTTGTCATAAGCTTTTTTAATATATAACTTAATAAGCATGCTTGGCTCCTTATTTTGTTGGATAGAGTGGATGGCCTCTTGGACAATGATGACTCCATCATAAATAGATCTTCCTAGGATAAAACCTATTTGATCTTCACTAATAAGGAGGGGAAGCAGTTTCTACAATCTATTTGTAATAGTTTTGGTGAGTAGTTTATAGATAGTATTGCATAAAGCTATTGGTCTGAAATCTCCAAAGTTGTCTAACTTATCCTTCTTAGGAATAAGGGTAAAAAAAGTGTTGTTGATTTGTTTGAGCAAATTACCTGAATTCCTTACCCCCTCCAATGTTGTTGTTACATCATCCCCAATAAAATGCCAACATTTTTGTAAGAAGGTTGTTAGGAAGCCATCAGGCCCCAGTGCCTTGTCAGGGTTCATCTACATTAATGCAGTTTTCACCTCCTCCTTAGAGAATATGGACCCTAGATTCTTATTCTCCTCTTCTGTAACAATTTGAGGGATGTTAGCTAGGATTTCAACTCGAGAACCTAATTTATAACCCTCCCAGTTATTAAGGATATTCTCATAATACTTTACTGCCTCATATGCGATTTGGTTAGGATCTTCAATAATTTGTCCTCCACACATTTTGATTTTGGTTATCATGTTAACTATCATCCTTTGTCTGGTAATATTGTGGAAAAACTCAGTATTCTTATCTCCATCACTTAACCACAACTCTCTGGACTTTTGGCGTCAAAAAACTTTTTACTTAGCCAAGATGTCCTCACAATCAACTAATAATCATATTTTTTCCAAGAAAAGAGCCTCATCCATTCCATTTTTCATAACCATCTTGTTAAAAACACTCCTTTCTTCTTCAATTTTTTCTTTAGTCTCAAAAATGTTACCAAAGTGAGTTTTATTCCACTTTAGCAGATTGTTCTTAACCACTTTCAACTTGCTAACAACTCCAAAAAGCTTGGATCCTGAGACTTTCGTCTCTTTCCACCATTGCTCAATCAATCCCATCACCTTGTCCTTTTTCAGTTATATCAGTTCAAACATAAAAGGGCACCTTTTAGGTTCGGTTTCCTCTGTAATAGATAACTATACGAGATAATTGTCAAAGCCTGAGATAGGAAGGATTTCTGTAGATAGGGGATTAGGGAGGTCGATTAGACCCCCCCTGAGAAAAAACCTATCTAGTTTTTCCGCTATATAGCTGAAACCTAACCTCCTATTGTTCCATGTGTATGAGTCCTCAGATGTCTTAATCTCCACGAGGTTGGTTCTATGTACCCATTCACAAAAATCTTTCTCCGATTGTGAAATTGATCTACTCCCTCCCCATTTCTCTCTTTGGTTCAAAATGACATTAAAGTCTCCCCCAATGATACAAATCTAGTTAGGGATTGCCTTTAGATATTGCTCAAGTTCACTCCAAATCCTTCTTTTATCCCTATTTTGTATCGGGACATATACATTTATAAGAAGGAAACGAAGGTTGTTTTTTATACCTCTTACCCAACCACTCATCCAATGAGCTTGACTACTCTCTACTTCAAAGGAAACCACTCTAGGATCCCAAATTACAACTAGACCCTAGAGGCTCCATTGACCAGGTGACCAACCATCTCCCTAATGCCTAATTTTTTCTTGAAGATCTTGATATCATATGAATTAAGTTTAGTTTCCCGAATCATTGTTATCTCAGAGTTAGTTGTTGTGATGCAACATTTTATTATCCGTTGCTTGTTAGGGGAATTCATGCCCTAACATTTCATGAATGGATTTTCATGGCTCCTTGGGAATGTACTTCTCATTCCCTCTATCAAACATAGAGGTTAATTTGACCTGGCCCTCTGCAAACCCATCCATATTTCTCAATTCTAACAGAGATTTCCTGCCTCTTCTTTTGATCTACTTGGCATAGTCTGGAGTTTCCTTTCCACATTAATTCTAATCAATCCTAAGGATTTCCTCCCTAAGCTTCATGGCTTCCTTGCTCAAATCCTCTCCCTCATCCCCTAATTCCATGATCTTCACAATTAAGGCTTTTTTTTGTAGGACCAGTTCATCTTCATCAACAATTTCCTCTATAAACTTATCCATGAGATGACTTATGACTTCATTGCAAGCTTGGTTGAATAATGCCTCCTTCCTATTCTCATTTTCCCTATCCCTCTCTGATGGAGGCCTCTTGTCTCTACCATCCTGCATCTCAGGATGGTCCTTTTCCAACAGTCCTGTATTAGCCTCCAGTCTAGATTTATTGTTCTTCCCAACAACCTCTATGGCATTCAAAGGAGGAGGCTCATGAGTCTCTCCAACCTTCCCCATACTCTCATTCCATACACTGAAACCATTCAAATTCTTACCCTTGTTTTCACACAACTTATGAGTATTTTCATCCTCCAATACCTTATGAGATGAAGGTGAAATCATATTACCATGAGTAAGGTTTACCAGACCTGGCGACACAATCATCGACCCATAAGTATTGCAATCTGTAGTTGTGGTCGTATTGTTTTTTGATTTTTTCTTAACTTCTGGTGGAGAAGTAGGAGGAGGGGTTAAGGTATGCTGTTTATCTAACACAATTTCTCCCTCTTCGATCTCGGGGGGGTTTCAAGATGATGACATTCTCAATAATCTTAGATGGATCCCCCACAGCCCCAAAGCCACCTGACACATTGATCAGATTGGCTATGTTAAAGTGCTTCTTGATAGGGGAATTAGGGGTAGTATTTTCCCTCCTTAAGAGAGAGGGTGGAGATAATTTGAAGGCAATTTTATCCGACACCGGGCCATCATAAAGTTTAGGTTCTAGATGATATTTGCAGTTCGTTGAGATAAAGACTATTGGTTTTAGCTGAGATGTGTTGGAATCCAAGTTGACAAGCATTTTAAGATCTGAGGATTGAGTCCATTCTCCTTCTAGGCCCACAAAACCCCCAAGGTAGTCACCGATTTTAAACAAAACTTGGGCATGCATGAGTTCTACCAGGAGGTATTTAAATCTAACCCATTTAGATATTTTCTTAAACTTATGCATGCTAGGGTGGAAATTAGGTTGCCAATCTATGAAAATAAAATTAAAACTTTGATAAAATACATATTCCCCTGTTAATAGTTCATGTTTTAATGATTCACTTCTGCAGTCAACAAAAAGAAAGTCATTAGGGAGGATAATGATACTTACCTGGCCCACATATGTTTTTTCCAACTAGCGAGCAATGGACTCAACAGATTGTCCTTTCCTGCACCATTTGGCAAATAGATCATACTTTCTGCAATGATCCCTCAAACCTTTGACAAATTTATCTTTAAAAACTTGCATAAAATCGTCCTTCGGTTTAGGGTTTTCTACTCCAGATCTGTTTGGCCACTCTTGAGCAATGGGCATGGATGTTTTTGGAAATTGTTTTGCTTGGTTAGGAAATATATGTTGGGGCACATGATTCTTGAACTTATTGCTTGATTTGAATTGGGCATTTCCTCGAGAAAGATCAGGATTACCATGAGGATTGGAAAGACCACACCCATTAATAATTCCATCATTTGATCGAGTCTGAGCTAGACATCGGTGAGAAGAGGAGGCACCAATGGTAGGGTTTCGTCTCTTCCCCAGGGGGATCAAATTCACACCCAAAGAAAATATCGGTGTCAATGAGGATATGGGAGTGATCCAAACCCTATCTCTGAGATTCTTGTGGATGAAATTGCCAGAGATGTTACCATGATCCCCCTTGGTTCGAGCCTGCAACACCCTAGGAGATTTCTTGCTTAAAACATCTTGCCATTCATTAGAAGTATGTTCATTGTTTAAATTTTTTGGATGTAGATTCTGAGGCCATCATTCCCTCCCAAAGTTAATCAAAGTAGAGTGGGGGAACACCAAATTAGCAGGGTCTTCACTTATGGCAGAGAGAGAATGACGACCTAGAATCTCAAACTTGTTCTTAGATAGCCCATACTCTGATTGAGAAGGTGCGCTTGGGAGAGATATCTACATTCTGTGTTGTTTTACTACACGATTTCACATATTACGAGCCATACTTATAAACTCATCAGATTATACAATTCTTAAATTTTATTATGTTATAATTTTCATTTTAATTTTTAGTTATTTAATTTATTAATTTAAGTGACTTCACTATGTTTAAGTTATTTAATTTCATTTTAGTTATTCAATTTTTGTAATCACAACACTTATATGCATGCCAAATTAAATGGTTTTAGTTTTTATTAACACATATTCATGCATCCAGTATGTGAGTGTAATACGCCTCTTGGTGTAATTAAAATATATTCTTATCAAAAGAAGACAGAAATAAGTGATAGATTTCTAATTTAAAAAATAATTATTCTACAATAATTAAAATTTTAATAAGACAAATAACTATAAATTAAATGAATTCTAATAATTCTAATTATTATTTGTAATTTCATTAAAAAACATAAATAATTCAAATAAAAATTTCACAAAAAATTAATCATTTAAAAAAGTAAAAAAAATAGCTAATTCTTTCTTTTTTAATAATCTTGTCTTTTCCACTTTTGGAACTCAAAAAAATATGGAATATTCAACTAAAAGAAGATACCATTAAAAAATATTATTATTAAAAGTAGAAAATAGTAGTTTTCTCTTTTGTACACATTCTTTTTCTAATTAATCATATGAAAATATATTTTTTTAGTTTTTATCACTCAAAAAAAATAATAATATTAATGTAAACATATGATTGAGATCAATTCAATCGTGTTGCATCCTTGTAGTAAATTTGTAACCATTGATTTCAATAAGTAAGTTGAAAACTTCATATAGGGTACGCCTTCAGCATAATTAATAATAAGAAAATTAATATTTAATAGAGGTTAATAAATAATTATATATTTTTAATCCTTGAGAAAGAATATTAATACAACAAATGTATTCAATTTCATTTATTAGTTTAGCCATTGAGCATATAGAATTTAAAAAAACATGAGCAACTATCTTATAATATAGATTTAGTTTTTTGATTTTAAATTTTTTGTTATCTTTCCTTCTATTACTTCATGTTGGAAATAGTCTTTTGGAAACACGATTCTTGTTGCACCAAAAGATCTACCTGTTAATGCCCAATACAACTACACAACTTAATGAATCCATGGGTGTTGTGCTACACAACACAAAAAGACCAAGGGTGCACACCTTGCAACAATCCCTCCAATACAAGTGAGGGGTTTGAACCCATGATCTAGGCTTTGATACCATTTTTTGGAAACATGGTTGTCGTTGCACCAAAAGATCGACTTGTTAATGCCTGATACAACCGCAAGACTTAATGAACCTACGGGAAGCAGTTAAGCTATGTCGCAAACCTGAGCGCTGTGTTGCACAACATAAGGAGACCAAAGACGCACACCTTGCATCAATAGTCACTATAAAAACAAACAAAAGAAAACTTTTTTAAATCATAGTCTAATCTAATACATTTAATTCATTAAATCCAATTTCCAATTTATTAATGATTTACTATTATGTAAATCCTAATAGTCATTTTCTATGTGACACGATAATTTAATATGGAAATAAATATTTGCCTTTATTAAATAAACTTTAAATTTATTTTGTCTCCTTAAACATATATCTAATACCACTCAATATATTAGACATAACAAAATTTATTAGAATCATTACAACATGATAGAAAATTACCAATGCGTCTCTTGTTTGAATCACAATCTCTCATATTTTATCTATTTCACCTTTTCAATAAATTAAAATTATTTCAAGTATGCTTAAAATACTATATCCATTGGTCCACAATCTTATCATTTATCAAATAGGACAATAAATAGTGACAAGAAAATAAGTTTGCACTATTAGTTTTTTATGAAAAGTTAAAAGATTCTATTGCTTACATCATACTAATAATAATATTATTCACAATTATTATCCAAAAGAATAAATTAATTTTAATATTTTAATTTTTTTCGATCAATCAAAAGCAACAAAGGAGCTACACCCAATTATATTAAAGTATCAAAATATTAATTTTGTGTTTATATCATCTACCAGTTTCATATTGACATAGCTACCCTAAACATCCATACCAAAATGTCTCAGAGTAGAGGGAGACATATACAACCATCTATAGACCATAATTACAACCGATACCTTACATTCATAAGACCAAACTAGACTTATAAACATATTGTCAAAAAGAGGAAATTGTTCTTTAAAAAGCCACCCTCTCCACTTCTCTAGGTAGGTTGCAAACCTTGCTTTCACTAGGCACAACAAACCACATTAAGAGTACATATCTAGCTCTACCACATCATCAAAGTTTCCCTAGCCACAAACTATTTTTTAGTCACCTCCCTACGACCATCTACCTCCACACCATGCTCAATTAAGCCTTCATCCAGTAAGTATTTGTGAAACCGCCCATCGTCATCCTCCAGTACCAAGTGCCAAAATTGCGAGAGAAATCAACAAAAGTCTCTCAATTTTACTTGCATTTAGCAGGGAGGCCAAAATCATGGAGGAAATACCAGTGTGTGATTTTGCTAGTGATGATTTGTCTTAATAAACTCTTCACCCAACACTATATTTCATTGCATGGACCACCAAATCATGACTCAACTTGAGCACACTTTTTAGCCTCTTCTCATAAATCTCTTTGAGAAAGGCCATATATCATTTCTTGTCGACTAATCGAACACGAGTGTCCATTTCCCACCCACCTAGCACCACTAAAGTCAGACATAACAAAATTCATAATATTGAGATTAACAATAGTGATCACCCTTTAAAGGATATAACACATATTGCATTAATTTATTGAGTCTTGAGCAATGATGACAAATTAAACCCAAAGGGAAAACATGAGAATAAATCATTCCCCGATCTCCAAGATCATAAATATCACCGTCCTTTCAAAACCAATTCCCAACTTGCCTAGCTATCACTTAGGCCGAACATTAACTCCCACCTTTCAAATGTGCTATAATTACATTAGCAAGCATGATACACTGATGCATGTCCTCTTCCAATCCAAATTTGGGAATATCAAATCCAATAGGGTACATTGCCACCTCAAAACCATCGAAGATGTTTATCATGGCCACACAAGCTTGTCCCATCCAAATAAATCGTGCTTCGACACGACTGTCTAATGGGAAAAGAGAAAGCATAAGGCCCTACCATCATCAAACCCCTTTCAAAATATGCCAAGTCATCATTAGAGTCAGGGAGTTACCATGGCCAAATTGGCCAACTCATTTGTCTCTGTGTTACCTTCCTTGTAAACATGCGAGGTTTTTAAAATTTTCAAAATTTATTGCCTCGTCCCAAATTAAAAGGATCCATTTATGTAGTTTCCAATTGGGAGTGTATCTTTGTCGGATTGTGTTAACAACAATCAAAGAATCACCTTCTAGATGCACAATTGTGACATTAAGATCACAACCACACTCCACACCGATCAAAACTCCTCTAAATTTTGCCTCATTATTCATAGCAATCCTAAGATTAACCGTTCTCTGAGCCAATATCCTTCCCATATGATCTTTGACAATACATTCAACTCCACTCACTCCAGGGTTGCCCTTTGAAGCACCATCAAAATTGATTTTCACCCAACTCAGATATGAAGCAGTCCATGTGACACTCTCACGAGGATTGGAAGGAAGATCAACCTTCTTGACCCCATTAACGAGAGTTTGATATTTTAATTATTATTGTTTTAAATAAAAAATAATATCATTTATCAATAGTAACATAAATTAAATTTGCACTATTAATTTTTTTATTTTAGTTAAAATGAAATAGTTAAAAAATTCTATTAAACTTACACATTACATTAAAATTACATTAACATAACATTAACAATACTAACATTACATTAATAATACATAAATTAAATTTGCGCTATTAATTTTTTTAGTTAAAATGGAATAGTTAAAAATTCTATTACTTACTAGTTCTGCTCCGCTCCTCTGCAATCGTTGGTTATGCAACAACCCCTTGCTGTTCTTCTGCACCAACCACACTCTCTTGAATCTACTAATGATATCCAAGAGGAATCCTTGCCGTTTGATCATTCTCTTGATGGTCCCATTGACAATGTCGCCTAGACTCTAGTTTATCGCAAACGAAAGGGTTCTCCCTGCCCGCCCATACCCCTCTTTGAGTTGGTTCTCGATTGTTGAAGATTAGATAAATTTGCCCTAATTAACGCTACATTTTAATAAAAATAATACTATTCACAATTATTATCCAAAATAATAGAAAAGTAATTTTAATATTTTAATTTAATCTCATCAAATTATTTTTATTTTTAATTCTACAATCTCATTGATTCGTTAACAAGAGCAATCTTTTATTGAAGGCTTTTCGAGGGGTTCCAAAGGATTGTTGCTTCGATAATTAATGATGGCAAAATTGCTGTGGATCACTAGCATATTGTTATGTGCAAACCTTGAATCTCATCTCTTATATGCACAGATCTTGCGCTTCCCGTCAGAAAAGCCAAATTCATTAAATTCAGAATACTACAGACCTCTAATAGGAATTGTGAGTCATCCAGGGGACGGAGCAAATGGAAAGCTGAGCAAGGCAGCTAACGTGTCGTACATAGCTGCTTCGTACGTTAAATTTGTCGAATCTGGAGGTGCCAGGGTTGTTCCTCTCATATATAATGAAAGTCCAGAAATTTTAGAACAGGTTGGTTTTTTTATCCATTCCTCTTGATTCTATCCTGGTTCAAATTGAAATGAATTGAATTCCTCTGTTAGATTTTTATGTTTAATAGTTTATCTATTCAAGAGCGCCTAGTTTGCAATTAAACTTCTGTTTTTATGATTAATAGTTTATCTATTCAAGAGCGCCTAGTTTGCAATTAAACTTCTGTTTTTATGATTAATAGTTTATCTATTCAAGAGCGTCTAGTTTGCAGTGTAAACTTCTGTTGGATGCTTGTGGAATCTATTGAATAAGTTGGATGCTTGTGGAATCTATATCTTTATTGGTTGCATAGTGAGGGACAGGAAAACTGAAGCTAATTGTTTGAATATATCTTTTTAGAGCTTTACTTTGAACTGTAAATTGAGATGATTTTAAGGTGGAATTTTGGTTTCGTTCTTCTTTTTATTGGAATTAGGCTTTTACATAGTTTTTAGCTCCATCTAGGCCGATTTTGGATATTAAAATTAGGGGCTTTTGCATTAGTTTTCAATTCCATCTAGATCGATTGAGGATGCTGAATCTATGATGAGCTTTGTCAAAGGGTCGAAATCTGAAGAGAGATTGAACTATGTATAAGGTAATGTGTAATCTCCCTTGTTCCAGGAAGGAGTCACATTTGCCATGATAAGTTTTTGCTAGTGTGAATGAGTAAAAGTTGATTCACATTTGCTAAGAGAAGCGTTTGCTAGCATAAATGAAAAAAAGTTGATTGGCCCTGTAACGTCCCAAAATTGCACCCCTTGCAATTTTTGATTGCATTTGGGTCTTCGCCTTAGTGTTTGCGCCTCTCAGCCTGATCGGAGACTTGAATATGCTCATGCAAGTCAAAACCTACATTTTGCTCAACCCTGCACCTCAAAGTCACCTTGATCCTGCCCCAAAATAGGGCAGGACCAGGGCGTGGCGCCCTGGGATCCCCTATTTGGGACTTATCTTGGGGTCCCTCCCTTTGGCTCATCTCAAATTGGAGTGAGAAAATCCCCCTTATGTCAGTCCAAGTTGGAAAATCAGTCAATTAAATCCCATTGACAAGTATATAAGAGGGATTTCCCCTCTCATTTGAGAGATCACGAAATTCAATCAAGCATCCGGGCATTCAAGAGATCAAGCATCCAAGAGCAATTGAGCATTTTCAGTCTTCCTTCAAGCTTTGGAGCAGCCATAGAGACAAGATTTCAAGCAGCTAAGAGGAGATCAACATTCTACTTCATGAAACCCTAATTCCATGTGGAGGCAAGCGAAACTTCACAAGGAGGTATAAGCATTTCATTTTTAGTCAATTCAACATCCACTCAAAGAGGAGGATTTCTACTTTCAGTCATTTCATTTACATTACTTCAATCACTTGGTTAATTCCAAAACCAGGGTTTGATCTGAAGACAAACCTCTATTCCCAACACATTTCCCTTTCTTCTTGTGTGTAGAAACATGTACGCTACTGTACTTTTGGAATTAAGCTTTATTCGTAGAGACGGAAAAACCCTTTTCGACGCGCAGAAAGTTCGGAGGCGCCCCTGTTCGGACACACGGTCCCTGCAACTTTTGCCGGATTTCTGAAAGCAGCTCCGAATCATCTCAAACTTCTTAGATCTAGGTGCACGACTGAATCCTGAATTTGTAGCTCGCTTTTTTCTCATACTTTGTCTTCATTTCCAGCATTTAGTCTTAATTCAACTTGACAACTTACAAAAGAGGGTCAATTACATTTCAATCACAATCAATCTACTTGGTATTCAATCCTTGCATCCTTTGGGATTGGATCTATGTAATATCCCTCATCCTATAATGACTGAGAACAAGGAATATTTTGCTGTCCAAACTGCGTGTTATGCTGTTCTGAGAAATTGCATGTTATGCTGTTTGCTGTCTCAGAAGTTTTCAGATTGATATGGGGGTGAACTAGCACACATAAGTGGACCAGCACATGAGTGGACAATTACTAATGACTGCAAATAAAGGAATGATAGCCAAGAGTGCATATACAACAGATTTAGAGTATTCTATGTCAAATTAGACCCACAAACACGTACTTCCAACTACCTGACATTATACCAAACAATTGGCATACAACCTCAGAAAAGTCATGTATGAAGATGCAACCAATGCTCCTTCCTTTCTTATTTCAATTGATGATCAAATAGGACAATACATTGACAACACTATGATCAAAACACATTAACTATTTTCAATTACCACTTTCAGATTTTCTGAAGATAAGTAACAGCCATGGACTCATGCATACTAGCTGAGATTACAATGAAATTTCAATGTCAAATGAACCTGAAACAAATCACCTTCCTTGATAGTTGAAGAAGAGAGCAATATCAACAATTTTGGTGCCTCCAATGACCTGATTCGACCCTCCTACCAGGTCGCCCCTGCTGCTGCTATGGTGGACTGAGAATTAACTGTTTGACAGCTTCTAAGTCTTCACCTTTTTACCGAGAATGATCACTATCTCCCCCAAAACAAGATGCCAATGTCAAAAGCCAAGTTCGATACCAATATGGATGCCTAGGAGCAAATTTGTGTGTCCCAGCAGTCTGATCAGTTTGTCTTCAGAATCTGATTTGGGCTTGATTTCTTCCTTAAATTCCCTTCAAAATACCCCCAAGGGGATTGCCCTTCATTGTCAACACTAGCGCTGCCCTCCTTTGTATGATTTGATGCTCCAATGATGGAAATAGAATGAAATCGTGGGTTATGGAAGTCTGCTATGGACTTATCTTCAGATCTTTTTGACTTATTTACACCTGCAACCTCTAAGTTCCCTTCCCTGCTTCATAAACCAATGATGTTACCTTGAGAGTGGAGTCAGTGCCAATGTGATTTCCTATGAGCAAATTCGTGAATATCACCCTAACCGTGGCTGATCTGAAGACGACTGAGATAAACTCAGTGAACTGAAGGTGTGGTCCGCATCCATGTAGAACAACCTTTGAAGACTTCCACACCAAAATGTCTCCTCTTGACTCCTTCAAATCGTACCTTAGCAAGTTGGCCTTTGACCACAATTTGAGCACAATCGAGATGACTGAAGTATCACCTCCTCAATACAACCCCTCGAGAGATCTTCCACTCCCTCAGTTATGTAATCTATGGGAGTTTTCATTCCCAAAGATGAAGATCTGCAAAAACCCCTCGGTTCCACAAAATCCAATCAATATTCAATTCATCAAACCAAGCTGCTTTGAAGCTTCATCTTGATCTCCTTTAATACTTTTTCACCCCAACATCTAGAAGCTTCTAGAAGTGACTTTATGAAATAATATTTAATTAGTCACTTTATTAAATTAATTAAATATAAAGTCATCTATGATTTTTATTTTTTATTTTTAATTTATTTGATAACTTTATAAATAATTAACTTAGCATTATTATTTAAATTAATTAATTAATCTAATCATGAAAAATAATAATTATTTGGACAACTTAACCAATTAAATTAATTAATCAATTCTTCTCAAAAAAAGGGGACATTACAATCTAGTAGATTCATCTCCCTCTTTTGAATGTAAAGTCCCCCTCAAGTGAAAATTGAACCTTAGTAAAGTTCCTCTCTTCTTTCAAGTGGCAAATTTGGCTAAGGTTCCCAATTTCCACTTTATAGGACCCAAGTGTGTTAAGGTTTTCATCTAATCGCCCTGAATAGTAGGTAGGACTAAGAAAATGAAATGTTTTTTTTTGTTTTTGTTTTGTTTTTATGACAGAAAATAACTGTTTTCTACTTAGCCTTATTAAATATTAATCTACTTAAATAATGTTTGACGAAGCAAATTATTGAGCTAGGATGTGGAAAATTAAAGTAAAAGAGAATACAGAAACAAAAACAGAAAAAACGTCTGTAAAACAGTAGATATAAAGGATAGAAGAACTTGGAAGCAGCTCAGGAAGCTCACTGATGTGGATGATAGGATGCCTGTGCTACACTCATATAAACGCACTGTTGTTTGACTTCCATGCTGTCATCCCAGAATAATGGAAATTAAAAATGTACAAACAGATTTGGCTCTTTTTGCAAACCAGAAAATGAAGAACACAACAGAATTCACTGGAAGAGTATAGAAAAACAAAACCTCAAGAATTGATCTATTCTAACTATTTTAAACAGAACATTGAAATGAAAATTAAGGAGAAGAAGGAACAATAAACCTCTGTGCATTTGAAGAGCTATAAGTACCTGTTCTGAGAGAAAGAAAATGATCCTGACTGCAAAAGAGCCTGTCAAAATGATCAGGCCCTTGGTTTGGTCTTCCAACCTCCACAGGCAGTTAATGGAATGGGGGAAAAATGGATTTAAGTGTGTGTTTAGCTTATGTGTGTCTAAGACTGACAATATAAATTAGTTTGCAAGTATTGAAATCCTAGGTCTATAGTGATTGCTACCCTAGAAGGTGTGAAGAGGAATAAAGTGATGGAATCCTGTGGTGCTAAGTAAGAGAATGCAACGACTACAGGGGATTCACAATGAACAACATGACAAATTGAAATTTGGAGAATTAAAAAATACACTAGAAAGTGAAATAACAATCTTTCAATATCACCAGGCCAAGGAGGGCTTGCACAAGAATGCTTTGCATATTGATACATAGGAGCTTTCTAATGCAATTTCTCAAATATCCAATTAAAATGTAGTATTGAAGAGTACCAAAGCTCCAAGCAAATGGCGAGGTACTGCTAGGAAGACTTTTTTTTCAAGAAAACACTATAGATGCTTAGAGATTGTTGTAGGTACTTAGAGAGTTCCAGTTGGATGCAATTGATAGCACACAAATCTGTTGGAAGGTGAAGAAGAATGCAAGGGAAGAGTGACTGTTGAGACTCATTCAATGCATCAAACATCAGTTACGTCTGCATGTTGGGAGGCTGAAAGGTGGCAACTTTGGTAGGACATGCTGTTGTACAATACTGCTGTTAGAGGACAATAGTGGCAACTTTGGTAGGAAATGGCTTCTGTGCAACAATGCTATAAGAGGATGAAAGGGCGCTCATGTAGATGTCTATGCGTATGTGCTATTGTTGTTGTACAATAAGGCCATAGATGATGTAGAATGGATATATGACTTCAAATAAATACTAATGACATATAAAGGAAAGGCTTAACACACAAGGACTCTAGGCTCACATTGGCACGAAGGTCGGAAGGCTAAGTGGTCCTACAAATATGCTATGGGGGTGGACACCAAAGGTGAGGTCCACCTGTAGTGCCAAAATTGCAAGGTATGCAATTTTTGACCTTATAGCTAGGCCTTGACCTAAAATTACATAATCTTATAAACTGAACTTTGTAGTATGTTTTAGGGTAAAATGATGTACGATATGTTAGAGTCTAGATCATAGAAGCAAATATCTTTCTCAACATTTCTTGGCATACCAAAAGATAAATATATTTTTAGATTTTTAGGATATTATCAAGAAAAAATGGGAAAAATATTGGGAACCCAAAAATGCAATAAATTTTTTAAAAAGAGAGATATAACTGATTTTTTTTACATTTAAAGCCACCCTAATTGTATAGAGAGTGAGAGAGTGAAAGTAAATAAGATTGTGCACCATGAATTTTGAAATATCGATTTTTCTCATTAATCGTGTGATCACTGAGTACCTATGTTATTGGGTATTGCAGTTTTAGCTTGGGTACGTGTACCGGTACAGTCCTGGTACTGGTATGGTTTGGGTTCATCCTCGGGTATGCCCCGGGTACAATAATTTTTATCCTTGTCTTTGGACAAATTTTCCTTCTTTGTGAAGAATGTAGGTTCTACTATGGCAGATTTCTTCATCCAACACATAGTGAAACAATGGTTATTCATTTTCAATCCACAAAATGAACAAAGATATGCATATTGACACTCTTGAGCTACACAGCCTCTCTTTTTTCAATTAAAGCAAACAATAGAAAACTTGGCTCTTGCAAACCTTCTTGGATTCCTATTTGGACACGTTGAATCCCTCTTTGGGCTGTTCTCAAACTTGTTTAAGGAAGTAAAGAGCAATAAAAAGGTTTTTGAGGGACTTTAGGACACCAAGATCTGAAGTGATACTTAACAAATATAACCTCTCTAAGGAGGGATTTGATTTATTGACAAAAGAACAAGATGAATTGTGTATGTAGCTTAACTTAACCAGATGAAATATAAATCATAAAAATTACAAGCAAGGCCATTGAAGCATGTGGAGAACTAGAATGAACCTACTAGAACACTTGGAATTTAGAACATAGAGTTAATGAACTCAAGAACTTAAGGATATTACATAAGCTCTAGACTGTATGGTCTGCACAAACTAATTTATCAATACTTAAATAGCTACTTGTATTGCTTAGACCATTGCGACAAGGCACTAGAATTTGTTGTTGAATGAGTCAATTCTTCAACAAGAACACAACGGTCATTCTTTTGGCCACATTTCTTAGGCAGTTCACTCAATTCTGTAGGTCAATCTTCTAAGGCATCATTTGTGATCACTTCCTTTATTTGGACAAGAATCTAAAGATTCTCCTCCACTCACCCAGAGGTCTTGTTACTGCTTGTTGCTTTATGTAGAAGAATCCGGTAGAGTCATAAGCATCATCTATCCCTTCTATTTATAGACATACTAGGGCAATGATAATTCAGGGTACAACAAAATCGTTACATGTTAAATATCAGTCAAGCTTCATGGTCACAATCAAAATTATAAACTATAAAACACAAGTTCAAATATCACTATAAAATGCAAGTTCAAATATCACCAATTTATCACCTAGGAACAAATGACTTTGCTTGGAGGCCAAACTCAAGTATTAGGTTTTCTTTTTCGCTTGACCACCATCACAATAGGATACCAGCTTCATGATTTATTAGTGAGGTACACAACCATTTCTAGAGGTCACAACTAGTCTAAATTTTGCTGGGTTTTAGCCATGCAGAGCAATTTGGTATCATTTCTTCTTAGCCACCCCTAAGCTCAACACTTACCAACTTTAAATACACACGTGTGCACACACACATGCATACTCATACAAGACATAACATCTAGATCCAAATTGGACTCATATACACTATCTTGGGAGGGCTACAACCACTCCATTGGGACCAAGCACAAGTGAACCAGGGAATTTGGCTGCAACTGACTCATCCCCCTATAATGGTGGTGACCTTCATCTAGCCTCAACTGTGATGATCATCATTTGACAATAATCATGATGATTGCTTTGGCTACAAATTAGCATGTAACTCTGCTCTCCACTTAGTGGTGGCTACTGCACCTATTTCTAAGTAATTAATTACTGATTTAAATTCTCCGGATAAAGGGAAATATGATGTTTAGTCATGTAGTTCTTGAGCTCAACTACGGGCATTGACTATTTTTGTTTTTTGAACAGATAGTAATAAATATAGCATATATTGTGACACATTTAATGTTTTGAATCAACAATTAGCTGTAGCATTTTGTTATCTTTTATTTTTATTTTACATGTAAAACATTGATCGTATGGTAAATTTTGTTTATTTTTCTATAATCTTTATATTTTTTATTGTTACACCTAGGCTGTACCAGTCCCATATCCAAACCCCACCTGCAACTCAGTTTTGATATCTCATTCTATAGTTTGTTTTAATAAACATTAATGCGAATGCTATTGTTATGTCCTTGTGTAAGGATGCGCAAACTTAGGTTAATCTATTTCACAGTTCACCAATGAATTTGTCTTTGGTGCAAATATTTAAACTTATAATATCTTTACCACCAAACTTGAGCTTTTAAAACTTGCAATAAAGGATTTTTAAGATTCTGAATCTTTTCGTATATTATTAGGTTTTAAGTTTACATGGATTTTGTGCTTTACCAGAAATTTCGAGCAGTGAATGGTCTTATTTTCACAGGCGGAAGTGCTAAATATGGTCCTTACCATCAGACAATTAAAAAGCTTTTTCAGGTATGAATACTGGTATCTTGGGTGTGTTAACTTCTTAAAATTTGACAAACCAACAACTGCTATTGGTGTTTATTTTACAGAGATAGCATCAATAAAAGTTCTATTGTTTATGTAGATTTTGTTAGTCATTTGTTTTTGGCTTCTTAACACAAGATGGCCACTAGTATAGGTAGAAAAAGTTTGCATAAAAACCGAGGAATCAAACGAAGGATAAAAGAAACACAATGATGCAACTTCTAAGAAATTTTCTCTAGTTGTTATTTACCATTATATATGGCAACAATTTCAAGTGGCCTATAGTTAAAATTAGATTTAGAAACTAAAATTCTTAAGACCTATACAAGCAAATAGTTATATCCTTACAAATTATTTCCACTGCTAATTCATTTGACTAGCTTTTAAAGTTTTAAACAAGTGAGAAAGATCTTTTTGTATCCAATGACAAGATAGATATGGCAGACATTGGTTAAGTTATTTAAAACTAGCAAATATCTGTTCTCAGTATTGTGGTAGAGAAAATTTTATTTTTTCATTACTCAGCAGCTTCATAAGGATTTCTCCCTTATTGCCAATTAGTAAAAGGAGGGATGCAATGCAAGGAAACTGCAGTATATGGACAAGGAACCAACCCCTGTCACCATAATCACATCCTTTAGTGATTATATCAATATTTAATATAGTTGTTCCCATATTCGTTCACTCCTATACCCTACCTCTACATGTTACCATGCTACCATTTGTGAGACATTACTTGAATGGGTGGCAAAGAATGTAAGTGTTGAATCAAATCTTTTTTGTCTTAGTAAGAACCATTCTCAAAAATTACATTGTTATCTCCAATGCTCCTGGGTGACATGTCCCCAGGGGCTTTTGCAAGGATTTGGACTGGGGGGATGTTTTGGGGATTTGGGCATGGTGACAGGATGTTCCCACCTTGTTCCCTATTTTTCTGAAAATTGACATCCCAAGTATGCCTCTCACGATGGGGGACATCTCTTGAGAATGCCATAAAGGGGGAATCCAGGGTGTCTCTGATTTCCCTATGATGCCTTGACGTTGTAATGTCCCCTAATGGGACCGTCTTATATTTTGACCTTGAATCACAATTTTAGTGCATAGTGATTACAATAGAGGGACACTATTGTCAACTAAGCTTGGTCTGAACCCTGCACAACAGATTAATCAACATTTCCATTATGCCTTGATAGACTATATATTCAGCATTCTTATATATTGCATAGTTATATGAAGGATTCAACAACCCTTTCTCTCCCTACACCTGTCCTCATATGGAGCTCAAGGAGAATCACACAATTTGCCTCGAGCTCCAACAAGCCGAAGAGCACCACAGACCTCGTCAACTTGGCCTCTTGGCCCACACTTGGGGTTGGCGTACCTGCTGGAGCCTAGCGCTCTTGCTTCCTTGTATTCTCCCTTCATAATTGGATGGTGAGATTGAAAGGTGTTAGAGACTCCATCATATAATTTACTTTACCATCATATGAACAGTTAGTGATAGAAAGGCATCATTAAACTGTCATACATATTGCAGTCTATATTAATATTACTATTAAATTCTGCATAAGAACATTATCAGGCTTCATATTTTAAGCATACATATTCAGCTCATCCCCATGCATACCACCAAGAACAAAGATGTTACTGCCTGTAACTTAATAACAGTTTTGATCTGATCTGATCCATGGTGATGTCACTAGATGCTTTTGATTCATTTCCTTTATATCTCTCAATGTGAGGGAGAGGTCACATCTCTTCATCATGTATGCCCTTTAGCAAGAGACATGCCCTTTCCACCAATAGCACCCTTTGAAAGAGTGCAACTCTTCATTATATCTGCCCTTTGAAAGGGACATAACCTTTGATGATCAGATCTGCACTTCTTATTTAAATCAGATCTGCACTTCTGATTCCACAATTATCCCCTGCTCAAATGAGGTTCTCTTCTCCCTTTTATATCCCATGTTTGAGGGAGTCACAACTTTTCCTTCCATGTCTTTTGATCATTTATCAACTTAATTAAATTTTAATTATATTATTTTATATTTTAATTTTATTTTTTATTCTTTTGTATTTTAATAATAATATTATTATTTATTATTAAATTCCATTTCAAAGTGGGGACATTACAGACATTCCCCATGGATTCACACTTCTAAACCTGAAAAATAGCTCTTTTTTAATTTAAAAAATAATCCTATGTTACCTCGAGTTTCCGGGATAGGGATGAGTTTCTGGAATGGAAAGTTTTTTTGCCAATTTTGGGGATGGCTATATAAAATATAGGGAAAATTTTAAATATATAGGGGAATTTTAAATGTTCATATGAAAAATAGATAAAGCATGTATATATACATTATATTCTTATGAAAACATGGATAAAGCAGGTATATGTACATTGGAGAACCTTAACATACCACATTTGTGTTCAAAATTCATTGTCAATATTCAATATGCATTTATAATTCATTTTCAATACTCAATATGCATTCATAATTGAAAATATATTGTCAATATGCCAACACTTGTTCGCATGTAGTTCATTGTTTTCTTTCTGGTTGGAGGATATTTTGATAGTCCTCCATTTCTATTATGACCTACAACCGCTTCTTTATGCACTACAAAGTTTTGGGTGTTTGTGAAATTCTATACCAAGCTGTTATTCATATTTATGAGTGCTTTTGGCTATGATTCAGACCTGTTTACCTTTCATAATTGTCAAAAGTTGTGATGTCCCCAATTTTTAGGTTCTTTAGCAAGCTTTAGTAGCTGACACTTTGGGTTCATGTTGTTAATGCATGGTAGCTACGGTAAGATAAATGATTGAATGAGAGATAAATGAAGTCTCTCATTCAATCATTTATCCTATCGATTAAACCAGTAAGAAAAACTTCAAGCTATTTTATTTGATGATTATTCCTCATGTATATCAATATCGATAATCATATCATGGCATATTGGTAATCAACGATATTAACCATCTATCCCAATCTATATCGGATGTGTTCTCAACAAGAGATTATTACATTGCTATTGGGTGGCAAAGTAATGCACCGGTTAATGATTATAATCCTTAGTTAGTGATCGGTGTCGGTTAACATAGACACCGATCCACTTCGGTTAATTTGCAATGCCAAACGCCATCATTAATACCGATTGGCATATCGGTTAATATGCTAATATGATTACGTGAGTCCCGATTAATATCGGGTTGGTAAATATGTTATATGCTACGTAAACTCCGATTAATATCGGGCTGACAAATATGTTTAACACCGGTTGATATTATATACCAAAGGGTGCGATCAAGTAGTGTCTTGATCGGTCATGTCCATAAGACATGACCGGTCAAGGCACTGCTTGATCCTCCCCTCTCATATATATATATCATTTGGCATTTGAGAAAGAGGATATCGAAATCAATAAATACTCCTCTTACCTGCCAAACAAAGAAGATAGTCAGAATCATAATTGAGATAAAATACATAGATATATAAAGAATAAAATTAGAATACATCTTGCATATTGAATTGTAAATTGAACAAACATTTACACGTGAGCGTGTTCAGATGAGTAATTTGATGTTTCTGATGAGCTCAGTTGGTTTATTGGAGTTATACACCACTTTCCGAAGTGATTTTTGGCCTCTGGATTGGTCTCCAAGAATCTTGGAGAAGTCGTCTATTTTTAGTAAGTTGCCCGATCAGCCTTGTTTGCTATTATTCATTATCAGGATCACTCCAGTGCGATCGGAATTTGATTCCGATGTGTTCTAACAAGGTTTCACAAATTTGTTGCATTAATGAGTTATTTTAATTATTTTACTAAGGTTGCTTAAATTTAATTAAAATATTTAATTCCAACCTTATTGTTATAGCTCGTTGGAACTGGGGCAAAAAGTTTTTAAATCTTGGGTGCATAAAATAGTGACCTTAAGTGTCAAAATATTATTATATTATTGAAAGGGTCATTTTTAGAGGAAAAAGGGAGTTTAAATTAATAAAGTGACTATTAATTAAAGTACATTTATTTATAAAGTCACTTTATCTTAAAAGGTACACTTTATTCACTTTAAGAGAGAAGTGATATTTTAGAAAAAACTAAGTTTTTTATCCCACATTCATGGTTTCTTGGGAAATGAGCCCAATGAGAGTTATAAATGAAAGCATTAAATGCAGATTGGGACATCTTGGAAATTGGTATTCTTGGTATTTGTGTTTTTTGGAATTCAGTTCTGGAAATTTTTTGGCTTTTGGGGACGAAATCCCTCATTGGCAACATTTTCCACGTTTGTGAAAGACCGAATCTGGGAAATCTTTGAAAATTAAATCAGCAGAGATTGGGAAGCACGAAAAAATCAAGTTTGCAGGTTGAAGCTCATCCATGAAGGAATCACAGTACTTAGTTATTGGGTTTCTGAAGTGCAGATATTATTCTTCACAGCGCTGAAGTAATACTTTGGACTGTGCGACCAAATAGTGTTGAGATTAATACTATGGCAGGGATATATACAGTTATGACTGCAAAATTAACTGAGTAGAATTTGTAGTGGAGTGACAGGTGATTGCTAGAGTTTGCAGCGCTGAAGGTTTATAAAGCAGATTTGTAACTGGCCGTGGAAGTCACTTCATCTTTATTTAACAGGGAGCTTTCAGCAGGTCACACTTGGTGAGTTCAAAGTTAACACAGGCTATTCGATTTGGGGTGGAACTCACTAATATCACCCAGCAACTCAAGCCGTGGTTCAAAGGGAGCACATGAGGGGGTTTATTTCTGCTATCGACCGCAGTGTATAGTGTGCCCAACCAACAAGTCACGCACCCCTTCTTACATAGGCGATGCACAAGGAAGAATAGACGTGTGGGCAGAGTGCAAATGGAAAGAAGGACTAGTTGACGTTCCAGCAAAAGCAAGTAACCGTCTACCCTTGGGACAAGAGGTGTAAGCTAAATATGCCTTTAGACCAGCCAGCAATGATCAGCAGCAAAATACCAGGTTCATATTTGCAAATGTAATATCATAAAGCTTTGTTAGGAGCTGTGTTATTAGATTATCTTTGAGTAACACTCTGTTGGACTGTGATATTTGAGGAGATTATTAGTTTAAATAGATTCATTTAGTTGTGGAGAGTTAAGTAATTCATTTGAGAACTTCTAGCTGTTATATGATAAGAAATGACATATGAATCCTTGCTGCTAACATACTATGATATGAGGAAATGAATGCTTGCAATGAATGAATAAAAAAAAACAAAAAAAAAAAACACCAGGCACCAGCATAACCATGAAACTTCTCACTGAATAGAAAAAAATAGAACAAGGGAGACAACCTATTACAAAAGTCCAATTTTGCCAACCTGCAACCACTTTTTTATGCACTACTGAGTTCTAAGTGTTTGTGAAATTTATTACCAGGTGATAGCCCTGAAAACGACTATGCAAAATTTGGTGTCCCTGACAATGTTTTTGTCATTTTGAATTAATGTTGCTCTCTGTTTTACCCTCAGGGTTTAAGGTTTTTAGGTTTAGATGTTCCTGAGTGAGCCTTTTATTTTAAAACCTAAATCTTGTTATGTTTCTTCATTACCTTTTTACTTAAACATGAGGGTCTTTTCTATTGTCGAAGGGACTGTGTTCCTTTCCCTAGGCGTTATTTCTTTTGCCGGCCTTTAAATTTTTCCTAGAGACTGTCTTTTTCGTTGTGGTCGGGCCCCTCTTTAATATTTCTGTGGGTATTTATTTTCCCTAAGTCCGGCCTTAATATTTCGATTTATCTCCACGTTTAAGTGCAAGCAACTAAAAGTCCCATGAATTTGCACGTGTTTTAAATGAACGGTGATGTTATGACCCAAGCGGAAAGATTCTCGAAGGATAGCAGCGAGTATTAGGTGGACTTTGTAAGCTGGATGTAATGAACGAGCAGATCGAACGACCCTCGCAATCTCATGATGAAAGATGCAGGGAGGTTAAGGATCGCGACATCACGAGATGATGCCACGTGTCCCAGGCAAGTTGAGCAAGTCCGACAACGGGGCAGCTGACAGAGTCAAGATTCAAAGATGATTTGGCAACGCTTTGTCAAGCTTTTAACGGGCCCATTGGCTACGTTGGAGGGTCAATATCAATGATGACCGATGGTGATCGCGCAATGTGCCATGCTGGACAGATCTATGGTGGAAACATAGTGTTTTTCAAAAGGAGTGATTTGGACTGTTTCATTGTTATTCACGTGGGAAAATAAAGGCAGAAGGAGATAAACTTGTCTACATGGAATAAATAGAGACAAGTCGAGGCACGTGGATGCCTAATGATTTTCAAAAGGCCAATTTAAGAGGTGTTTTGTTGGGTTGAGTCGTATTAGTGGACAAAGTTGGTAGTACTAGAGGTGGCAATATTAGCAAGTTTTCATTGCCACCACGGAAAGAAGTTGATCTTCGGAGGGATGAAAGGGATAAGGATGATTTATGGGTTGGAAGCAAAGTGATCAATGACCTGTCAATAAGATCATAGGACGCGTACTGTCAGAGATTCTCACAGTAAGGCAGAAAATCAAGAAATTGTTGTCGAGAAACTTTCAAAAGATAAAGACTTAGTATCCAAAAAAAGGGATTCTGAAGCAGAAATTTTGCAGTCAAGAAATCAAGAAATTAGGAACAAAATCGTTCACGTAAGGTGAACTTGGTCAGAGGGTAGTGAATTGGCAGTTTGAGTCTGACGATGTTTTTTGATTTGATGGATATGATTTCTTGAATCCATTTTGCTGGCAGGATGAGTAGAAAAGCATTGGAATGATGATTTTTTCCATGCATGAACACCGCCAAGAAAGGTATTTTCATTATAAATAGATCTGGGTGGTGTCTTCAATTGGTAGAAAGAACAAAAAATTCATTATTTTCTCAAAAGGTTTTGAAATGGTGAAAATGATTTTTGAGCAGTATCGTGCTAGGAGCTACACTGAGCTCTGTGACATCGGATGGAATTCTTTTGTGAGTATGCTTATAGTCAATGGAGTCTTGAAAATGGGGAGGATAGTCAATGGAGGCTTGAAATCCATTTTTTATCAGAACAAGCCCTGCAGGACTCATCCTCCGTCTCTCCTTTGTCACTCATTGGTAGAGGGTTAAAGGAGCCTTATAGAGGAAAAGGAGCAGAACAAGGTTGGGATTGGGGCGGCAGCCAGTCATTTCTGCAACAGCATGGAAGCTGCAACGCCTTCTCATCACTTTATTTTCCTCTGTGAGCTCCTCTTTCCATTTTCTCTGATCTTGGGCATCAAGATTGGAGGTCCTCTAGTTTAGGGGCGTCTTTACTTCTTGTCAGGACCTAATTTCCCTTCCCGAAGGGAAATGCTCTATAGAACAAAGATGATGCATCTCACGGTCCATCTGGAAGCATCTGCAGTGATAGTGGCACGACTCAGGAAGTTTTGTTTCTACCAAAATGCAGTTAGGAATTTTGGTTCTACTTCATCATGAACACCAGCATGGACAATCTTTTGGGAGACTGTGAGGAATATTTCTATAACAAAGTTACAAGCGGTCTTATGAGCTTGTGACAGGTGTCTCCTCTGGCTTGAAGCTTGTTTGCTCCCTTGTTTCTATTAAAGGGAATTCAGGGCCATGAGACAGAGGTCGAGAAATTTGGTCCACAAGTTTGGATCCAAACCCTTGGTCATGTATAGTAAGTCTAGGTGAAATGAGTAGGCTGTAATAGGAATTTGCAAAGCAAATAAAATGAGTCTTGTGTCTTATTTTCTTTCAGATTCTTGAAGGAGTTATATGTAAGATAATTTGTAACAGAAAATAGCTTATTAAATGAATGAAAGCATAGTTCAAACTTATTTTCTCCAATATGTAACTCTGTTATGTTTTGAATGAGTAAGATTAAGGGTTTTTCTCATTCATTGCATTGTTGTGATGTATGTGTTTTCTATCTTATGTTCTAATCTAAGGGTTCGGTTAAATTGCCTAGATAGGGCTTATACATGGATTTCGTTAAGTATTTTGGGTTGGGACAGATAGATGAGATGCATTGTAAGGCGGTGTTGTCTTAAGATCTCCAGCTATTAGATTAATGTTCTGTTATATTTTCATCTTATGTTTCACAATTGTAGTCGCCCAATGGATAAGACACTGGTCGTGGCATGTAGTCATTTCCAGTAACAGTTCTTTACTCATAACTCATCGACAGCTTACTGTAAATCACTCATATCAGAATATCTTTTCATTTTTGTATATGTTATTGCTTGTCGAAAGTCGTCTCACGCTTCGAAGAAGGTCGAGGATCACTAAGAGCTAGCCACTCTGTAGCATTCTCCCTTTTTGTTGAGCCCCTTTTAGGAGTGAGACCTTCTGCTTTGTTTTAATGTCTTCTGCAAGTGTGGTGCGGAGATTGCAGGAGCATTAAGGGATCACCCTCTCGGGTTTTGCAGAGCCCGAAGTGAAGAAGGGTTGGCATAATCCTTGTCATATGTTGGTCCAAGTCCCCGAGTATTTCTAAACAGTCTGGAGTTGGCCTCTCCATGCATGATTCAAGGGCCTGACTTGGTTCCTGCCCCTGCGGCAGTGTAAAATCCCACCGTGTGCATCCTGGGGAATCGACACCAGGCTGCTGCTCATTATTTCTAAGTGCTCTTGGAAGTGATTCAAACATGTTTACCCATCATATTAGTGAAAATCCAGTTTTATGGACCTATGATAAAATTTAAAAATGTTTTTTTTGGAGCATTTGAGTCTTTTTTTTTAAAATGTGTTGGGAAAAGGGGATGGCTGGCCGTCCCCATAGGGGATAGGGGGACATCCCCCAACCATATTGGGTACAGGGGGATGTCCCCAATTTTCTGGGACGTTTCCCACAAATTTTGCAATTTTGGGGATGGCGGGGGACGTCCCCTAGCCGTCCCCAAGTCCTTGAAACGTCCCTGGTACAGGGATGGGGCATTTTAGCTTGGGGACGCGTCTGCGGATTAGGTTAGAGCAAAATCACAATATTAAACATCATTGCACAACAAAAATAGCTCATATAAAGATTATGGTGATTTTCTTAATGTTCTTGGTCTTTTACATGCTCCCTAAAGCACCAATTGTTCTTCTTTTTGGGCAAGCAGCTGAGGATTACTGCACCAACATCAGCATTATGATATTATGCTTTCATACAATGATTACCATGATAATTCAGCTACTACTATTGTAGGATCTTTGGATGCTGCAAAATACAACACAAGCTACCTGTTTATTTGTCCAGCCAGATTTCTGCAACAACAGTTCAGTATGATGCTTCCTATATATGTTCAAACAATTGGTATAAGCATTAGAGCTTCGTTGTTGTAAGCCTATGATTCTTCTACTATATCAGTGTTGCAATGTCTTGCTGATTCAGATTTTATTTTTAAAATAATACCACATTTTTTTCCCTGTCAACATACCACAACACATGTTTTTAAAGAGTTTTGTAAGGATTACTATCAATAGCTCATTAGCATCATCACATAGCAGGATAGAATGAGTAGATCCAAATCATAAGCTTGAAATGTTTGATGGTACTTTGAAGTTTCAGCTCATTTGTACAATGGATTCCAATTTTCAGCTCCTATGATCATTGATATTCAAAGACCAAAACCCAATATCTTCCTCCCACCCAATCTGTAGCCTCCAATCTGTGATCGAGATAATTATCCATCTCAGTTGTTAGCATCTTTCTATTCAATTACTTTCAAGGATCAAAGTTCAATCTGATTGGCGGAAAAGGGGAAGGGTATGAAGCAACTCTAATGAATATTTTCTTCAAAATCTGGATCACCAAACTCAAGCAAATCAATGTATTCTCTCACTGAAACTAATAACCAAATAGGGTGGATCTTTCACCACCGAAACCAGACAAATTGTAGAGGGTCTTTGTCCTCAAGAATCCCGAGAAGAACTCTCAAAATTCATTTCAATAACATTTCGATATGTGTGCAAACTTAGAATAAGAGAATGAGAGCTTGAATCCCAATATATAGACTTGGAGGGAGAAATTAGGGCAAATTCTAATATTCAAATATAATATTTTCCTGAAAAAGGCCTTGTTGTGTCGTTTTCACACATTGTCCTGTTGCAAATGGGGGCCACCACTTTTTCGCTTTTTAGGGTAGATGTTTTGCCTAGTTGTCTTAGTCGTTAGCCTTACATGAGAGGGGAGTAGTCCATTGTGTCAAGGTCAAAAGAGAGGGATGTTGTTAGAAATGTCAAAATTGTCAAGTTACAAGTGTGTTGAGGTAGCCTAAGTTAGACAGTTCATTCTTTGGAATGACAAGTTTACGCTTTGCCTTAAATGGAATGAGCAAAAACATTTAAATTTTTTGGAAAATAATAAAAAATAAAGTGAAATCTGCTTTGTCTCAATGGAAGACGTTTTTCTACTGAAAAAATCAACACAATCTCAATGGAGGTCATTTTTCCCCTCCGTTTTGAGCACCAAATTACCTATAAACATGTGTTTGGAATGTTTAGTCCTGATGAGGGCTGTTTTTCCACTTGGAAAGAAAGTTTTCAAGGCAAAAAATACATTAGTCCCAATGACCCATGTTTTTCCATTCCTAGGACTTTGTTAATAAAGGAATGAAGATGTCCGGATGTGTGATGTCCCCAAATTGGACCTCATGAAATATTGTTGATATTGAGAAAGCTCCTTGTATTATCTTTATAATAAAGTTGATGCAGTTGAAACCAAATGGTTTGAAGACAATGTATTAATAATGATCAAGATTATTATCACAGTGATTATCATTACCAATAAGGGATTCACATTTATATCAATCAAGGCATATTGAAGACTCATCCGATGAAGGACAATGATTTTTATGAATTTTATTAATATGAAGAGGAATTACATACACTGATGGAGGAGACTTGTGAGCAAGTATTAGATATTGCATCTCGACCATCAAGATTAAGCATTGACATGGAACAATAAAACAAGCATATTGATTATATATGAAGACGTTAGGAGATGAATGAAATTTGACATTATTCCCCATTCAAATACATAAAACTCGATACAATACTCCAGCCATTGTAATACATTTGAATCAATATCATTGGGTCCTTCTAGGATCACCTTTCCAAATAGAAGTTACGACTCAATATAATTCAAACCCGATATTGGGTAAAGAAGGATCCACGTCAGGTTGGAATAATGAATCCCGCAAGGATTGTGCAACGAAGGCAACGTTTCAACACCGATATCTAGCATTATCATAGGGGATCTTGACCAGATATAAGTGAAGATAGCCGTCATTGCAAAACCATGGGGAAAATTTGAAATTATTATTAAGAAAGCCCGATGTAGAATAATGAATAGAATGGTGCGATTTGTATATAGCTTATTATGATTTGAGTATCTTCCCAATATAAGGCATGATAGTTTGAGAGGCTATCTTTCTAAAAAATAATGATCTACGTGGTAAGGTTAATGATCGGGACACTATCAATGAGATGACAATATTGATCACTTATCAGGTCGCCGCTAAGAAAGGTGATTATCAATAGTATCGAGATTATCGACTAGCAACACATAATAGTGATGGGGTTCAAGACAGCAGATCCGGTAACAAGCATCAATCATTTAAAGGCACAATTTGTAAATGAAATTAATATAACCACTACCGCTAGCATGAGAGTTTGTAAGGTGCGATCAAAGAATATTGACCAAGGCAGAGTCGACATATGTGATAATTAAATACAGCGATTATAATAAATTTCCATTATGTCCAAAACCAGTCTAACTAAAGGTGGCAATGATTGCTTAACATACAATTGCACAGCAATCATAATATGAAGTATAATTGGCACCCTTTGGAAGTAAACCAATGGTTATGAAGAAGTCTAATTATGAAGAGAGATGTCTCATCGACTTTAAAAGGTTGTCATCTATTGGTTTGAGCCGTATAAGAGCAAGTTCAAAGACACTCAAATTGGGGGAAGGAATAGGTATGATTATGATAGGGAATAGAAAGGATTACACTATATTGATTAAGTCCCACGAAGTACAACGGAGTACACATTAATAATTACCAAGCCAGCAATAGGAGGAGAGATAATATGAAAGTGATTTAGAACAGAGAACAATCAGGAGATAATAAATGACTATCAATTAAGAAAAGGAATGATTGATTGTGAAGGAATGTGACCCCAAGGAATGCCACCCTTCAAAGATATATATGTAGTGAATAACACATCCATCCCTGGAATTATGAACTGAAAACTTATCTCTTCTTTTATCCATATTTTATTTAAAGTCAGAAATCAGATTAATGCCCCTAGTGAGCAATGTCATTGGCACAACATTGTGTGCACAATCTTATCAATTTCCAATTTGACGCAGCCCTCTAAGTTATGAATATATCAGTTGTAATCAGAGGAAGCCTTTTATCTCCTTTATCCATATTTGGATCTGCTATATGAGCACTTGCCATATTGGCTATTATTGGTCACATATCTACAAAGGAAGATCAGAAATAACATCTTGTTGCAAGAGTTAATCGACTACATCAGACATAGCAGCATCATTCTAAATTGCACAAGCATATCAACATAATAGACATAGCAATTATTGCTATAAGCCGGTTACAAGCACAAAATTCTACTTCAGATACATCACCACTGATATATATATCAGAATCAGCATCAGACTAACATTGCAAGGATCATATATTGTATATCTGAATATCTAAGATATCCATTGCATAAACATTAACATTCTTCAAATGAGGAGATAAGTCCTATGCTTTGAACTATTCTCAGAATTTTAAGTTAAATATCAAAATAAAATGTCTTCAGTTTGGGTAAATTTTTTATTCCAGTTCTCACTTTAAGTTGGACTTGTTGTTTCAGGATTAAATTAAGGAAATTCCTGAATGGGGACATTATAGGATGGAAAGTCCCAATGACCTTGGATTTTCCACTCAGGATAGAGAAATGAGTTCATAAGGACAAAGAGTCCCGATGGAGGTCGGATTTCCACTCCAGGACTTAGTTTACAAGCACATGAAGATGTTATTGTGGAAAGTCCTGATGACTAAAGAATCTCTACTCAGGACAAAACAATGGAATTTAAGAGTCCCGATGGAGGTCATTTTTTCACTTGATTTACAATGATGAAAATGCACAAGGAAACAAGAGTCCTGATGACCCATGATTTTCCACTTGGAGAATAAATGATCAAGGTGATGCAAAAACAACAAGAATTGAGTGTCCTGATGTTGATCAAATGTCTACTTGGGGCATAGTTACAAGGATATGACTGAATTTCATTGGGAATGAAGTGTCCCAATGGACCTCAATTTTCCACTAGGCTGATATGACATTATATTTATCCCACATTTATTGTGGAGTGGAACAAATGAGGTAAGAATGAATAAACATGCAAGTGGGTGAGCAAAAGTAATGTAAGTGTGAAAGATGCCAACCATTGATTTTGACAGCTGATTTGTTTGTTTGATTCAATTCTTTTGCCAACGTATAATTATTTTGGTTTTTGAAGAGATTTTAGGATAACTTGCATATACAATTTGAACTCTGATTTTAGAACTCTGATTTTTATTACAGCAGTACAATTTGATAAGGAAAGACCATTTATTTTTGCTCAAGGTGCAAATTTGCACACCAGGAGTCCAAAGCTTGCCTGGTTGAGCCTCCTTAATTGACCGAACTTCAATACATGCTAATGTGTGAGCTCCCAGAGTGTGGAATTAGCTCCAAAAGACTTTATTGACTCTGAAATGAATTACCAAAAACAATTGGAGAAGATCTAAGCAGATCCAGATTGATTTCCAAAACCTTGCCAGGAGAAGTCACCCAATTTGACCTCTTTTTCCCAATAAATTGCATATGTAGCTCAAATGAGATATGGATTCTTTGAAATAACCACTAATCTGCCTTATTCCAATCTCAACAATGAATTCCCAGGCAAAAGCCGATTCCAAAACCCTCCTGTTTATTTATTTGATCTCCCAAGCTAGCTAGAATGGTACAGTCTATCTGGGGAAGTACGACTGGCCCCAAATGTGCATCATTTTCACTGAAAATGATCAAATTCCTGCTCAGATCTGAATTTCAGAATGATAACTTTCTGTAGCTATCATTAAAACTATGATTTTAGCCCTCCTTGACCAGATATAAGCATTCCAGACAAATCGATATGTTGAAAAGTGAGAGGGGTTTCGTCCTTTCACCAAGAAATGGAGATTTTTTTCGTTTCCAAATCCATTCCAAAACTCTGCCAAACTCGTTGCAGACCTGTAGAAGATAATACTCTCTCAAAAAATAAACAACTCAATGCCAACATGATTGTCAAATTCACTTTTTATTTCAGCTCTAACTTTAATTTCGAATTAGGGTTTCATTTCCCCTTTTATTAATAAAATAACTTTATTTTATTTATGTCTCCTTATGAAAATTGAACCGCAAGGGGCCTCCATCATTATTTTAATTTGACCCCTTCATTATTATAGTAATATTTGCTAAAATGCCTAGGTAAGAGGGCCAACGAATTGTTATAACTTATTTCTCCATAAAGTGATTATAATATCACTTTATTATTATTTTATTAAATCCGAACTTAAGAAATATTAAAATATTTCCTTATTTATTAATAAAATGAGATCTGGGGCTCAGTTTGGAATTCCATCTGAAGTGCTATGATCACTGCTGACGACTGAAACCCTGTAGGCTGACTTGCAGTTCCTCCTAAAAAATAGGAGCTCGCCCTAAAAAAATAGGAACCTCGCTCAAAGTGCCAAAAACTGTCCAAGAGGCTCCATCTTAGCTTCGTGGTCCCTCGGATGGTCAACCAATTAACTGCTAGTTCTCCCTAAAAAATAGGAGACCTCCCTAAAAAGTAGGAACTGTCGTTTGAAGGTCCAAAACAGCTCACAAAGCGCCTGCAAAGCTCCATGACCCTCAAAATGAGTCCCCTAACCATACAATTGACCTATGAGAACTCAAATGATAGGTCAACCCCTGCTCATCTCATGTTGCCTAGAAAAGGGGACATTACAAAGAATTTCAAGGATAAATTTGTCCTTATGCCCATTGATTTTCCTACCTTGCTGGTTTAATATTTATTCATCCCACATTTGCTGTGTGGTGAAAACAAGAGTGGAAATGCTGAATAAAATACCTGTCAGAGCATTAAAACGATCATTAAGTTGCTGATTTGATGCCAAAGAAAGAGGGATTGAGATTGCCTTAGGCATCAAGGGAGAAGATGCCACCATTACAGACATCTTGCAACACATAAAAGGAAGATGCCATTGCCAGCCAAGACACATTTTCTTTAGGGAAAATCGCATCAGTCCCAGTCATACAAATCCAGATTGCATCAGCCACTTGAAACGCACAAGGAAGAGAATAGCATTCGGCTGATAAAGGACAATTTTCAGACTGTGTATATACTCAGAAATCAGACCTAGACAACTGAGTTATGCAGACTTATCATCTCACATTCTGAGTTAGGGAGGCAATTTCCAGACTTCTGAGACATTCTCAGACATTTCTCTGACTTGTACATTCAGAAACCAGGTTAAGTCAGCAAATTTGGTTGCAACATCACTCCAAATTCTGCGTTAGAAGATAAATTCAGACTTGCAAGTCATAATCAGACCTTTCACAAGTCTGAAATTCAGGTTTCCTTAAGGCAAAATTTCCACATTTAGATTGAGACCTTCACATTTTCCAGAATCAGTATTACACAGTTCCAATTTTCTGATTTTAGAAAGCTAATAAGTCTGAAAATCAATTGAAATCAGAACCTAAGTTAATTCTGGAAAATTAATTGTTCAAATTACCTATCACAAGTTGGGACAAAAGTTGGGAACAAAAGGGTCCCTATGAGGTTGTATTTTCCACTCAGGGATCAATGAGGAGTTGCATCAAGGATAAGGACTAAATAGTCCCTATGGAGGCCGATTCTACACTTGGGGACTAAATTTGCAAAGAGATTGAAAGGGGATGTGCAAAATGCTTTGTCCCTATACCCATTGATTCTCCACCAAGGGACAAATCAATTCAAACATGACAAAGTAGTCCCTATGACCAGCAAATACCCATTGATTCTCCACCAAGGGACAAATCAATTCAAGCATGACAAAGTAGTCCCTATGACCAGCGAATCCCCATTGATGAAGACTCATTTAACATAAAATTGGTCCCCATGGGATTCGATTTTTTATTAAGGGTTCAAATCTATTAAAGATCAAAATGAATTAAGGATTCATGAGTCCCCAAGGGAATCAAGTTCCCATTCTCATGTGGTGAAAGGATTGATGGTGCTTTCATTCATTTCATAGGTGTTTGATTCAATATTCGTTTGTTTTATAGGTTTTCTACAAGGAAGGGAAGTGTGATGATCAAGGCTTGAGGTGAAAGAGGATGCAACTTGCAAGGATACGAAGGGCTCAACACTTCAAAGAAACAAATGATGAAGGATCAGCTCCAAGATGACGAGCAAGTGAAATGCAAGAATGAAGAAACTCAAACAATGTTATGAGGAAGAGTCAAGGTTCAAATTCAAAAGACTCTACAAGCATATTGCAAGGGCAATAACAACAGGACTTCTAGAAATGAAGGAATCCAACATCAATACACTTGAAACAGAGATGAAGACTAGCTCAAGCATGAGGAAAACTTCACCATGATGGTGAACAAATGAGGGAAAGACAAATCCAAGACACGAGCATTTTGGATTCCATGTTATGAAGTAGGAACTACATCAAGGGATCTCAAAGTCAATGAATGTTAAGGAGGAAATAGTTTAAGGGGAATTCCCTAACATAAGAATGAAATGCAAAATATCACAAGGAATTCCAAACATCATGAAGAATGTTCAAGAGTTGGTCAAGTCTACAAGGCAAGCTAAGGTGGCATCCCAGTCACCATTTGTTCAATCAAAGGGTACCAAGTCAGCATTCATTCAAGGATGGAATAAGTGACACGTGATGCTACATCAAATATTATTTATCTTACCTATCCTCATCTCTCATTGGCCAATCTATTGGTGGTTGTAACAAACCCTAATTAGGGTTTCTATCTTTCGATCTTGGCCATATTGAATCAATCTAAGCCATTCATTGTAATGAAACCTCTATATAAGGTTCAATTCTCTCATTTGTAAAGGGCAAATGTTAGAAGAGTAGATGAATAGTTGGTAAGGCAATTTGGAATTAGAAGTTAGAGTAGGAGTAGATTAGGAGAGAAGGCAAAGATTGTTGCCAAGATCTTGTTGCAAGAGACATATTATTTTTTCATTGAAGTTAAGGTGAATTTCATATGTTGATTCAACATGTTGCATGGTCTCTACTTCTCATTTGTTTTAATGTTGGTTAATTGAATGAAAGATTTTGTGGATGATTAATGGTGAAATTTGCATATCCATACTACTAGCAGTTTGCTGATTGCCTTGTGTGGTCAACTGGGATATTTATTCAAGCTAACTTCAATTGCTATTCACACATTGATATGCACGCCTTGATGGTGTCTATGTTGTTGGTGGTAATTTGAACATCATATATTTACCTTAGAAGATCGCACTAGCTTTGTGGAGTTGTTCATTGATATCAAAGTGAAGTGTAATAGAGTTTCACCAAGTCATTCACTACATCCTACATTCCTAGGATTAGATTAGACTCTTTAAACCATTTCCTTTTGTTCTTTCTTTGTTAGATGAGTTAATTTCCACGTTCTAGTAACGTTCAAACATTCAAGCATTCATATACAACGCAAGTCCCCTTGTGATATCAGCATTATCACATCAAACCATTGAGCTTATCCACACGTCAAGACCTGACATTTCGGAACTTGGAGTCTTCCAATTGATCACATAGTTTAGCATTTGGGAAGATTTTGTTCAAGAGAGGATAAGATACCTTTGTATTTTATTCTATGTTAGAGGTGTCTAAAAAACACATCAACAGACCCCCATAAGACTTTTTAAAAACAACTTATGTCTTTCAAGTCTAGGCATCCCATTTGGAGACACACTATGAAATATTAATTGCTTAAGCTATATTAAAGTCACTTTTTAAAACACTTAAGTGAGAAATATAAAATATAATTTTTCCATCACCTTAGAGAATTTCACCATGGTATTGAAAAAGAGAACACTTCTCACTGAAGCGAAATCCAAACTGGAACATATGCCAAGTGCCTAAAATAGAACTTAATAAAAATAGCATATACTAAAAATAAAATTGTTGTTGAAACCCATTGAAACTGAAAACTTGATCTCTCCATAGAACACTGAGTCTCCTAACTTTGACTAGCTTACGGGAACCCGGGTATATAGGCTAACAGAAAGCACAACAAACTAGGTGCAAGAAGGGGACATTACAAAAGTACAAGGGAAGGATTGTATCTTTGTAGTAGTAGATCGACTCACCAAGTATGCTCATTTCAACATCATATCTTCCGAATATAGAGCTCCACAAGTGGCTGATCTATTCTCTAGAGAATTATTTAAACTACATGGACTACCTAAAAATATTGTTAGTGATAGAGATAGTAAATTTATTAGTTTATTTTGTAAGAACTCTTTTGGTTGACTGGAACAAAATTAATCCCAAGCACTAGCTACCACCCACAAATGGATGGAAAAATAGAATTGCGGACAAATGGCTTGAAGGGCATTTAAGGAATTATGTTATAGGACAACAAACAACAAACAATATTGGTTATATGGCTTCATCTTGGAGAATATTGTTACAATTCCACTCAACATATGTGAATTGAAATGACTCCCTTCTAAGCACAATATGGTTACGAGGCATTATCATTAATGAATTTGATTCTTGTAGATAACAGAGTCCCTGGAGCTAGGGACTTGATGCAGCAAAGTATGGATATTTTAAACACTCTCAAAGAAAACTTACAACAGGCCCAAAACAACAAAAGATATATGCTGATTGCCACAAGTTAGAGAGAACATTTAAAATTGGAGACATGGTTTTACTAAGGTTACAACCTTATTAGAAATCCTCTCTCAAGGGAAGTGGTTTAGTGAAGCTCAAGCCATGATTTTATGGACCTTATAAGATTACATGAAGAATAGGAGAGGTAGCTTATGACTTGGAACTACCAGCAAATAGAAGAATTCATAATGTCTTTCATGTATCCTGCCTCAAGAAGGTACTGGGACAACATATTACACGGTGTCCTTAATTAACCTCACTTGACAATGATGGTAAATTGATTTTGGAATCAAAAGCAATCCTTGACATGAGAGAAAAGAGGTTAAGAAATGAAGTTATTTCAGAATATTTGGTTAAGTGGAAAAATCTACCTATGGAGGATGCCACATGGGAAGGAGTAGACATCTTTGATCGTTTGAATTTAAAATTGCTTGAGGACAAGCAATCTTGGGAAGGGCAGACTGTCATGTTCCCACCTAAATTTAAATATTCCCAATTAAATAATATGCCCATCTATCCCTTACAAGATTAATAAAAAAATGCAAGATGATATTAGGCGGTAGTTAAGAGGACAACAATCCATAATTAGTAATTACAATGATATAATTCTTTAACAGTAACAATTTCCTTCTAATAAAGTACAAATAATAATTAACTAAAAATCAAAAGGTGTCCAAAGGGTTATGACTATTGGAGTCAAAGTGGTATATAAGAAGATAAATCAAGGGAAAGGAAGAGCAATTCAAAAGATACAATTATTTATGCATCCTTCATGGAGTATGAATCAATTAGTCAGCCATCTTGCACACGAAACCTCTCATTGATCAGAAATTCAAGGACGAAAACACTTAATTTCCTCATCAAGTTAGTGGACAAAACCCCCTAACTTTAACAAGAATATTTCAAGACATTTGTACAAATGAAATAGTTGCAAATTGCAGGAAAGATTACAGCAGATATTCAAAAATATGTTTGCATTTTCAAAATTATATTATTAAATTTTAAATATTTAATATAATATAAAATTTTAATAATACTTGTAAGCCCTATAGTGAATGTGGGATATTTATGTAAAGAAAAAATAAAGAAAATTATAGAATGGGACATTACACGATCTAATATGAGGTAGTAATATAGATTTAATTCTATTGAGCTGCCTGATAATTGACAAGAGACATCATGGCATTGGAATATTTATCTCAGTGACCATTGCATATCTTGGTGACTTGGAAAAAGGGATAGGAAAGGTAAAGGAAGCCATGGGTCCCAAATCGCACCCTAAGTTGTATTAAATATTAAGCATGGAAATAGTTAAGGGTATCATCCAATTTCACTCAGCTTGCACTTAATGAAAGCAGAAATGTTTAGCTCTAAGGTGTGAGAAATTGTGAGGAAGAAGTCATTTATATTTGCTGAAGGATGAAGTCAATAATTTGATCACAGCTTCTGCTCTATATTTATTAGAAATCATAACAATCATAAAGAGATTCAAAGGAGGGGTTTATGAAATGATAATTAAATGTTGTAATTAATTAAGTAGAGGAATACTCCTTATATAGAAAATTACAAGACGATCTTTCCATAATGAAAATGATTGAGAATAGAAACACGAAAGACAGAAAGGAAACTTCTTAAAACTAACTAAAGACAAAAGACATAAACGGAAGTTTCTAAATACTAACTAAGTTACTAAGATGACCATTATATCAATATTACAATATTATTTTAATAGTTGAGAGGTATCTAGGAAGCAGCAATTCAATCCAAGGCTACTCCAAATGCAGTTTGTGAGAAGAGCTGTTCGTTCACTCACTGCCAACCATACTTTAGCAGTCTTGAATTTGACATAACAAATTTGAGAAGGTTATAAAGGGAAGATACTTAGTCTTGGGTGCCCCTGTGCATTCAGCAGGCCTGTTACAACTCCAGCGAAATGCCCAGTCCAGGTTATTTCATCTAGAACATCAGTTTAGTGGATACAGATTGCTGTACAAGGTCAGAGTGCAATTAAATTCCATTTTATGAAAACCGTGTATTAAAAACCTCTAGCAGTGGGTAATTAATTATATTAGAAATATTTCTGAGTGGGGGTGCATTTGAAATTTGCTATTTGTCCTTTCATCAATCTATGGAGAGAAATGTTAGTTCGTAATGTGTTGTCTATATTATTATCTGGTTAAAGCTTGCATAATTATAACAAGAGCAGCAGCATTTCAAACGGGCATTTTGTCAATCATTTGAAGAGATTTCATTTTTTTTTAGTGAGGTTCATTACATCTTTCCGATCCTCCTCACTTAAAAAAATTGTCATTTCCATTGTAGTTTGTCCTTGAGAAAGTCTCTTGTGAGATTGATTGTGTTTTCAACTTCACCATATTCTCTTACACCTTTGATAATTGAATTTTTTAGGCTTTCACTTCTTACTTTGTGTTTTTAACTTCACCATATACCTTTAAGGTTCTCAGAAACAATGGGAATTTATATGTCATCTTATTTAATGTTACTAAAACATACCAGCATTGCTACTTCATGTTTTGATTTGTATGATTTGTATTTTTTAATAACAAATCATCATTTCTGTTGCAGAGAGCTATTGAAGAAAATGATAATGGAGAATACTTCCCTGTGTATGCTGTTTGTTTAGGTTTTGAGATTCTCAGCATGATTATTAGCCAGGTGAATTTCTATCTTTGTGCTACAGATTAAGCAAAAAGATTTCCAGAATTGATTGAAATTAAGAATGTGTGGGGAGATGTGATAGGAAACGTTAATCAGGAATTCAGACTGAATTTTTGTTGAGTAGCTACTTTGGATATAGATATAAGGGGGGTAAAATTTATAATGTGAGAAAATAAAAATTTTCTGGGCAAATCTACCTTCAGTGGTTCTGTTCACTAAGGGTCATTAGTTTACTTCTTTCTGTATTTTTTTTGGTGTTGCCCATCAATTTCCTTTCAATATTGCTATTATTTTGTAGAAGTATTTTTTTATTAAGTTTTTTTGAATTATCATGAGATGGATTTGTACGTGCAGGATCTAGGCATTTTAGAAAATTTCGATGCAGTGAACTCTCCATCAACCCTAATCTTTGAAAGTGAGGCTGCAAAGAATAGCAGCATATTCAAATGGTGAATAGACTTTTCCCATCATTTTATCGATGATTATATAGGTAGTTTTTATCATTTCTATTGTCATATAACAATTCATCAACATAAATGCCATGTTTTTGCCAGATTGAGTTTTTTGTGTCTTTGTTCATATGCAATGATATCACATGAATCTTCATAAAGCCAATTGCAGAAATGGAAATTAAGGCATGGTCAAGGAGACTCAAGTTCCTCTTAAATAAAAAAGAATATAAAAATCCTTTCTACTGAAGCATGCCCATGAGTGCATTTTTTGTTGCAGGTCTTTAATTAGAATTGTATAGTTCTTCTTGTTTCATTATCATATTGACAGAGAGATTCAAAGATACATGTATATGGTGATTAGATTTTGGAATTTATTGTCCTTTCTCGCCTTTAATGTCAACTCAATTGGATCTTCTTTGTCATGACCTGCTAATGAATACATTTTCTGTTGCAGGTCCCTAGTTAGAATTTGTATTGCTTTTGTCGTTTCACTATAACAAAGAGATTCAAACTAACATTTATTTAGTGATTAAATGTTGGAATTTATTGTCCCCTACTCCCTTTATTAACTTAATTGGATCTTCTTTGTTGTAATGTCACTCTTTGGGATTTATCTGAATTTAGTCCTGAAACGGTATTTCCAACTTAAGATGATAATTGTATTATCTTTACCAATATAACTTTCTAATAAAATTACCAATTGTAGTGCTCTTTATGAGATATTCCTGGCTTAGGGTCTGCAAACAATATTATTCACTAGAAAGTAGAAACTGACATTAAAAACATTAAGTATCAAGAATCCATGGAAGTATCTAAATCCATATAAGCATCATTCATATCTAAATCAATATATCCTAATATCATTAATATTTGGTCCAAGGCATATTCTTTATAGCCAACCATATTAGGAATTCATTTCAAATGCTTGCAAACAGCAATCTCAAGGGTGGTTGTCCTTGTATTGCGAGAGCATGGAAGGATTTCTGGTCCATTCCATCCCTTAGACCACCTTGGAGGCTGGCCGTCCTCCTTGATCAAGCCCAAGAGCATCGAAAGGATTTCTGGTCCATTTGACCTCCTAGCCCACGAGGTCCATCCATCTCGGGGTGGTATACTTGATAAGATGCATGAAGGATTTCTGGTCCTTCAGATCTCGTGAACTCATAAGGCTGGCCGTCCTCCCTATTTGCAAGACATTTCTATAAATTCAAAATATATTGCTAAGATTATTCTTAAATTTAATTTCTATATATTCCTTCTTTGCAATCAATATTTATTTCTATTTGATGTCTTATGTCTAAATTCCTTGATTTCTGAATTCTGTAATTGCTCAATTACAGATTGTTTCTTGTTTATATCTAAATCATCTATTTTCTGCTTAAATTAAATATATTTACAGCTGTTTGTATTTCTGATTTTTCTGCTCTAATTTGAGGATCTGCCGCTCAATATATTTCCTTAATGATACTTAAATTTCTGTCCTTCATGGATTCCTCTTTCCCACAAAATGTATTTCTCTTTCATATCTCCTCATGGGGTCACACCTCTTCATTACTGTCTTCTAGCAAATAGTCATACTCCTTCAGAATGGAGTGCTGCCTTTTATTTAATTTGCATGCTATTTTATTTAATAATAACCGCCACTAATTAATCTCAGTCGGCCCTGTTGCTCGGCATATTAATTCTTTTTAATTCTAGTTGGCCTATTTATTCAATCGCTGTCCTTTTTCTCTGAGCTGGCCCTATCATTCATTTAATTTTATTGCCTAAGTTGATTATTTATAATTGTTTGCAACCAAATTTGATTAAGGCTGTGACTTCTTAGGCGGGGGCATGACATTTGTCATGTCCTAAGCTCGTGAATGCGTTTTTTGTTGAAGGTCTCTAATCAGAATTTGTATTGCTCTTGTTTCATATTGACACAAAGATTCAAATTGACATGTATTTAGTTTTTAAACGTTGGAATTTATTGTCCATTACTCCCTTGTACATCAACTCAATTGGATATTGTTTGTCATGTCCCAAGCTGATGAATGCACTTTTTGTTGCAGGTTCATAATTAATATATGAATTTCTCTTCTTGTTTCATATTAACAATTTTACTGAAAAAATAGATTGTGGATTGTGATATGATGGGTATCATTGTTTCCCTTTACTTGTATGATAACAAAATATTACCCGAACACTATTGTTTTAATTTCTAATATCAAATTCTATTTTATTTAATGTGACAAACACCCTAATGTGATTTTAGATTTTTGTATATCGAAAGTCTTGTAGTCTAATTACTGTTGCTTTCTTAGTGATATTGAATTTCTGCAATCTTAAGGTAAAGTTGTTATTATTTATTATGCAAATTTTATGATTCCTTTGGCATATTTGAGATGCACGAAGGCCTGTGATTTATGAAAGTAATTGCAAAGGTGAAGGGCAGTTGAAATATTTTCATATGTATTCATTGCTTCTCTGTCTTTTCAGGTTTCCCTCCAGCATACTCAGTAAGATGAGCTCAGAACCCCTTTTTATGCAGAATCACATGGTGAGCTAGGGGGTTATCTAGATTTGTTGCATAATATAACTTTTACTTTCATGTGGTAGGCAAACACTATGTCTAAATTAAGGTAAAAATGTTACGATCCTAGGTTTTGATATACCCTACCTTGAACCTATGATTATGTCAATCATATTGCTCCATTTTTGAAAGTCTTCTACCTGAATAAAATATTTCTTTAGACATAGTCTAAAGTACTCAACTTATAAATTTACAAAAATAGAATGCAAGCAAAAAAAACATAAAATAAATTGGATGTTGTAAAATTACTATGCATCAGGGATTTTTTTAGTGGTGAATCTTCAACAATTGGTGAATAGTTTGTATCCGCCAATCCAAATTTGGCGAATACATTGTAACCAGGTGGCGGGGAGTGGGGGAATTGCTTGGAATTTATGAATAATTGGTCAAATGCATTTCATTTCTCCATTATTCATTTTATGAGGCATATATAAATAATATTTTTGCTGTAATAAATTGTGTTTTCAATGGTCTAATTAATATCTCTAACTTGAATTTTGGATGCATGTATTAATTTACCCAACTATTTACCAATACCATTAAAATTTCATTGTGTGTGAGGTTACATTTCACGTGTAACACTAAAAGTTCACTATATGTGAGGACCCATTTCATTAATAAAATAAAAAATTAAGTGCATATGAGGACCTTGTTGATGGGTGTTATGTGACCACACCAACACAGAATAAAGTTTCCAAAGGACACTTGTCCTCTCTTGAGCAAAATCTTTTGTATGCTAAGATTGCGAAAAATCATACCAGTGATTCCAAGGTTCCTACTGCGAACATGCGACTTTGCGGTGGATATGAGATCATTTGGCTTGATGTATGTTGGTAATCCAAGGGGGATTTACGAGAAGTGAATCAATCTTTTAAGGAGACTTTAAACAATTTGGTTTTCAAGGAAGTATGGCGAATGATTTGGCAATGACAAGTAGTTTTGAAACGTTTTCAATGAAATATGCTGAAAGTAAATGAGAATACAGGGGTTTGAGAGACTCTCATCTAATCCTAAAGAACTTAAGAGACAATGACTATTTAGGTGAAATCGACCACACTTTGTTTCGCCAACCTAGACAACTACACAAAGGAGGTGCAATCTTCAAACGTTGTGCTAAGAATTTTCACACCATCTACGAACAACATCAAGAAGAACAACGCACATTCGATGATCGAAGTTAAACACTCACATAAAAGGCTTAGACCAACCTTACACTGCAAGTAGAAATCATCTATTTGCAAAAGGTATGAGCAAATGGTTTCACCACAAAACATGTCCTAATTTTTGAACTTGCACAAATTGGGACGACCCCACATATTTTTGCTTGAAATTTGAGATTTTAAGGCTCTAGACACCTTTTCCAAGGCATTTTTCCATCACCTAGGAATCCATTGATGAATCCAAGTCCTTCACATCCGTTATTGTCAATTTTCATTGTCTTAAAGTTGGGTTTTTCTTCAATTTCCGGTTTCAGAGCAGTCATTGCAAGTAGGAAATTTTAATATGAAATTTGTGATTTTAAGGCTCTAGAGCACGCTTTTCAAGGTGGAAAGTCTACATTTTCTTATGATAAATCAATCATGAGCCTATTTTCGATCTCTGTGAAAATTTTGGTTACTTTTGGCATTCGTTTTGGCCATTTTTTGTGCAATTTCGGGTTTTAGAGCACTCACTGCAAGTTGGGGAACTTTTAAATGTCATTGCAAGTTGGGGAACTTTTAAATGTCATTGCAAGTTGGGGAACTTGTAGATGTCATTGCAAGTAAAGTCACTGCAGGTAGGAACTTTTTGATGCAATTACAAGTTTTAAATTTTACTTTATGTTTCTTTTTCACTTTAAGTGTTTGTAGGAACTTTTTGAGGTGAATGCAAGTGTTTGAAATTGCAAGTTTTTTCAACTTGTAAAGTGTCCTTCAAAACCCGAAATTGGCCTTTTAAGTCATTTTTTCAAACTTGTAAAGTGATTTTAAAAGCTCCCATTACAAGTTATTTTCAAAAAGCAACTTGTAATGAACCAAAAATAACCTGATTCGCTTCAAGTAAAGCATTACAAGACGTTTTCAACTTGTAATGTGTAACGTCCCCAAATTTTGGCGAGATAAAATTAATTAAATCAATTTATTTAAAGTTGTCCAAATGAGTTAAATATTAAAAGGACGACTTTATTTTAACTAATTTAATTAAAAAGTGACTTCAATAAAAAAATTATTAATTAAATATGAAATGAGACCTAAGTTGTAAGTTATAACTTTTTCATATTTAATTAAAAGGAGGGCCACTTAAATAATAACTTTATTATTTACCTAGGCCGAATTGTCAAGGTGGGCGAATTATTATTTTGAGTGCCTAAGTTAATATGTTTGGGGATCGGCTTTTATATGGGCCAATTAAACTTTATAAGGTGAATCATAAAGGTTCCCATGTAGCTCATATGGTAAAAATATTTATGAACCGAAGGTTTTTTTTTTAAGGAAGGCGATACAATTATTTTTAATGCCTTCGTGAAAACTTAATGTTTCCCGACTCCTTTGGCGTGGCGACATTGACCAAGCAAGAAATATTAAATATTAATATGGAGACCAAGTTATGAAAAAGGGAATTTATAAAGGGGAAAATCGCGAGCTATGGGGGCACTCATTCACGATAATTCCTTTATTTTATCAAAGCTTCTTCTCTATGCGACAAGCTCTGTAGCACAAACCCTAGGGCGTGACCCCTAGCTGTGAGATGATTTGGACAAAATCTCAAATCATCGGTTGATGAATTCATTGCTAGTTGTGGATAATTTAAGCATTCGAACTACAGGTTCAGATTTGTTGATAGTTTTGGGTGTGAAGCAAGATGCAGGTTCAGCCCGTGGGAGTAAAGTACAGCACCGAGTCGTGGGAAATACACAGCAAATGATACAAGTACCTCTGCGTGGACTTAGATTGTTATTCCTCAAGATTATATTGCCAACAATACAATTTTGGTGGACAATTGCAAGGGTTTCCTCTATGGCCGTATAGGGTGTCGCATATCTACATGTCCATTCAACAGAAGCCACCGAGATAAATCGATTGAGGAGGATTGGTCTCAGCATGAAGGTCGAATATTCAGGTGGATACGAATTGCAAGGAATTAAGACCAGAATTCTATTAACAGTGAAATTGTGATTGTTGCTCAAATCTGACCTCTGTTACTGCTACTATCGAGGTGCAAACTGTTCTACCGAGCCTCTCTTGACTCATCATATATTGCTAGGCATTTCAACTTCATGAGACTATGTTATTATGTTGGTACAAGTAATGCATATCTGCTGTAGGATATTGATATGGTCAATGTAATGCATTTTTCATGTGAAGTTTCAATTTGAAACGAAGTGTAACAGTTATAACTTAGAAAACAACAAGTTCTGATTTATGCTCCTCATGATGCAATTTCCTTAAGTTTTTATTATCTAAATCATATGCAAGTATCGGTTACCATTTCCATGCATTATTATGTGGTTGGCACTTGGCATCAAATATAAACTCTCAAACTCAAACAACACACAAGAAACTAGTCATCCAAACCATTCATGCAAAGTGTTTGACGAAATGTTCAAAACTAGCAAATTGAAACTTGAGGGCAGAACTAAACAGATCCTTGCAGTGGTACCGGAGCATGAACAATGCAAACACGAATCAGCACTCAGAAAACAAAATCAGACTTTGCACACAAACTGTTTGACAAAATGTCAATAGATCAAAATTGAAAGTTTTTGGTAGAATAGGCAGGGGTTATTGTTGTCATTTTATGACACCCTTGGTCCATCAGTGAGAACCAATCAGAGATACGATCCATGGACCAGCGCTGCCCTAGTTGATCAAGGAGAAAGCAGAAGAATCATGAAGTGTGAAGTGTTGCCTTGTCCGGAGGAAGTTCCTCCCTTGGCCTTTTCTTCCTTTCCCGGAACTCCGGAACCCCGAGGTTCCGAGGTTCTTTCCCTTTGCCTTATCCTGTTTTTCCTTTCTCTTTGCCTTCTCTTGTTGTCCTTCTCCGGAACCCCGAGGTTCCAAAGTTCCCTCTTCGGTTTCTTCCCTTCCCCAGAACTCCGGAACCCCGAGGTTCCGAAGTTCCTCCCTTTCTTTTCTTTTGTTACCCGAAACTTTGGAAAAGTTCCTTTCTCTTGTTCTTCCCTTCCCCATAACTCCGGTACTCTGAGGTTCCGAAGTTCCTTTGCTATGTCCCACCTTTCTTGCCTCCTTTTCAGTGGTTTCGAAGTTCCTTTCCCTTGCCTTCTCCGGAACCCCGAGGTTTCGAGGTTCCCTCCTTGCTGTGTATATTTCCTTACCTTCACCATAGGTGTATGTTTTGTGGTTCTTCTTTCATATATGCTGTGTTAAATTTATTTCTGAGTATGACTTGTGGGAAACCTTCTCCCCTCTTGACACTCGACAAATTCTAACCTCCATACATGCATTGGGGTCACTCATACTACTGAAGTTTGTGCATCTCCTAGGTGTTTTAGTTGATTCTTTGTGTCATTTCGGGTAGGGAGAGGAACAATCTCTTCTTGGTGCATCACCTCCTTTTATTTCAAGCAATTCTCTCTTCCCTTTACCTCTGCAATTTGTTAGGATAGGCCTAGGAGTTAGTTTTGAAGTGTTGAGTTGGCTCAACACCTGCACCTGGATTGAGAAGGAAGCCGACCTTCTCCGGAGATTCAACCCCCTTGCGCAGGGTCGCACACTTCAGGGTTATTTCCATGTTTCACAAGGTTGCTGAGTTGATACCTCAGCAAGGGTGCGAGATTTGCTGATAACAATTATCACAGTGGTATCATAGTTAGTGAGCCAGCCAGCCTGTGGATTTGAAATTCAAGTGTGTATCAGATTTTGTGGTTTCACAAGTTCAACTCAAATTAAAACATGAAGTCAAGAGTAACTCAAAAAATCGGTATTTTCTCAAAAGAATTGAATGATACATTTAATGGTGTTCAGCAGAGGGACTTACAGAAAGAAGAGGAAGTAGGAAATTGGCTCCTTATAATTGGAATAGAATTGAAGTCAATAAATTTTCAGATGATGTTCTCTCTAAGTTGGAGGAGCTAGACTCATATTTGTCTAAAGTAGACCAAGCAGATTGGATGCTTTTGAATTGGGCTTTGAAGCCATCAATGCTCGCTTTGGTGCAGCATAGGTTTTTAGAACATCCTTGTGAAGATGCAAGACTTGCAGTTGCCTCTTGTTTGAGTGAGATCACAAGAATAACAGCTCCTATGGCTCCCTATAACGATGATGTGCTGAGGAAGGTTCTACAGCTGATTGTGAACAACTTTCATGGGTTACATGATGTTAGAAGCCCTTCCTTTGGGAAAAGAGTTAAGATTTTAGACATTATGGCCAGTGTCAGATCGTGTGTCTTAATGATTGATCTCAAGTGTGACTACTTGATTCTTCAAATGTTCCATTGCTTCTTAATCAAAATCAGCAAGCATCAACCAAACAAGGTTAAGACAAGTATGTCAACTATCCTATCCTTGATCTTAGATGAGGATGACGAAATCTGCAAACAGTTGCAAACAAACTTGCTAGCCATTTCGAGAAAGGAACAAGGTGTTTCCCCCATAGCTTATGTTTTTTCAAAAAGATTGGTTGAGCAGAAAATTGGAAAGTTTAATGGACTGTTGACGAGCACATAACTAATCTCTTTGGGTACACAGGTTCCAAGATCACCGAAAAAGAGCAAGAACCAAATGAGGAGAGAGCAGATTTGTTTCACTTGTCAGGAACATTGGTCACCGGAACACACGTGGAATTAATAGAGAAATTTTTTTATTGCAGCTCAGTAGTGTTGAGAACATACAAACAAATGAGGCTACTAAGTTTGAAGAGGATGGCTCAACTCAAGAAGGAAGTGTGCTTGAGTGTCAGGATGTCTCCAATGAAGTGTCTAAATCTTCATATGATGAAGAATTGTGTGATAATGAGGACATAGCAGCAGCCTTAGTCATACATTTGGATCAATCCTACAAAGATTACGTGGCATCTACAAGGGAGTGCAAGAGTCTCTTGGTGGGTGACGTAGAGATTATGAATGATAAACCATATGAAGGCATGGCTTCTAATGGTGTTCCCTTGGTTGATCACAAAGTGGAAGGTAATGCCAACATGGATCAGCCCCTTAGAGATATTGTGAACGTAACTTCCCTCAATGTTGAGCATGAGACTGATATGGATAATGATGGTGTGGATTCTTCGGGTGATCTCAATACATCTTCCTGTGTGATAGTTTGATTTCAATGATGACACAACCTCTACACATGAAGAAAAATCAGAACAAAGGCTTTTGGTATGGGAAGATTTGCAAGACAATTTGATGGTAACTGATGACAAGATAGCTCAAGCAATGTCAAGAATTGATTCTACTCATAGTTACTGTTGACGACTGTTTTGACATACTCGCCAACAGTCAGGTAGCCAATGTGAACACTCACCACCTCTCCTGAAAAGCAATAAGTTTGGGGAAACCAACTACTCCGAGGTCTCTATAGTCGGGTCTCGACGGTGATGGGCAGCCCAATGGTTGATGTGGTTGTACCTGTTAAGGGGCCTGCTGGTTAAAACTAAATCCCATTGATCGTTAATGGTTTAACTTCCTTTTTTTTGTATTTTTGGGGTTTTAAGATTCTTTTGGAAATTAAATTGCGAAAGATAAGGAAACAAGAAAACAACAATGAAACCAATTCAATGACAACTTAACAAACTACTCAATTAGTACCCTGCAATCCAAAAATTATCAAATATTATCCAAATCAGCATTCAATAACGGACCTCCAGTAAACCTGCAAAGTCAGCAACTTCACAGACTCATGGAAAGAATATCACCAAAATATTGTCTATCCCAATAATTCTCATACACTACTTACGTGCACAATATGATTCATAAAGCAATAAACGAAAGATCAGAACACGTTGCTGATTTCAAATAATAGACATTACCAGATTACAAAGAACAACCTCGTAGAACATATGCATAGATCAGGCAATCTATAAGTTGCTTCTTGTATTAATTTCAAAGAATGTGTAATAAAGAATAACTCAAGTTCATTACAATCTGAAAGAATAATCTAAAAAACTTCTAAGTGGGCCTCAAATCATCAATCTGTGGACCCTTACAAATGAATCAAACTCCTCAATTTATAGAGTTTTCTGCCCTACTTTCTAGGAAATAAACCTAATCTAAATTAAGAACTCAAAACTAGGAGTCGCAGTTAACTTGCAAGTTTCCGCCTCTAGACTCCTATTAACTACTACGAAATGGAGGCTAGGTGAGCAGTACGAAGACCATGCTGTATGAGCCAGGCTTTCTTAGTCATGCAGAATTTTGTTCAAAACTAGAACATGAGTTGGAGCTGCAGTCGGAGTACCAGTGGGAGGTCATGCAAAATCTCTTCTCACAAGTCCTGCTATCTTTAGCAACTATGTGTTTATCTTCTACTTCTTTTTATAGGACTTATAATTATTAATGATACATGCAATTGCTTCAGTAGGAGGATCAACAACATGCTTGATTCTGAATTTATACTTTTTCAAAACTTCTTCTGCATTCTTCCTTTTCTTCTCTAACTCCCCTATTGTATCTGCCACTTCTTGACATTGTGTAATTAAATATGTATATCTATCCATCAATGTGACAGTGAACTGAGTCGGAGGTCCTAGACTTTGGGCCTCATATGCGCTCCACTGGAGGTCATGCAAAATCTCTTCTCACAAGTCCTGCTATCTTTAGCAACTATGTGTTTATCTTCTACTTCTTTTTATAGGACTTATAATTATTAATGATACATGCAATTGCTTCAGTAGGAGGATCAACAACATGCTTGATTCTGAATTTATACTTTTTCAAAACTTCTTCTGCATTCTTCCTTTTCTTCTCTAACTCCCCTATTGTATCTGCCACTTCCTGACATTGTGTAATTAAATATGTATATCTATCCATCAATGTGATAGTGAACTGAGTCGGAGGTCCTAGACTTTGGGCCTCATATGCGCTCCACTGACTTAGTACTTGCTCTTCCTCCATAATCCTTGTATCAGTTATCCCCAATCCAAAAACTCCGAGTGTCTTACAAAATCCTCATATTTTAAAATTACCTTGAGGAGAGGAACTTGGATGTCTGCCACATCCTTCACATACTGCTGAAGCATCTCCATCTTCAGTTCCAAAATGTATGTGTAAGACTGCAAATTCTTACAAGTTACAACTATCTCCCCCCCAAGAGGTCCTCTATTATTACTTCCTCTCCTAGGTGCAAAACTTTACTTAATATCCGGAATTGCTTACTAAACACATTGAGTTTCCGCTCCCATTGCTGAGAGCAAGAAGCTAATGCTCCTACCTGTACTGCGTTCTTATATTCCTTCATAGTATTCTACAAAAATAATCTAATTTTCGAGGCATTTATTTGAGCCCATGATTTCGCTGTAGCAGCCACTTGTCTTACCTCCATTAGTGCTTTTACCTCTTCCTCTGGAAGTGATGAGGTTGAAGGTAGATTGTCGTTTCTACAAGAATCTAGTGGCTTACCCATTTCTATCAACAATTGCTTGTACTACTCCAGCTGTGCTTTGACCTCAGCATGAGAGGTATATTCTTTCTCCATTTATCCCTTGACGACGCTAGTAGCTAGTTCCAAAGTATCCAACTCCCCCCACTTTGTTTGCTTACCCAGTTTTATCTGAGATACTTGGTACTTCGGGGAGGTTTGACCCTCTGTCTGTAGTGAAACTGCTACATTCGCAACCACTTCACCGGAACCTGTTCTCGACAGATGATGCACAGTCTTAGGTTTCTTAACCTTCCTTGGTTCCTTTGTGATTGCTTGTTGTAATGTAACCTTAGGTAACACTACTTTCCTCTTCTTCCTCTCGAAGGTGAACCCTAACCATTGTGGTACATCTTTATCCTTGTCACCTTCGTGTGACACTATGTTGGCAGTTACAATATGGACATCCGCCCGTTCCTCTGCTTCACCTTCCTCTTTTGCTCCTGTGCCTCTATATCCTTGAAGTGAAGCAATTTGGTGAGAAGGGTTAGACTGGAGAGCTATATCTTCATTTAATTGTTGTTGCTTATGCAGCTCCCCCAACCTGTCACTGACCTCGTCTATAAATGCTTCGACAACTATATCTTTCAGGAGATCCTCCTGATCCTTGGGAGTTAAAATTAATCTGTCATTTAATAGATCTTCAGCCTCATTTTGTTCTCTCTCCCCTCCAAGTAGCTGTTGTTCTTCTCCCTGTTCCTCCTCTTGATCTGAATGTATCTCAATATTATGGACACTTATAGTTTCTCTAGTAGGCCTGAATGCCTGTGTCCTAGGAGGCACTGTTGTATCAACCGGTGGTGGCATTGGGGGAGTAGCAAGTGAGGCTTGTGCTGCGGCTGTAGGTTGAGGCTGAGTGGATATACCTGTTGTATCAGGAGGAGGAGGTTGCACATTTTCATCTGTCCCTCATTGTTCTTCTTCCTCCTGAGCACCTTCCCCTGGGTTTGTCCTATAGTTGTCCTTACCAGAAAAACTTCTGCGAGTGGCACAGCTCCTAGTCCTTCTTTCACCCCAAAGTCAGTAGCCTTTTTTAATAATTCTGACTTTCTCATCTGCACATGAAGCTTTTTCATCAACTCATCAGTGCTTTCTTCAGGCCTAGCTGCTTCATCCTGGTCAGTGGATGTATTTTTCCTTAAGCTCGATCTTGTCTTGCAAGCATATTCCTTATAGCCCCTTGATTGGGGTACCCCTGAGATGGACTCCTTCTGCTTCCCCTTCGAAGTGCTCGCCCTAACCCTTAAACTGAGCCACTATCTAGTCCTATCAATGACTGCTTGGGTTACTTGGTCTATATTCAAATCTTCGTTTGCTGACCACCTTATAGGAGAGAGAGGCCTTTTATCAATTTCCTGTTCTTTATACATAGCGTCCAGTAATTCTCCATCATCCCTCAAGTCTTTGGGGAGATTGGTTTCTATTTCAAAATCTCTAATTTGAGGCACCGACAGTCTGTAATAATTCTTTTCCCTTACCTCAAAACTATCCTAGAGGTTTGCCCGAAAATCCTCTAGTCTAGGCTTGTGCCCCTCATATGCCTTAGGCATGGCTTGTTTTATTTTTTCTGTAGGGATCATAATACTCCCTAGCATAATCAAATTCCTTCAGGTTTAAATCTTGGAGCTGTTGCTCCGCCGTCTTCGCAACCTGGATTTTTGAACAAGAAAAGTATCCGATCGAAACCGAAAAGTCTATCCTTGTCTTATGTTTTGATGATAATAGGGATTGAAGGCTGAGCAATTGTCTGACATACTCCAGCAAAATGATGTGGTCGTTGCAATATCTTGGCAGCAGCATCGGGTTCCCTGTAAACCCACTGACCCTTATGTATATGGAATGCTGGTTTTGAATGAACCAGCATGCCCATTCTTGGATGATTGCCATAGCTTTAGGGCTTATTTTGTACCCTGTATCACCTGTTAGTTTAATGATCACAGGGAAGAGGAAGGCATCATTGATTCTTTTGAAATGCGTCTTTGTGTTATTTAGAGGGAGTTTGGAATAATATTCCCAAACTTTCTTCTGGCCTTCCTCATCTCCTAGTTGGCCTTCTACCTGTAACCTTGGGAACTTACCTGCTCGGGCAACCACCCAGATGACATAGGAAGTAAAAAAGAACTTCTTTGTTTGGTGTACTTCCATCATCTGTTTGCGGATGTTGTCCGAGAGGATTTGGGCCCAATCAAAATACTGCTTCCCTATGAGGATGGTGGTCATAAATTGGAACATCGAGGGATGGAAATGCTTGGAATCTGGCTTGCCAAAGGCCTTGCTCAGCATGATGATTAAATCCCTCTCGGGTTTTCTGAAATCTGCCCTTAATACATCTGTGGCCTTTAGTCCTGTTTTTCTTTCTTCCTCTAGCCAAATTTCATTCATGTGCCTCTTATTTGAGGTAACGTTATTATTCCACATTCCCAGGGCTTCTTCTTCAGTGGTAAGGAGTACCTCATCCCTTGCAGGGATGCCAAACACAAATCCTAACATGTCTGGAGACAAGTCAATCACCATCCTACCTTGTGCATCCGTACATTTCCTTGTATCTGCATCATAGAACTGTGCAATAGTCATGATGAATTCGGGGGCCTGGACTGACTGCGGGAAGACAGTAGCCTCCACCAGGCCTGATCTTTTGATTCTTCTCAATGGGGCCTCTGGCCTTGGTCTCTCCAATTGTGTTCTGATATCCTCAATCTCGATATGCCCTATCTCAGTGTCTGTCACCCACTTGATCTGATCATCTAGCTTTGACACATACACCTGTCCTTGATATTGGTACTTCATTGTTACGAGAAATTTGTCTATCTCTTTGCCTCTCTTGTTGGATGTTGGGTCCATCTAATCACTTTAATCTGCAAGAAAGAACCAAGAATTAATCCATTGCATAAAACATTAATAACATCATCCACCTCGGGACTCCAGGGTTCCGAGGTAGATAACTCCCTTATTAGACAAATGACCTCGAAACTCCGGGGTTCCGGGCTGGATGGATTTGAAACACAAACTTCGGAACTCCGGGGTTCCGGGGTGATAAGTACGGTTAACTTCGGGACCTCGGGGTTCCGGGGTCCTGTTGATGTGTGTTTTAGGCACATAACATTACATAATAAATTACCAAGATAATTTACCCTCTCTTGAACAAAATCACCTCAGATGCTAAGAATGAGATCAACTAAAATGATTCCAAGGTTTCTACATGTTAGGTCTTGACGAGTGGATAACTCAATGGTTGATGTGAATTGCTGTGTTTCACTTGGGGACTTACGCAAATGTTTGGATTATCATGAATGATGCGGAATAGGTGTGCTGACAACTTAAGATTTATCAATATGGCTCTGGATTTACTTCTTACTAAAAAAAGGACAAAAGGAATAGGGTTCATGAAATCTATTCTAAGCCTAGGAATGTAGGAAATGATGAATGGATTTAGTGGAATCAAACCAGGCAAGGTCTCACAATCAGGTATTGACACAAGCTTAGTGCAATCGTCTAAGGTATACTTAAGGATTTTCAGGCTATCACCATCAAACGTTGACACCATCCAAGTTGATGCTTGTCAAGGGACGCGTAATAGTTGAAGTTAAGCTTACTTAAATTCCAGTTGACCACACAAGGCGCACTTACCAGCGGCAAGAGGCTAGTGGTATGGATTAAGGATTCCACAGAAATAAATTCAACAAATCTTCCACTCAATCTAACATACATGAAAATAAATTCTAATCGAAAATCTAATCTAACTTGGAGGAATTGAGAACCATGAATGCAAATACAACACTTGAAGAGCAAAATCACCAACAATTGAACAATGATTATGATTCAAATAGCTGTAGCATATACCAACAATTCTACAAAAACTCTCCCTTACAAATGAGAGACAAGGAGGCATATATAGAGTCTCTTACAAAATGGATGGCCCAGATTGATCTAAGATCAACGTTTGCGATCATGCCAACAAAACCCTAGAATTGCCCTAATTAGGGTTTACATAAAAAATGGTGCCACCAACATATGGCCCAATGAAAAGATACCTAATCATCAAATAGGGAATCTTCTAGAAGATTCCTCCCTGCATCTCTCTCTCTCTCCTAGCATACTCCAAGAATCTAGCCAATATTGAATCTAACTCCTCCATGGAAATGCTAGGCAAGGTATCCTATTATAAATCAATCACGTCCAGTGAATCCGAGCAAACATTCAAAGTGTTCTCTCATTCTGGCATGAGCTTCTGTGAACTATGAACATGAATCAACAAAGAGACCAAGTCGTCTATTTGACTCTTCTTCAAAGAGTCCTACTGGCAAAAATACATAAATTTCATCTTGTCTCTTAATTCAGCTAAGTGTAAACCATTAGCATCACTAACATCAACACCCAATAGTTCCTCAATCGAGGCAAGGATCTTCATCTGAATGTCTTGAATCAATCCCTCCATCTCCATATAACTCGACTGGGCATTCTCATAAGTTGATTTCTTCACGGCTAATGAACAATACCAACCATGGAAATCATATTTGTGCACAATGTTCTCGCTGACCAAGGTGGAATTAGGAATCCTCTTCAAAGCCTGGAGGCGTGGAATAGTCTTGTCTTGAATAGGCTGGAATTCTTCCCAAACTCCCCCCAAATATTGGATTCTGAATGCGAGCCCCGTTGTCCTATCATATGCATGGACAAACTGAGTAAGGAAATCATCTGCCTACTTTCTTGCGCTCTCAATCCACTTTTCCACCTCCGAGAGTGTACCTCTCGCTGCCTCACATTGTAAATGCATTCCATGGTCAACTGCAATAGGGGAAATAAGGGTGGGATCTTCACGCCTTGTCCCTGCAATATACTCTCTAAGTCTAATATTCTCTTCTCTGTACCTTTCTTTCTTCGCAATCTCTCTGTCTAACCTTGCATCGATTGCCTTGAGGTTGTCACCAACCTCCTGAAATTCTTGCTTTTTGGATGTACAACCAAGGGCAACTGAAGTGATCTGGAAATCCATAGGAGTAGCAATGTCCGCTGTCACGCCTGCAATAGGAACAACAATCTACGCAATCCGCATTCCTGTCTCATCTGTAGCTATGTGCGACAAAATCTCCGCTCTCTTGGGCTCTTTCTCCTTAGTACTCCTAGCTAGGTAGTCATCAATGTCATCAATAGGCTGTACCTCTATCATTTGTTTACTTTTCTCCATACTTCTCATCAACCATTCAGGAATAGTGGCCATTTCCATACCATCATCGAGACATATTTCTCGATCAAGTCCTCTCAATGTCGAGATAACATCATCAGTATCATCAAGATTATTCCTGGTTAAATCATATCTCATTTCCCAAACTAACTTCCAAAGGACAATAGGGGATTCCGGTTGATCATCATTCTCATTAGGAGGTGCAGATGTCGCTGTGGCATGAAATTCCTGAGTATTCCCTGGTAGTATCACTGTGTTGGAACACTGCTGAGTCTCCTTGTTTTGTTCTGTTACTTCAATCACTTCGATTGATGAGACACTCGGAGGGGGTGAAGGAATGATAGTCTTATGTTTCTTCTTCACCTCCTCAATCTTCTTCCCTCTGGCCTTGACTTCTCCTGGAGTGTTCTTCCTTCTCTTGGGAGCTTGACTCTCTTCGTCTGCATGAATCCCGACATCACTGATAGTCATCTGATCATCCTCGAAAATAGGCTCTTCCGGCTTCATCCTTTCATAAGTGAAGGGAACACCCATGTCAACTAACTTATTCATCTGTATATCTACCCATTTATGAGAGAAACTCAAGACCTCTCTCATCAATATATTCAGGTCAATCTCTTCTGACTCTGACCAATTAGGCAATAAGATTGCCTTCTTCATTTCACTCTCATATTGTGGATGCGTATGATCTTTGTCATCTAATACTTGATCAGGAATGAGGAAATGTCCACACTTCCTCATAAAATCCACTCACATTTTGGACCACATTCTTCTCTTCACTGCTTGCTCGTCCATCAGGTTAGCCCAATAATCTTCTATGTCAACTTTGTGAATGAACTTCTCTCCCCTGATCCTTCCTACTTTCTTGTTTGGATCAAATCTTTCTCTTTTCTTGTATGTAGCAAATCGATAGAATGCAAGCTCCTCACTTGCAGTGCTGGCGGCTATGGCGGACTGACAAATCTCTAATGTCTTCCCAACTGAAATAGGGAATGTCATGCCTGTCCCGCGCTTCTCTCTGAAAACATCGAACTCTAGAAGTTGTCTCACCACTTCCAACAAGATCATTCTGTCAGTCGGATACCTAGGAAGTCTGTAGGGTTCAGATTGAAACCCATGAATCCTAAGGTATGTTAAAGTGGGAAACTGTATATACCACGATCCATATTTCTCTATTAACTTTGTTGATTCCTTGGACAATCTTCTGTGGATTCCGCCTTGCAGCATCCGTGTGATGTACATAGTGAATGCATCATTCACTCTCTTATAGTCTTCAATTCTATACATGCTTAGCTAGGGGTAGCATTCATGACTTCTGAATTGTCCTTGCCCATTCCCGACTTCACCTTTGCATATTAATCTTCTGTATGAAACAAACCGTGCAAACAGGTATACCAGGTAAGAAGTCATGGCGAATGACTTGGACTGCTCTACATTCCTTAGCTGAAAATCCAGATTGTCACTTATAATCTTGGACCAATTTACTAGTGTTCCTTTAAGACAATCCTGGATGAAGTAGAACATCCATCCATCAAATATTGCTCCCTGTGGCATCCCCATCACTCTGTTGAGTAGGAATATCAAATCACTATACTCCTTAAAATCTATGCACATGAGTGTCTTGGGAGCCTTGGAATGATGAGACCTAGGCTCAATCATCCATTCTTTGTTAATCAAATTCTTGCATACACCCATCTTCTTCGTGTATCTTTCTGCATATTCATCCTTGGTCACATCCTTCATGTCCGTTCCGCGTGGAATTCCGAACACCTTTGTTATAGCATCCTTAGCAAGGTAGGCAATGACAACGCCCTTAGGAGTCTTGATCATTCCTGTGAGCGGATCGTAACATTGTGCACACTCTAGGATAAGCTCACTGCACTGTATGGACTGCGGAAATCTAGCGGCATGGAAAATGCCACTCTTCATAATATTCGCATATGCTGGGGAAGGAACTTGATCTCCGACTCTGAACATCCGACGCTGCATCTGGTCGAAGTCTAGGAAATGCATGTTTGTATCTGTGATCTCCTTCCATCTGGATGAAATCTTAAGCTCTAGATAAAATCCAGTCTCCAGCATCTTCAATAGTTCTTTCCTTTCCTTATATCCAGACTTTGACATCGCACCTGTACGAAGCTCGAAGTTAGACCTAGGAAAATAAATAATGCTCTTAATAAAATTCCTAACTTTCTAAAGATTTTAGCTAATTTAGAGCATGGAGTCAGCAAAATAATCCATACGCTTGGTAAATTTTAACAATTAAGTTCAAAACGTGACAACTTAAGGCACATAAACCTTTCATAAAATTCATTGATACCTCCTTATGCTTAAAAAGTATGCAAGCTAAAATGCAAAGGAGTATACCGGATCAACGATGACTAAGGAAAGGTGTGAAAGGTTGTGTTTTCACACAAAGTATGTTTGAGGACACCTTCCGCAGTCAACAATTCTAAAGACAACCTGAAAATCAGACTTTTAAAACATGTTGCAATCTTAAAAAATGTGCATAAACTCGATAAAAATCAGTTTTAATGATGAAAACAATCATATTCAGGAATGTAAGTGTGGCTGGTAAAAAAATAAATTTCTGACAAGTCTGAAAATTGATTACTTCAGACTTACCAGCACCTTGCAAAGTAGTTAAAAATCCTCGAAAATGATGAAAAATGGCTAAGGAATCAGCTCCAAGCAAAATTGCCAAAATGGTTAGGTGGCTGGAAACGAATTTTTTTGAAGACAACCGCCTAACAATGGAGTTTTCAGACCTGCAACAGCAATAAGATGGTCTGAAAATGCACATAAAACTCCACAAAATACCTCGAAATGCAAATTGCCTAAGTTGGAATTGGCTGGGCAATAAAAATTTAATTCTGAAAATTAATGGGCAGCCATTAATGGAGGTCAAATCTGAAGCAAACCTCAGATCTGAAGCGAATCAGCGAGCTGGAAATGATGGCAGCCACCAAGAATGCATGGAAATCATCAAAATGTGGCAACAAACACTTCTCCAAACAAAATCGAAAATTTCCCAACTATGGCGCCAAACTAAAATTCTGAAAATATCATCAATGGCAGCCCGGATCTGCAACAATGGAGGTCTGGAACAGCAAGTTAAAAATGGAGGAAAATATCGCCCAAGTCTCTAAACACAAAATCGCCACCCTTCACCAAAAATCGCCAAATTTGCAAAAAATCGCCAGACTTGGGAAATCAAAAATCTGGAAATGGTCTTCAATGGCAGCAAGGGGAATGGATCAGCAAGCTGGAAAAAATGGAGGAGGAAAGAATTCTCAACCCAACACATTAAACATCTCATATATTAGTACAGATTACAAAAGAAATTACAACTCAATCATACCAAGACCTTTCCTGAAGTGTTCAACTTTCACTCTGGATAGAGGTTTGGTAAGTATGTCCGCTGTCTGGTCTCCTGTACTGATATACTGTAACTGAATTACATTCCTGTCTACCATCTCTCACATAGTGATAAGGAATCTCTATGTGTTTGGATCTATCATGAAATACAGGATTCACAGAGAGTTTTATACAACTCTAATTATCACAATGAATTGTAGTAGGTTTTAGTGGCTTACCGAATAATCCCACAAGCAGTTTCTTGAGCCATACTGCTTCTCTTGCAGCCATGGAGGTTGCGATATATTTTGCCTCTGTAGAACTCTGAGCTACTGATGACTGTTTCCTGCTAATCCAAGATATCATGGTTGAACCCAAATCGAAGCAACACCCTGAGGTGCTTTTCCTATCAGTCACACTTCCAGCCCAATCCGAATCAGTGAACCCATGAAGATCTAAATCAACTTTCTCATACTTGAGTCCCTAGTTAAGAGTACCTTGAAGGTATCTCATAATATGTTTCACAGCCATAAGATGTATCTCCTTAGGTTCACACATGAACTCGCTCAAGGCATTTACTGGATAACAAATATCAGGTCTAGTATTGACTAGGTACATCAACGATCCAATCATCTGTCTGTAGAGAGTAGGATCTACCAATGGGGAGTCTGCTGCTGCCTCCTTTAGTTTGTGAAGATTTGTTTCCATAGGAGAAGTAATGGGTCTGCAGTTCATCATATCAAATCTCTTCAATATGTCTAAGGTGGAGTTTCCTTGATTAAGTACAATATTGTCAGAGTTTTGCCAAACTTCCAATCCAAGGAAGTAATGTAGAAGGCCTAAATCCTTCATATCAAACTCCTTCTCAAGGTCTTTCTTACATTGGCCAATAAGGTGATCTTCTCATGTAATTAAAAGATCATCAACATACAAGATCAATATCAACATATCACCTTTGACTTCCTTGAAGTATAGATTTGGATCTGCATGATTCTTTGAGAATCTCAATCCCATGAGATGGCTGTCAATTCTTTCATACCAGGCCCTGGGGGCTTGTTTTAGTCCATATAGGGCTTTCTTTAATCTGCACACATGTGATTCTGCATTGTGGATCTCAAACCCTTTTGGCTGTTCTAAGTAGACTTCCTCCTCAATTTTGCCATTCAGAAAAGCAGTTTTTACATCCGTCTGATGGACTTTCCAACCTTTGGCTGCTGCAATGGCCAGTACTGCTCTGACTGAGGTGTATCTAGCAACTGGAGCAAATGTCTCATCATAGTCTATTGTACTCGGCGAGTTTTTGAAACTCACTGAGTTTTTGAGATCTGCTAGTTTTTATGACTTTAACTCGTAGCAAAAACTCAACGAGTAATCGCCAAGTTTTTCGCAAAAACTCGGCGAGATTCTTTAAAAAACTCGGCTAGACTAAAAAAAGAGGCCCAAACATGTCAAAAAATTATCATTTTTTGTTTTTTTAGGTCAGTTTCATTCTCTTCATCAGAATATACACATGAAATATAACATTTAAGTATAAGTGGCATTTCAATATGTCTTTTTCCTTTCTTATACTTTATAACACCCGATGCTTTTATAAAATAAAAAATACGGTCAAGGGGCAACTTGGGGGCGCTGCCCCCGAACCCCCATCGAAAAATATAAGGGGAAATTGCGCTGGTGGAAGTAGGGAAAATTTAACCTCCGAGTCTGATTAGTCTCCATATAAAAACATAATTAGCATTGAAAAAATCTTGGCATTATACATTTTAGAGTTGAAATTTTGAAACTATTCGTATGAATGATGAAATTTCAAATATTGCGCATTTGTAGATCTCCACCAAGATCTAGACCTATCTCTCTACCCCTCTTTTTCTCACCCTCAGAATTGGGAAGATCTCCACTGGGAAGAGGAAGAGGAATAGTAAATAGTTTTAGCTAGAGCCGGGAAGAGGAAGTTGTAATTGTAATTTGTAATGATGTATTTACTATTTTGCTTCCAGCCATCAACATTCCTCATGAGAATGCGATTTTGTAGACACTTTGCATTTAAATATATCTAGAATCAACTTGTTTCTTTTGTGTTATCATTTATTGACTCATTGGATGCATCTTCTCATTAAATTTTGCAAAAAAATGCATTTTTTATTAAAATTAAGCGTGTTTTTACGTTGCCGAGTTTTTCCCCGAGTTTTTTCGAGTTTTTGCCGAGATTTTTTCTTAGGGGCTTGGCGAGTTGAGCCGAGTCGCGAGTAGTCCAACTATGGTCTATTTCCTCTTTCGGTGAGAACCCCCTGGCTACAAATATGGCTTTATGTTTCTCTTTGCTACCATCTGCAACATGTTTGATTTTGAATAGCCACTTGGATGAAACGACAGATTTTCCTTTTGGCCTGGTAACAATCTCCCAAACATCATTGTTTAAAATGGATTTATATTCCTTAGACATGGCATCTTTCCAAACTTTATGTTTAAGAGCTTTTGATACATTAGCGGGTTCTGATTTGGAGAGATCATTCATTAGGGCTACAGAGCTAGTAAATCTTTGAGGCTACTTTCTCTAAAAGTCCCTAAAGGAGCTGCAAAGTCCCTTGCATCTTCCATTGTTTTGTGAGCCCATAGAGGTTTTTTCTTAGGGATTTCTTGGGGAGGGATCTGTACTTCAATTTCTTCTGAACACTCCCTCTAAATCTCAGAAGTGGGATCCTCTTCTGGGTCTGAAGATGGAGCATAGATTTCTGACTCAATAGAGTATTTAGCCCTTTTGAAGGCTATGTCTTCTTCAAATATTACATCTCTACTAAGTTCAATATTGCTATGTCCAGGCACAAATATTCTTTAGGCTTTAGAGGTTTCACTATATCCAACAAAGATTCCTTTTCTTTTAGAGGGTTCTAGTTTTGTTCTTTTCTCTTTAGGTATATGAAAGTAAACAGGGCATCCGAATATCCTAAAGTGAGTGATATCGGGCTTTATCCCTGTGAAAACTTCTTCAGGAGTGTTATCTTCAATGTGGGAGTGAGGACATCTATTTTGTATGTATACAGCAGTGTTGGAGGCTTCTGCCCAAAGACGAGTTTCTAAGTTTTGATCAAGAAGCATGGCTTTGGATGCTTCTACAATGGTTCTATTTTTCCTCTAAGCAACCCCATTTTGTTGGGGGTTGTAAGGAACAGTGAACTCCCTCTTAATCTCAGCTTCTTTACAAAATTCCCTAAAAATGTTTGAGGTATATTCCCTCCCATTATTAGTCCTTAGGATTTTTATTTTCTTTCCGGAAGAGTTTTCAGAGAGAGATTTGAATTCCTTAAATCTCTTGAGGATCTCTTCAGATTCTTTACGTTTAAGAAAGTAGATCCAGGTCTTCCTTGTACAAATAGCCTTTTCTATGCCCTAAGGTTATAGCCTTCTTGATGGAAGAGTTTTGTGGCCATACTAGAACTTTACCATTCATGAAGGTTATTCTGTACCCATCATCTTCAAGTGCAGATACGGAGATTAAGTTCCTCTTGATGCCAGTTGGAGGGACATGCCTGTCTTCAGCTTAATGGTGCAAGTACCGACGCCTTTCACTGCATGTGCAGAGTCATCACCAATGGTTACTTCTTCATCAATTTCTTCTAACATGGAATCCAATAATTCTCTATACCTAGTGATGTGTCTTGAAGACCCACTGTCAATGATCCAAGTGTTAGATTTATCGGATACTTGGCTAGAGAGGGCAGAGTAAAATACATACTTCTCGAAGTCATGTTCTTTCCTTTTCACTTTTGCAAATGTAGCTTGTTGTTTGATTCTATCCGGGCATTTTGCTGCATAGTGTCCATATTGATCACACCTAAAGCACTGAATGTGGGAGTTGTCTTTCTCAGATGACCCTTTCTCATGTCGGTTCTTTCTCTTCTTGAAATGTTTCTTCTTGCTTTTCTTGTTGGAGTTGGTGTTTAGAACATGGAGATCTTCATCTATGTTCTTTTGCTTGATCCCCTTCTTATTTAACCTTGACTCCTCTTGAAGACAATCTGCTCTTAGCCTTTCAAATTTCGGATATTTAGCCCTTGCACTAATGCCTTGGACGAATGTTTCCCATGTACTAGGCAACCCATCTAGAGCAATGAGCGTTAGCTCTTTGCTTTGGATCTCATATCCAAGCGTTGCCAGTTCATCCCTTAGGGCTACTAGCCGCATAAAGTATGCATTGATTGACTCTCCTTTATTCATATTTATATGATTTATTTCCCTTTTTAGAGCCAAGGTTCTACTTGCATTGTTTATCTTGAATACACTTTCGAGTGCTTTGAACATATGGTAGGTAGTCTCATGCTTTGTTATTATTGGCATAATGTGATTTCTCACTCCATCGACTATGATCTTCATGGCTTTTTCATTTCCCTCAATCCATGTCGATTTGTCAGGTTCATTCTCTAGTTCTTTAGATTCAACTCTTACAAATGATTCAACTTTATTCTCTTTTAGAATCATCTTAATTCTGAATTTCCATTCTGAGAAATTATCGCCTCCTTCAAGTCTATCCTCAAATCTGATAGCATTAGCCATGGGAAATGTGATGTTTACATCCTTGATTTGAACTTCTCAAAGTTGAATGCCTTAGGTTCGATCAACTTGGCTCTGATACCATGTTGAATGTTATTCAAATTTATGTTCAAATCTGAAGTTGTAAGAATTTAGATATTCTTTTACTGTTTTATTGACTGTTCCTTCTTATATTGCAGATTGCTGTAGACAACATTTATTGATTTCAATGATCGGTGCAGCATTTTTGACGGCATATACATATATGTGATGCCCAACGATCGAGGCATGCCTTGACCGGACATGTCTCTTGACATGCCCGATCAAGACATGTCTTGATCTGTTCACAAGCACCGATTGATTAAGATGTTTACCGATAACTATCGGTTCAAATCAAATGCTATTTAATATTAACTGATAACAAATCGGTATGTTTCGAATGCTATTTTATTATTATAACAACCGATAACAAATTGGTATGATGCAAGTGTAGTACGATAACTATTATAGTTATCATATGATAATATCAATCGGTGCTATCATATGATAACTATGATAGATATCATAAATCCGATCTGTTTAATTATAATCCCACCACAGCATATGAAATATGGTCATAGCAGGATCAATGATATTTGGTAATGATGTCCAAGTGTCGAAATGTGCAATCCGATGCTTGGACTGTGGAAAGCATATAAAGATGATTATAACAAGTTTATTCACTCAATCATGAAGTCTACCATTAGCTTGTAGTTACATCGATAAGGTAGATGATTGAATGAGAGATAAATGAAGTTTCTCATTCAATCATTTATCTTACCAAAGCTACTTAGTTTCAACATTTATATACGCAATATTTTGCCATGGTTTTCTCCTGTAAGGGTTTCCACGTAAATCCTATGTTCTTATTGGTATTGATAATGTGCAATTGATGTTATTGTGATTGTTAAGTTGAAAAAGTAAAAGATTGTATTATACTGTTTCACCTCTCGCCGCCCACTTCTCAGTATAATCGTGTGCTCATTCAGAGTTAAGTACCTCTTCATTAGTATCCTGCCCCTTAATGGTCTCCAATGCAATAGCAAAGGCGATGTCCAATCTTGACGAAAATTCCTTGCAAGGGTTGTGATGTCATTGACCACATCTCCACAAACTCTAAGACCAATTATCATTCTTTCATGTGGTGCATCATCAATATGAACTCTAGGAGGGGAAGCCAAGATTTGGTTGACCTCCTCTTGGTCTAGAGCATTTTCCCCTACGTCTTTTGATTCAACATAGTCTATTGAATACTCTACCAAGGGTTGAACACCATGTGGTTGTCTTGGGGCTGTTCTTGAAGGAACATTTGATGTTGATGGCACCTCTAGTTGATGAATAGGCTGCTCTCCCTGTTGTGTCTCTTCACGAATTGGCCTTAGAGCTGGTGCAGAAGTCTTGGGAGCAAGAGTATCAATGTTGTCTGGCATGGTCTGCATCTTGATGATAGGGTCTTGAATTTCCCTATATGCTACTTTGTAATTTGGATCTGCCTTCTTCCTTTGTTCCTCCCCCCTAATAATTGTGCACCATTTCTTTTCTCTTTCTTTCACTTTTGCATAAGAGGTGTAGTTCCTTATCACATCTTCAATCTTGTCAAATCGGTGGTAGAAGTTAGACTTCTTCCCCTCTAATCTGATTTGATCCATGAAATGCTTAGGATCAGAGTTCCTCTGCTTATCCACTCTCATCCTGTATGCTTGCAGCAAAGGATGTAACAGTTCCAAGCCTTTCTTAGCAGTGATAGAAAAAATCAGCAAAAAGAGTTGAGGCTAACAATAATGATCCCTTCTTATGTGCCCTCAGATGAAACTTGTCTGCTTCATTGAACTGCCACATGATCTCCAAGAATGCAACCTATTAGGCATGCTTCTTGGCTATATATGGGATTTCACCAAGGCACCATACACTCTGATTAAAGTGAAGGAACCAATCACCCTAATTGTGGATTACCTTGATTTCAGGCTCCTTACCCTTTGGCCTTAAGAACTTCATCACCTTGTCAAACAATCTGTTTGTTTGAAAATCTAAGTTTCTTAGGACTACTTGCATGAAGCATACCTCAAATACCAGATAGATTGAGGATTGGCAATGCATGTCCCATATATAAGTGCACCCTTGAACTGGCAATGGTACTTCCTCAGCATTGTGAAATCTCAACTACATTGTAGCACTCTAGATTTGACTTCCATCGTATAGAAGGAGATGACACAGTAGTGAATAACATTTGAAATGTATTATTTTTCATCACCCTTTTATGATCATCAAGTCCTTGTGGATTCCATCAGCAATGAAGGTGGCATAAATCAAAGTTCCTGTTCAAATCTTTGTGCTGCACATTTGCTGCCATCATCATCAAGTGAGCTGGCATCTGTGACTTGACATCAATTTCCAGAACTTGGAACAATGCATATTATGTCTTGACAAAGTAATCTTCAAAGATATCCATATCAAATGGCTCCATCTCATCCCTAGCAAATTTGGCCAGTCTTCTATCCGAGCCTCTTCTTCTGTGGTGTGGAAGCCATAAAACTCTACAACTATGCTTTTCCCTTCCATATTTTCCGCATAATGAGTTAAAGTCTACAGGAACATTTGTAGTGGCATTTAGGTTGAACATTTCACAGATGTATTCCCTTTCAAACCTCATCAAAAGACCATTCTTGTCATTTAGTATAGCCCTTGATTTTGAATCACTCTTTTGGCAATAGCTCTGACCAGGTCCACATTGATGAAGACATTTGGGACCACCAACCTTCCTAGGTCCGAATTCCAGATGTTTGAAATTGGTTGGGCAGACTTGCTCCTCTTTTAGCAGAAATCAAATAGATCCCAACCTTGACTAGGGATGGCTATGTCTCTCATAGCCTCTGCCCTATCGCAGTCAACCTTCCTAAAAGGATTCCAGACCCCTGGGCATGTTTTGTCTCTTCGAGGAACCTAGGAGCTGACCTAGAATGTCCTCTTCTAACTATGAGTTTGTGGTTATTCCTATAATTTTTAAAATTATTATAGTTTAGTTTGTTTAATTTGAAGCAATTTCCCTTGTTGAATTGCAAGTAGGTTTAGTGTTTTCTATGATCTTCTTTCTTCCAATGTATTTGAGATCCCCAAATCAGATTAGATTTGCATTTCGTTTGGAATACTCAAATTTAAGAAGGAAATTGCAGTCTTGCAAATATTTTGTGGACAACCCGGTGAAACCAAATTTAAACATCCTAGGATCAAAACGATACTGAGTGTGCTCAACACCCATGTTGAAAGAATTAAGATGTTGATTGAATCCACAAAAGTACAGTTTGGTTTGATACTAACATGGTAAGGAAATGAAGACATAGTTGACACGAGACTCTATTGTCAATTTAGATAGTGTAGACTCCAATTATAGAGCCTATAGAATCAAATTGTCAGCTAGGTGTGGGAATCAACTAGTTATCTTTCAATGCATTTAACTAGTCAAGCTCTGTAATATTTTGATCTTGAAGTGGTTGACTGGTGGATAATTTTTTGATGTGATATTTTAAATACTTTTGAAATTTGACCTATGCATTGTGAAGGGTTGGAGAATTTTCAAAAGACTAGAATATAATAGCTTTTCCTTGAAATTGTTCTTCAACTTGAGTTTGTGTGAGATGTTTAATTCTCATTAAGATTTGTATAAATTCAACAAACTGTAAATTTTGGCATATTTGATATAAGAAATCTAGTTGTGCCTATTTGAGTTAGAATAGGAATCTAGACTATGATTTGCACACATTTGTGGCAATCCGGATCGAGAGAACTTTCAAATCTCTTACCTTTGAAGCTTGCACTATATTCATTGGAAGTTTGTGCTACACTGGTATCGTTGTAGATAATTTTGATTTGCAGAGGATAAGGAAATCCAGACTAAGACATTCATAACCAGCTTATTGTTTTGTTCTTACCCTTCTCCTTTTTTTTGATTTTATTTTGCAATGGAATGTTGATTTAGGTTTTGATTTTATTATTTACGTCTTTTAATCTAAATGCTAGCAGCTAAAACAATCTCTAGTTTAGTTAAAGAATCTGGATTTTCTGAAATTGGTAAAATGGACTTTAGAAAATCATTCATTCTGATTCTAGTCACTACTACCCCCTTGCAAGAGGAATCACATAAAATATTCCAAGTTATAACCAAAGTCCTAATGTGAATCTTAAGCCTTGGGGGAATCTTTCCCTTTCAAGCAGACAAATATTGCTCCTCATGGTGTGTCAAAAGACCCATCAACATCATTGGGAGTGGCAAAACTTTATATCTATGTGGAAATATTATGATTGTGATTGACCAATGACCTTAGGGGAGACATATATTGCTTTCTGACTGTGTAGTAAAGACTAGAAGAAAACTTATACAGGTTGGAAGCCCGCTTAGAGAAAAAACAGAGAGCAGAGTAGAGGATCCTTGCAGCATTGAAGAAGATAAAAATTATGCAAGTTCTGAGGAAGAAGAATGAGCTGAAGAAAACATTTCTTCTAGCATATTTATCACACTTTATGTGGATTCTCTGATATCCGTATTTGACAAAATCATGGAGATTAATTATAAAGTAATGCTCCTACACTTAGAGCCCTCTACACAATCCCTTCAAGTTCAGTGCATGCTTATTTCTTAGCATGTATGACTTTCTGAGTAGACGAGGCAATGAATTGTCAAGGCAATTAGTTCTATAATAGGTATTTATGATCTCGACACCTCCCTATTGATTTGGTTTTAAGGACAAGAAGTGCATAATATTGTGTTGTTAGATGCACAGCTTAATGCTTGAGTAGCATTACATCCATGTAGGGAACTATTGTATTTGCCAAGCCATATCTATGTCCTAGGTTCATTCAACTGCAAAGTGGTAACTATCAAAGGACAATTCGTTTGACAGATATTTTGGATTGTTTTGTTGGCAACCACTTACATAACGCTACTGAAAATTCTAACTGTGCAGAGTGACAATGAGAGCTGGTGAAATGATTCTGGAGTAGTAAACTGTAACCAAAACCCTAAAGATCTCCATGATGTTTGTGTATAGGCCAGTGCCTCACTGTTGTTTATAGAATGTTTATATCTAGCCTGCATATCATGACTTGTTACATGTAATGGATTTCGAAATTTATAATTATATGCTTTATGTTTATCTTCCTTTAAAATCTCTTCTTTATCTCTAGAAAAACATTTCTATTTCTTTGAATCTTTTGAAGATTATTGTTTGATGCATTGTTTAATAGAAATAGATTGTTAACATATACTGGCATAATATACTGCCCATTGTCTATATAATTTAGTGAACAAAACTTATATAAATGTTTTGTTTCAACTTTAGTTCATCACATAAATTCAGTCACATATGTCAAATATTTGAGTGGCCTTTCTTTGTATGCAGTTTGGGGTTTCACCTGAGCGTATGTCAACAAATGACGGCCTTTCAAGTTTCTTCAAAATACTTACAACAAGTTATGATAAGAACAATAAGGTAAAGAAGTAATGAAACATGCAGTAATATTTACTAACCAATTTATTTTCTTACAGTTTACATTCTTGAGTGCCATAATTTACAGAATATTTAGAGGAATCACACTCTTATTCACATGAACTGAGAGCAACATTTCGGTTCAATTTGGAAATAATTTATTTGATTCATTGCTCTCTGGACTGATAAATGGTGCAACAGACATATGTCTCAACTGTTCAAGCTTACAAATATCCAGTGACTGCTCTGCAATGGCATCCAGAGGTAAGTGTTTATGAGCATATGGAAAATATTTTGAACTTGAAAAACATGTTTTGATTCATAAAAACTAGCTGGTTAAATATTTTGTATATGATGGGAATGATGTTCCTATACTTGTCGTCAGTATAATATTTTTAAGATTCACTTGATTTGGATGTTTTCCAATTATATTTAAGCATAGGTATTATTTTGCAGTGATTCATCATTCACCTATTATTTGTGCTGCTATGCATGATTAACTTGTATGACAAGGATTTATGACAAGAGAATCTTATTGCTGTAAGGTCGTTGAATACCATTAAGGACCTACTGTTGTGGGTTACTGACTGTAAACTGCACATATATGGAGATAAGACACAATTGTGTAAAGTTGGCGTGAATCGCACCCTTACTCTAGAATTAAGAGGTGATGTGATGATAAATATCTCAACAAATAGACTCTTATCATCTAAAAATTTATAGAACCATGAGAAAGCTACCATCAGGATATTCTAGCCTCTCTGACCTGTTCCTCACAATACAGAAGTGCCAAAATTTGTTGAAATCACAGTAATTTGCTGAAAATAGCTATTATTTGATCCCATATGGATAATACCTCACTTTCTTTGGAGTATTCTGGCCCCACAAGAGCTCAGCTTCTTCTCGAAGTGTCAAAGGATCTCTTCCACTTTCACCTGGGAATATCACTTTGCCTGCCTTCGTGTCTCTTTAAGGTCAACCTGCCAAGATTCTTATGGCCCTGTTCTTATTTCACTTGTTAGCAGAAGTTAGATGTATTGACACCAACATATGAGATCAACCTCAGTTAGAGGTAATGCAACACAAGATGAAAATTTAAGATTAAATTTATTAACACTTATTACATAAATACTTAAAATTAATAAGTAGGGGTCATGATACTTCAGATGGTTTGCCTGAGTACGGATTTCAAATTTCAAGTCAATCTGGTTAAAATTGAAGAAATTGTCAAAATTTTAAAGTTTCTTTTCAAAAATCTCTAAGTCTGGCTAATCAATGTGTAATGGTGAATGTTATGACAGTAGAGATCAAAAGTCCACCTTGGTATGTGGTGCTTGAGATGGAAAAAGTCCGCCTTGTGGAGAGGGATGAAAAGTTTGCCCTACGGAGAGAGCTAAAAAGTCCGCCCTATGGAGAGGGATGAAAAGCCTGCCCTATGGAGAGAGCTAAAAAGTCCGCCCTATGGAGAGAGTTAAAAAGTCCGCCCAAGGATTTGGTGAATGGCAAGTGGTCATAAAAAGTCCGCCCTCCAACTTGAGAAAAGAATAAGTTGAACTCCAAAAGTCCGCCTTCTTGAACTACCTCCAAAACTCCGCCCTCCATGTTGCCTAGGAAGCCAAAAGTCCGCCCTCTTCATGGTTGAGTTTCAAGTCTTCAAAAGGTCTGCCCAAGCATGATGACAAGAGAGATCAAAAGTCCGCCTAAGTTGTGGTCTTCAAAAAGTCCGCCTTCTTGGTCTCTCCAAAGTCCGCCTTGGAGCATAAGGTAGAAAGTCCACCCAAGTTGTATACCTTCAAAAGTCCGCCTTGATGATCTCTCCAAACTCCGCCCAAGGTGATGATGAATGGATGTCTATGAAAGTCCGCCCTTGAAGCATGTGTCTTAAACTCCACCATGATGGTGATCTCTTTGTTGTCCTCATTTTTGTTTCCAAAAATGAAGGACCATTACATGAAATTTTTGTGCAAAAATGAAAAATTTTACTCTATGGCACGCTTCTCGAGGCAGAATTTCGACTAATCCTTGGACTGGCTTAATCCTCAGTCCATCCTCGAACTACGTTTCGAATTTCGTCAAATTCTGGGTTCGTTTGCTATGTCTTTCCTTCAATTTTGGGTTTTAAAATCCCGACTGCAGGTGGAGAATTTTCTTCAAACTGCAAGTTTTAATGATATTCATTGTTTTGGTCTTTGTAGGGGAATTTTTGACTTATTACATGTGCACTTTTATTTAAAAGATGTTACTTGTAATTTGTTTTAAATTTCCCCTTTGTTGGTTTTATCTTTTTGATTGTTTTTTGGTCTTTTTTAGTTAAAATAGGGATTTTTTGACTCAATTACAAGTAAACTTGCAGTTTGGTCAAAAAAACCCTACTTTAATGGTTTTTACATGTAATAGGGATTTAAAATCCCCATTACATATGTGCAAGCAAGTATAACTTGTTGTAGGGATTTTATTTCCCATTTACAAGTATTTAAAACTTGCAGTTTGCTCCAAAAAACCCGATTTTGCCTTGCAAGTGCATTTTTGACAATTTTTAAACTTGTCATTTGTCCAAAAAATCCCGATTTTGGTTTGGTAAGTGAAAAAGTGAATTTTTAAACTTGCTATTTGTCTTAAAAATCCCGATTTTGCCTTGTAAGTGAAAAAGTGACAATTTAAAACTTGCATTTTGCTCCAAAAAACCCGATTTTGCTCATAAAGTGCATTTTTGACATTTTAAACTTGCTATTTGGCCAAAAAATCCCGATTTTGGCCTAACATGTTGAAAAAGTGAAATTTTAAACTTGTCATATCCTCCAAAAAAACCCGATTTTCATTGTTTTATACATTTTAAACTTGCTATTTGTTCCAAAAAACCCGAATTGCAAGGAAAAACATGTTTTTTGAAGATTTTTAGCAAATTTTTGTGGAGATTTTTTGGGAGATAGAAGGCGTTTTGGATTCCTTCCTATTTCCATGCATTTTTAGACACCTTTCACGCCACATGGAGGTTAAGTTTGCTGGTTTTTAGGTTTATAACAGCAAACACGTTTTTGCTAAAAAACCACATTTTTCTTCATTAAAAATGCCACGAATCAGCAATGTTATGAACCGTTTTGGCTTGGTATGCTAAGGTATTAAGGTTAGAAAGAGTCTTGGCCATTTTCACACATCGCCCCATCGCAAATGGGGACCCCCTCTTTTTGCTTGTTTTTCGCTTGTTTTCGCTTTCGTTTTTAGGGTTTTGTTAGTCCGTTAGTTGTCTGGATTTAGGGCTAAGCCTTAGGGTTTTAAATATTGCCTTTTCAAGCCAAAATCCAGTCACTTTTAAGAGTTTTTTTTGAGCTTCTTTTCTAGAATGCAAATTTTGAATGCAATGATTTCGCCAAAATGGTCTAATTTTCAATTGGAATGTTCATGCAGAGCTTAAACTTGTCTAAGTGTTGACCGTCAATATGAATTTTTGTTTGACTGAATATTTTGACCAAATTTTGACTTTTTTGAAGTTTGATCCTGGGCATCGGAATTGATTTGTTTTTGCCTCGTGAAGTGTTAAAATGTGAAAAATCTTGTTATTTTGGCCTGTAGGAGCAAAATCGCTCCTGTCCCTCAGTGAAGGACGGGAGCTCAATTTCAAATATCTCATCGTCCCTACAGAGTCCAGACAAATTTTACGTTTGAAATGATAGAGAACGACAAGATCTTTCATTTGAATATAAATTGAAGATTTTCATGAGCACAGAAATGCCTCCAGGAGGAAAATCGCCCCTGTCCCTCAGTGAAGGACCGGAGCTACAATTCAAATTTCGCCTTGTCCTTGCAAGATTTTGAAAACTTAATGATTTGAGGACGTCCGAAGGAAGATACTTTGCCAAATGAATATAATTTGAGATGCAAAAAACGAAGGAAAATGACCTATATTGACTAAATCGCTCCTGTCCCTCTCCAAGGGACCAGGGCGAGGTACCTTGTAGCTCTCGTCCCTCTCCCAGGGACCAGAGCGATTTCCTCCATTTTGCAAAATCCAGACAAGGGTCAAGGCAAGTTTACGTTCAAAAACGAAGGAGAACATGAGATGAATGCATTGAATATAAATTGAAGATTTTTGGGACGTCCATACCAGCATTAAATGCCTAGTTCGCTCCTGTCCCTCTCCAAGGGACCAGAGCGATTTTTGATATAATTGCCTTTGTTGCAAAATTACAAACAATGTCAAGGCATGGGCGGATAGAGTGAAGAAGGACGACTCCGTTGAATATAAACTTGGAACCTGGCAGAGTAAGATGAAGGCCACAAAGGAAGGATCGCTCCTGTCCCTCTCCAAGGGACCAGGGCGATACAATGGTGATGATGCGTCCCTCCAGAGTTCAAGGTCGTCCCTCCAAGGTTCAAGGCCGATCCAAGTTAGGACGAAGGGTGGCGAGGACATTTCAAGGCATTTCCATCAAGCGCAACGTTGCAAAGGTCATCACATGGGAGGATTTGCACTATAAAGACCTGGATCGCTCCTGTCCCTCTCCAAGGGACCAGAGCGATATTTCTATTAAAGCATCGATTTCAAAAGACAAGCAAGTTTCAAGCTATCAAGAGGGTCGAAAGGACATCATTCCACGCAATGAAGATGATTGCAAGTCGGTACAAACAAGAACAAGCATGTTATGATGAACTTCGCTCCTGTCCCTCAGGAAGGGACTAGAGCGATATTGATATATTAGATTAATCCATGCAAAATTTACGTAAGGACAAGACATTGCAATGTTTTGGAAGGTCCATGGTATGGTAAAAAGATGATAAACAAGAGTTTTGAACGTGAAATGATCATCATTTTGAGCATGGAGAATAGATCGCTCCTGTCCCTCTCCAAGGGACCAGGGCGATTTGCTTTGGATTCCTTGTTTTGCTTCAAGATCAAGCTAAGTCAAGACGTCTTAAGATAGCATATGGTCCAAGGCATCGTTTGAAGACAATTTGCAAGAGTTTTTAACGTCCAAACATTGCTAATCGAGGTAAAAGTCTCCCATCGCTCCTGTCCTTTGGACAAGGACCAGGGCGATATCATTAAAAACACTCACGTTCCTTCAAAGATCAAGGCGACATGAGGATAGGAAATGCGAAGGACGACATTTGGAGGACATTGCAAAGGAGATCAAAGTGTAAAGTTGCCAAGGTCAAGGAGAAAACATGGATCGCTCCTGTCCCTCTCCAAGGGACAAGGGCGATGGTCCCTTTAAATACGTCCAAACACATAATGAAGCGAATGGGAATAAGCGCAAAGGACACAAGCAATGATTTTTCGAAGGTCAAAGATACAAGATGAACATAAAAACATGGAGATCGCTCCTGTCCCTCTCCAAGGGACCAGGGCGATAATGGTCATAGGATGCACTTGCTCGCACAAGGAAGAAATTCAAGTTCGAAAGACCACCAGATGATCGATTTGGGACGTGGAAATGAAGGAATTAAACGTCGAAAACGCAAGAATCATGCCAAAGATGGTGAATCGCTCCTGTCCCTCATCAAGGGACCAGAGCGATGAGGTACGTCCCTCTATTTACATATTTTTTGGTGCCAAATTAAACAATTCGAATTTACTTTAAATGCTAAATCAATTTAAAAATTAAAAAATCCATTTTTATTGGCATTTAATGTGGCGTTAACATTTATTAATTATTTTTGCCTTATTTAAAAATCGAAATTTGCAATTAAAAAACGCAAGGCATTAGTAATTAATTAATTAATTAATAAAAAATCGATTTGAGCGCTCATATATGGAGGTCGGCCTTGTTATTTCATTGCAAATCATTTAAAAAATGGTTTTGTTTTTATTAAGTCGGCCTAAGGGGTAAAGGATGCAAGCGCTATATAAGGGGGGTAGAATTATCATTTTCTACATCATTATTTTTACCTTCCTTTATGCGAGTTGACAAGAGGCGAATATAGTGCGAGTTTTATTTATCCAAGGTGGCAAAGACACTCCAAAGGTGGTGCGAATTGCATTGAAGACCAAGGGTGGCGCGCTTAGACATTCCAAAGGTGGTGCGACTTCAAACCAAAGGTGGCGTAGACATTCCCAAGGTGGTGTGAGGCGTGCGAAGTGTGTTGGAAGAGGTGCGAATTGCATTGAAGATCAAAGGTAGAGCGAATTTGAAGATCCATCCAAGACCACGCCTAAGGCGAATTTGCTAAGGACTTGGTGATTTATTTGTGCGAAATTGAAGATCACATTCTCTCCAGAGGTGGCGAAATCAAATTTGAGGGGATCATATTGAAGATTATCTTTATACCTCAATTTTGCTTAGGCAAATTTTGTTTTTGCATTCTAGAGTTAGCTCTCTATCGAGGTATGGCGATTTAATTATTATTGTTTTATTCATTCATCGTCATATTTCAAATTTTGAATTTTAAAATCTCTTAGCTCAATCGTTGTATTTTAGGAAATGATAACTCTAGGGACTTATCATGAGGTTTCCTAAAATCTATCTCTCTTATCTACGTTATTTATTGCAAAATCTATTTCTTATAATGAAATGTTGTGTAGGTATGGCGACCCCAAAGGCGGGAGCATCCACCAGTCGCTCGGCTCTCATGAAAGAAGATCAGAAGACTGAAGAAGTGGAGACCAAGATCGTGTCCAAGTGGAGCAACATTGGAGATACAAACTTGGGGAACTTTAGCATGAAGAAGTTCCGAGAGGTCCCTTACATCGGCAAGCCATCACCTGTCGCCCGGAGAATAATAGAGAGTGGCATTATCAAGGCGGCCGGTTTTCCTCCAGCTATTCAGTGCCACGAGTTGATGATCGAGTGTGCCCGTCATTACAATCCACAGTCCAGGACAATTGTGTCCAATGAGGGAAACACTTTGGCGTACCTTTCAGAGGAGGCCATAAGTGAAGCCTTCCATCTTCCAGAGCACAGGGACATGATATACAAGAGCATTGAAGGAGCCAGATCAGTGTACGATGATGATCCAGATGCTTGTCTAAGCATAATCAACAAGAACTGGCTACTCAAGAGTCGTCCCCGTCTGAGCAAAGTACCGAACACACCACACCGGATCGATTTCCAAGAGGAGTACAGAGATTTGATTACCATGCTCAACAGAGTTACAGGAGCACCTCATGCCTTCTATTTTGAGAAATGGATGTTTTATTTCATCCAGGTGATTGTTCAAGGAAAGGGTACAATACATTGGGCTAGGATAATTAGCCATTGCTTAGACGTACAGTTGAGAAGACTCAGGGCTACTAAGTCCTTCCACATGAGTTCATATGTCATCTATGCCTTAATCAGGAGCGTTGAGTACGCAGGACTACCTCACAGAGGAGTGATTGGAAGAGGACCCGGCGAGGTCAGAGTTTGTGAATCCTATACCCACTTGCATCATCCACCAGGGAAGAACTACAAGTTAATCAATGATACTTTCACGATGAACATCACAAGGACGTTGCAAGGAGGGATTCACAATAGATTATCTCAGGATGCCCAGGAGTTAATCAAGAGGTACGGTGCTTGGTTCATTCAGTTTCCCAAGTTCACTTACATTAGAGTGTATGGATGTCCTTTACCTCCATATATGTTGCCGAGATACCCGACAGACAGGATTGTGTTACTTGAAGTAACAAGGCAGTTGGCAGCATATGTGAAGGCATTCAGACACAGACATCAGAATGGAGTTCAGGTACCTATTATTTTGGGTAATTCAGTTGAGGTATGTCCCAATGTCTCAGCCATGGATGACGCAGAGAGGGAGTTAGCCTTGTATCCTTTTTCATCTTTTGCTTGGAGGAATAGTTTTGATCCACATGGACATTTAGAGGAGACAGTCGGTAGAAGATTTAGACATGAGTACCAAATTGAAGATTTTATGATGAATCTCCTAGATGATCTTGAAGTAAAACGCAAGATACATTCTAGATTGCCTTTGGATTTCATCAGGAAATGTAAGATTTACAGAGTAGCCGACCAAGCTCAGGACAACGGCAGGCACATCCAATCTTCATATGATAGGGAGAGCAAAACAATAAGTTTGAATTGGAATGAGCCCGAAGCCGTGGATTTAGATGATTTGATGGCACCAGTCTTGTCTTGTACTCACAGATGGGTAGACATTCAACATCAGAAGTTGAGAGAACAAGGCATAGCCATGTCTTTTACTTTGGAAGAAAAGCCAGCCGAAGGTGGAGCCAGTGTTAGTGAAGGCAATCCTAATCCTAGGAATTCAGGAGAAGGTAACCTTCGATGTGCCAGTGAGGGCAATCTCCATCCGAGAGGTTCAAAGAGAAAGGAAAGATCAGAAAAGAAAGAGCCTTCCAAGAAAAAGCAAGGTGCTAACAAAGATCAAACACCAGGTACTTCTTCCAGGCCAGAAGATAGAACAGTTCGAGTGGAAGAATCCATGGAATCGATGGTACAGAATGATAGACAGGAGGAAGAACAGGCACAGCATGTTTCATCCGATGGATCTCTCCAAGACTATGATTTAGATAATGATAATGAAGTAACATCTCCTCCCAGACAAGAAGAAGTAGTACACAAAGAAATTCAAGTTCAAGAGACAAGATCAAATATCCCAGATTGGTTGAAGGAAAGATTGACTAAGGTGATCGTAATTGAGAACGAGGACAGTGCAATCGATCTAGAGAGCCTTGTTGGACGCTCACATATGACAACAGAGAAGAAGAAGGCTACAAAGATGTCCAAGATGATTCGAGATGAGACTGGATCTAGAAAACTGCAGATAGCTACACCGGCGGCAGACAAATATGAGGGTGAGATCCTAGCAGAAGACTATCATATACAGACTATTGAGTTAGGACCATCCACAGCAGAGCAGACTTTAGATGATGCCACCGACACATTTGAGGCATTGAAGGATAAATTTAGAGAAGAAGTAGAGAAGAATAGAAAGCTTGAGAAAGAGGTCGGTGCATGGAGAACATATTTCAGTCACATCAATGAACCTTTGGGACGTCAGGATCCAGTTAGATCACCATTGCAGGCATTGCCCCTTCAATCAATCAATGAAGCAGAAAGATTCAGGAATATGGTCCAGCGTACGTGTAATTGGATGGATAGATCTCACACGGTGGCCATTGAGTTTATTACAAGGATGTCGAAGATCACCCACCAGGCTATCCAAGTTCTTGAGATAATCCACAGATTGATGGCAACAGTAGCTACATTTGCCCATACCAAGGACGTTGTCATTCCTGTCTTGAAAGTTATAAGACATACATCCAGAAGAATTTTAGCACAAGAGAAGATCTTGGAAGGCGATTCTCACAGTTTGTTTCAGTGGTCAACCTTACTCCATATAAAGAGTGTTCTCTTTGAGGACATCAGTATTAGATGTGGTCAAGTTGAGGAGGTGATCAATCCGATCCAGGACAGAGTATTTGAGGTACTTCGTACCATTCTTGGCAGAAGGATCGAGGTCGAGACAGATGTGGATTTACAAGAATTTGAAGATAGAATCAAGATCATCTTCCGCAAGGACGCAGATGTTACAGATGAGCAGTATGATCAAATGTATGCCACCATGCTCCTAATTGATAGAACAAAGGAACTTGAACCTACCTGGGACACAGCTCTTCTAGATGCATTTGATCAGGTTATCCACTTAGAAGAGAGTATCAAGAATCTTCCCGAGATTCCAAGCACAGAAATCGAAGGAATCGTGACAAAATTCATTGCATATGCTAAGAAAGAGAATTGGAAAGGGAATAAGATTCTAGATGAAAGGTTGTTACAGATGACATGACATCTTATTTCTCATGGGCTGATACCTCCTAGATTTTTGTGCCAAATTTAATATTTGGCTATGTATTTAATATTGTTCAGTAAAAGGGAGGTCATTTGTAACAAACCCTAATTAGGGTTTAGGTGTCATGATCTTGTCCATTGATTTACTTTCAATCTGGACCTTTCATTGTAACTGGGGATGCTATTTATACCCCCATTTTTCATTTCATTTGTAACAGAATAGTCAATAGAGAAATAGAGAATAGAGTTGAGAAATTAGAGTTGTAAGCAATTTTTATTTTGTAGCAAGATTGAGTCTTGAAGAGAGAAGTTCAAGCAATTGTTGTATATGATGACTTGGAAATCAATAAAATATTGAAGTTATGGTGTTTTGTTGCAAATTTCTTAAGTTATCTTCATGGTTGTTGGATGTACTTGAATCTCGCTCAATCAAAGTAGTTTGTTAATTTGAAAGGCTAAGTGTGAGATTTGATATTTGGTAGGATTCGCAATCCAAACCACTAGCTTCTTGCTGATTGTAGGAACGCCTTGCGTGGTCGACTGGAAAACATTTTGAGTCCTTAACCTTCAAGCATTTTCGCACCTAGGATATGTACCTTCGTAGTAGTGTCCTTGGTCTTTGATGCATTGAATACCATTATTACCTTAGAAGATCGCACTAATTTCAATTAAGTTGTTATCTTATGGCAAAATTGAAGTTGGTTGAGTCTTGCCAAATCTCATTCATGCTAAGTCGTTCATAGGGTTAGGCTAGATTAGACCTCTTAAACCCTATCTTTTCCCATTTTTTGAAAGTTCTTTTTAGATTAGTGAAATCTTCGAACTATTGAATCCGTAAGAAGCCTTGAAGGAAACAGCAAATCACATCATACCACTAAAAGCTTGTCCACACGTGGAGACCCCACTAAAAGAACCTTGGAGTCTATCTAACTGATCCTTTTTGCAGATCTTCAGCAGTTAGAGACTATTTTCTCAAGAGAGGATAAGATGCCTGTCGGTATTTTATTCTGTGTATGATTGTGTACAAAATACACGTCAACAGGTATTAAGGTTAGAAAGAGTCTTGGCCATTTTCCATGCCATTTCTCCTGCATTTGCTGCCACGTTTTTCAGTTTTGGGCATTTTTTCAAAAACATGGCTAGGGTTTTGGAATATGGTTAGTTTCTTTTTAAGAGATATTCTTCTTTATTTCAAAGATTGATCATCTTTTGGAGAGGCATTTTTAGATTGGAGCAAGGTAAGATTTATTTTCTTCTTGTTTCATTTTTCTTGTTTTCTTGTTTTCTGGTTTTTCCTTTCTAGTTGTAAATTTGTAAATGGTTGGTTCTTCCCCAAAAATCGGTTTTTTGTGAGAGAGATTTTCCCCTTTGATAGCAATTTTAGAATTGCATTGTTCTTCCCCATTTTCCCTCTTTACTTGTATTCGGGATTTTAAATCCTGATTACAAGTGGGATGAAAATCATTGTTCTTCCCTTATGGATAAAATATTTAACCATCTTTTGTTGAAATTCCAAGTTGCAAAGATGAGAAATACCTATCCTTTCATAATCGGGTTTTTAGAACCGGATTACACGTTGAAAGTTCTTCTCATTTTCTTGAAGATGATCTTCCCAAAATATTTTCATATTCATTTCCATCATCCATACATACCATTTCATCCACTCATTTCACACTTTTATTCATTTTCCCCATTTAAAAGTCTACATGCGGTCAGCCATCCAAAACCCGAAATTGGTCCAAAAAGCACTCAAAAAACACTTGAAAATGAGTTCTAAAGGTCCAATTACAAGTGCAAACTTGTGTTTACCCATTACACATATGAAGTTGCATGTTTGTTCCCCGCAATTGCAAGTAATGCTCTTGTTTTTCCCACACATGTAATGCAGCTTCCAAAACCCGAAATTCACTTGTGAGCCCATTTTTGCATCAATTTATCCCTTCCCTTGTCAGTCCGGTTTGCACACACGATCTACCAAATCAATGGATTAAGGCATGGGCCTTACTTTGCAAGCAAATTTCAAGAATGAAGGATGATACAAAGAAGAAATACAACAACAATTCATGGTTGAGAGCATAAAATGCTTTCAAGACAAAGATGGTCATGACATGAAAAGAGGAAGGCTACCCTTTCCCTCCTGAAAAGATAGTACTACCCCAAGCAAGAAGACAAGGATGCAAGTTCCCCGTTCTGGTTCAAGATGTCTTTACCAATCCAGAATACTTCAAGTTCTTGCATCCTGAAGCGACATGAAGATCATCACAGACAATGGATGATGCAGTTAGAGTCGTGTCTTTAGACACATGAAATAGTTTTAGTTATGCATTTGTAATTTCGTTTTGACAAGTTACATGTAAAAGTATTTTTTTGTAAAATGCAAGTTACACATTACTTGCACTTTTGTAATTACATGTAAGACAACTACAAGTTGTGTCTGATTAGGACTGTAGTTGGAATAAGTCTTAGTTAGTTGGAGTAACTCTTAGTTAGTTAATGAAGTCTCAGTTAGTTATTGAATGAGTCTTGGTGGTTAAGAGAATCTCTCAAGTTAGTTAGGATCCTCCCACCTTTTTCTCAAGGCTCCTCTCCTTTAAATAGAAGAGAGGGTCCATTGTAATTTTTATCTTTTGGAAAGCAAGCAAAAACTCTGCCAAATTTACAGCAAGAAGTCTTTGAGCTTATGTATGTGGATTGAAAGTTTTTGAAGAATAATAAAGAAGGATTACTCAAGTTTTGAGTCTTTGAGCTACATGTTTGAGTTTGAATCTTTTATTTCTTCTATGCCAAGTGTTTCTAAAGGAGCCTAGTCCAATCTGATTTGAAGTCTTTGAGCTGCAAGTAGAGAAGATTAATTAAAATAGGAAAATCTCTAGAAGGAGCAGCAAGTCTTTGAGCTTGCGTCTATTCTTGAGGAAAAATTACTGTTTGATAAGAAATAGCAGCAAGTCTTTGAGCTTGCATTAGTTCTTGTCTTTGTGTTAAAAGAATAAATTATTCCAGTCTTTGAGCTGTTGTCTTTTATTCGTTGTAAAATTTAGTATAGCAAAGGGTAGATAGGACTTCCAATAGTCAAGTCTTTGAGCTTGATATTGCTGTCCCGTCCCGAAGGAAGTGACGGAAGTCTTTGCGCTTTCAGGAAACTTCATTTCCTTTCTCTCATTTCACTTGAAAGTAGTTATTGCTGTTCATTTTCAATCGCTATCCTTTTCTGTGAAGAGAAAAGGATAATGTCTTTCTTGAAGAAAGAAGGAAGACTGCTGTCCCATCCTGTTTTTATTTCAGTTTTAGTTAGATAGGGGGAGCCTTCCCTTAATTAGGAGAGTTTTTACTCGTGTGTTGTGGTTGAAACCACAATTTTGTATATTTCCCCCAAGTGTACAAAATTTTCAACCAACACTCTTGAAACTCCGCCCTACTTGGTGATCTCTTGAAAGTCCGCCCTAACCTTGGAGCACAAGTCATTCAAAAGTCCGCCCTGAAGTTAAGTGAAGAAAGTTTGCCCTACTTGGACATGCAACCTGATTTTAAAGTGAAGAAAAGTCCGCCCATGATGCCAAGTCTACAAAGTCCGCCTTGGTAGTGCTTGCAAGCCTCTCAACAGTCCGCCTAAGGTGATGAAGGAAGATGCTTATCTCTCCAAACTCCGCCTAGAAGATGGTTTCAAAGCAACACTTAAACTCCGCCCTTGGTGATACTTCAAAAAGTCCGCCTTGAGGGAAATGTAATAAAGTTAAGACATGAAGTGCACATAAACATAAGGAAAGTTATAAAAATCCGACTTTTCCTTGCAACACAATAAGAAATAAACTTCATGAAGTCCGTCTAAGTCAAAGGTGAAGCCAAAAATACTTGCTAAGTATAGAGGAAAGGAGAATATTCCTTGGTGATGTCATCCAAATCTTCAGGAAATTCGAACTGTGGATGGAATTAGAAAGTTTTGAAAGAAGATATCTCAAGATCAAGTTCGAATTTATGGACTAAGAATCAATTTAGAAACTTGCACTTTGTGAACCAAGAAGAAGATTTTCGAACTTGAAGAGATGACAAGCCAACTAAAGTCTAAAATAGAAACTTTCTTTGTGGATACGATGGACTGAGGATGAATTAGAAACATGAATTGGAAAAGATCTGCGTGTTTCTAATTGCAAATTCAAACTTCATTACAAATACCTTCTTCACTTCTTCATTCCCACACAAAAGTTCGAACTTTCTGAGCAAGTTAAGAGCAAATTTCAGAGTTATCTTGCAGGTTGAAGGAGGTTCAAAGAAGATTTTCACAAGTTGAGCGTATTTTAGGAGGCATTAATCATCATTTCTAGCTTTGTTCTTCATAAAAGCTGACAGAATTTGGAGTATAACCAGTTAATATGAGGCAGATCATTCGAATTTTCTTAGTTTTCCTAAAGATTTTTCTGTCTTCTTGTTTTTTCTTGTCTCCCATCAAAGGTCGCAAATGGTAGTAGAAGTGGGATCATCATAGAGATTGTAGCTGGAGTGTCAAGCCAAATGGAGGATTGAGGACAAGTTCACGGGCAAGGTTCATCCGAGCGTGAAGATAGCTAAAATTTGGTTAAGTATGGGAAATGTTTCACAAAGAAAATTCCAATTTTCTCAATTATGATGAAGGCATGGAGAAATTCTTCTCCAAATTTCAGGGTATCAAGAAGGAGGACACGATCACAGCGAATGTCTGAACAACTTGATCCCATCATTTCATATTTGCAAGGGGTTATCTAGAGCTTTCACCCTCCTCTCACGCAACATAAAATGGCGCTAGAAGGAGGGCTTTGATCATCATCAAGTCTTGAATAGTTGAAGTTACCCATTCTGGATAGTAGATATGATGCAACATGGTATTGCCGCATGAATTCCCATTCGATCTGCCTCTTGAGCAACCTGAACAAGGATTGAATCAATCATATATTGCACATTAGTTACGAACACTTGCTTGGAAATCGAAAGTAAGTTATTCTCAATTCAGACAAGTGAGTCACATTATTACTAAGGAGGAAGAAAAGGGCCAGCGAATAGAGGCTGTGATTAAGGAAAATCTAGAGAGACAAAGGATTTTGGCCATTCACAAGCAAGTTCTTAGGGAAATCCGACAATTTTCTTTCCAATCCACTAACATGGTAAGAGATGGGCCTGCCAATCATTCCTCTTGAACCAGTATTACAGCCAGACTTGGATTTCAGTGATGAGCAAGAAAACATCTTCACAGAATTATACAGCTTAGCTTGGAGTGTAAAAAGAAATTATCTTGACTGGTGTCGAATGTGCTTTATCCTTGAAGAGGAGGAAGCGATTGCTGATCGCATTGAAGCATAGATTCAAGGAAGAGAGTAACATCCATTGCCGCCCCAAGGAGTTGATCCAGCTCCTGTACCTACTCCTGCACTGCCTCAGCAAGATTAGGAGTGACTCATGCTACGGTGGCGCCTCGTCATCTTCCGACCAATCAGATTACTCCAAGTCAACATGCCCAGATTCAATGAACCTAATTTATCCGAAAAGGAAACTAGACACATACTTTAGTGAGAATGGCAACTGTGCCACATGTAATGTTCTCATTCATTCAAACTGATAGAGTTCTGGGAAACCCTAATTAGGGTTTATAACTTTCAATTTGGGCCCTTGATCACTGTTTGATCTCGCCTATTCATTATTTTCTGAAAACTATATAAGGCTACCTCCTCTCATTTGGAGAGTGAGGTTTTTGATGTATTGTTGCGTGAAGGTCATTTTCAAATAATATAATGTATGTGCGCTTTCTCTTAAGGCTTTGTAATCTCTGTTGTTTGAGTGATTAGCATGGTTTCAATTTCCTCAACACATTAGTTAAAATTAATTTAGATTTGCTTTCATGTTGTTAAAATTGAATGAAAGATTTGATAAGTGTTAATTGACGGTGTACCTCCGCTCATACTTTTGGTGAATGGATGATTTCCATTTCACTGTGCAAAGTTAGTCTGAGCTTATTCTCTGTGCATGCCAACATTTCGATCATAAGCACAACCCGTTGAAGATTGCACCCGCTTTGTGTAGTTGTCCTTAGTGTGGCGAAGCAAAGTGTGGTTTCCCGAGAGCACCCAGTTGATACCATCTCCAGAATCATAGGTTTAGATCAGTTTTCTTAACCTCCCCCTTTTTTCCCTTTTTGAAAGTCCAAATCCCGAAAATCCAAAAAAAAAAAAAAAGAGAGAGAGCCTAAAATTGCTAAATCCGTCTAAGTCCAGAAGCTTGAAAAGACATTAATAAACGTAAGTCCCCCTCGAGATTTTCAGCAAACACTACTTGAGTAGCTATCCCACTAACGTCGCTTGTTCGCACATACAGACCTTGGAATCAGCAGTGATTTTTCAGGGGAGGATAGAATACTGTGAATGTTATTCAAATTTATGTTCAAATATGAAGTTGTAAGAATTTAAATATTCTTTTACTATTTTATTGACTGTTCCTTCTCATATTGCAGATTGCTGTAGACATTTATTGATTTCAATGATCGCTGCAGCATTCCTGACGGCATATACATATATGTGGTGCCCAACGATCAAGGCATGCCTTGACTGGACATGTCTCTTGACATGCTTGATCAAGACATGTCTTGATCGGTTCACAAGCACCAATTCATTAAGATGTTTACCGATAACTATCGGTTCAAATCAAATGCTATTTAATATTAACCGATAACAAATCGATATGTTTCGAATGCTATTTTATTATTATAAAAACCGATAACAAATCGGTATGATGCAAGTGTAATACAATAACTATTATAGTTATCATATGATAACATCAATCGGCGCTATCATATGATAACTATGATAGATATCATAAATCCGATCTGTTTAATTATAATCACACCACAACATATGAAATATGGTCATAGCACGATCGATGATATTTGGTAATGATGTCCAAGTGTCAAAATGTGCAATCCGATGCTTGGATTGTGAAATGCATATAAAGATGATTATAACAAGTTTTTTTCACTCAATCATGAAGTCTACCATTAGCTTGTAGTTACATCGATAAGGTAGATGATTGAATGAGAAATAAATGAAGTGTCTCATTCAATCATTTATCTTACCGAAGCTACTTAGTTTCAACACTCCCTCTTAGCTAGGGAAGATAACTGGAGACCTATGTAAACATTGAAATAAGCATCACATTTCTCATAACAGAATTTATTACATGACCTCGTAATAAAAAGGATCATATCACATATGCTCGTGACATGATGTATCACATAATAAGTGACACAGGAATATATCACGTCATCTCGTGATATAGATATCACATAACACGTGATATCAGTATCGCATAACACGCAATACCCTGGATATAAAATACTTGAGAATGTTGAATTCCCTTATATCCAGGTTATGGTATGTGCACTGACATTACGTTACATAATGTCTACCATAACATATCATGGCACATCCATGAGTCAGGATGATATCAAGTCAGCATGATATCAACATTACAAGATCGTCACCTTATAATGTTTAATACAAGTGTTCATTGTCTAAAAGATTGTCACCTTTTAGAAATGTACACAGGGGGTGGAGCCCATAAAGTCATAACACGACAAAAGAAGTTTACACATTAAACATTCCATATATTAGTACAAATTACAACTCAATCATACCAAGACCTTTCCTGAAGTGTTCAACTTTCACTCTGGATAGAGGTTTGGTAAGTATGTCTGTTGTCTGGTCTCCTGTACTGATAGTCTACAATATCTCTCACATAGTGATAAGGAATCTCTATGTGTTTTGATCTATCATGAAATACAGGATTCACAAAGAGTTTTATACAACTCTGATTATCACAATGAATTATAGTAGGTTTTAGTGGCTTACCAAATAATCCCACAAGCAGTTTCCTGAGCCATACTGCTTCTCTTGCAGCCATGGAGGCTGCAATATATTCTGCCTCTGTAGAACTCTGAGCTACTGATGACTGTTTCCTGCTAATCCAAGATATCATGGCTGAACCCAAACTGAAGTAGCACCCTGAGGTGCTTTTCCTGCCAGTCACACTTCCAGCCCAATCCGAATCAGTGAACGCATGAAGATCCAAATCAACTTTCTCATACTTGAGTCCCTAGTTAAGAGTACCTTGAAGGTATCTCATAATATGTTTCACAGCCATAAGATGTATCTCCTTAGATTCACACATGAACTAGCTCAAGGCATTTACTGGATAACAAATATCAGGTCTAGTATTGACTAGGTACATCAACGATCCAATCATTTGTCTGTAGAGAGTAGGATCTACCAATGGGGCGTCTGCTACTGCCTCCTTTAGTTTGTGAAGATTTGTTTCCATAGGAGAAGTCATGGGTTTCCAGTTCATCATACCAAATCTCTTCAATATGTCTAAGGTGTACTTTCCTTGATTAAGTACAATATTGTCAAAGTTTTGCCAAACTTCCAATCCAAGGAAGTAATGTAGAAGGCCTAAATCCTTCATATCAAACTCCTTTTCAAGGTCTTTCTTACATTGGCCAATAAGGTGATCTTCTCATGTAATTAAAAGATCATCAACATACAAGATCAATATCAACATATCACCTTTGACTTCCTTGAAGTATAGATTTGGATCTGCATGATTCTTTGAGAATCTCAATCCCATGAGATGGCTGTCAATTCTTTCATACCAGGCCCTGGGGGCTTGTTTTAGTCCATATAGGACTTTCTTTAATTTGCACACGTGATTCTGCATTGTGGATCTCAAACCCTTCTGGCTGTTCTAAGTAGACTTCCTCCTCAATTTTTGCCATTCAGAAAAGCAGTTTTTACATCCATCTGATGGACTTTCTAGCCTTTGGCTGCTGCAATGGCCAGTACTGCTCTAACTAAGGTGTATCTAGCAACTGGAGCAAATGTCTCATCGTAGTCTATTCCCTCTTTCTGTGAGAACCCCTGGCTACAAATCTGGCTTTATGTTTCTCTATGCTACCATCTGCAGTATGTTTGATTTTGAATAGCCACTTGGATGAAACAATAGATTTTCCTTTTGGCGTGGGAACAATTTCCCAAACATCATTCTTTAAAATGGATTTATATTCCTCAAACATGGCATCTTTCCAAACTTGATGTTTAAGAGCTTCTGATACATTAGCGGGTTCTGATTTGGAGAGATCATTCATTAGGGCTACATAGCTAGAAACTCTTCGAGGCCTCTTACTTTCTCTAAAAGTCCCTGAAGGAGCTGCAAAGTCCCTTGCATCTTCCATTGTTTTGTGAGCCCATAGAGGTTTTTTTCTTAGGGATTTCTTGGGGAGGGATCTGTACTTCATTTTCTTCTGAACACTCCCTCTGAATCTCAGGAGTGGAATCCTCTTCTAGGTCTGAAGATGGAGCATAGATTTCTGACTCAATAGAGTATTTAGCCCTTTTGAAGGTTGTCTTCTTCAAATATTACATCTCTACTAAGTTCAATATTGCTATGTCCAGGCACAAATATTTTGTAGGTTTTAGAGGTTTCACTATATCCAACAAAGATTCCTTTTCTTCGAGAGGGTTCTAGTTTTGTTCTTTTCTCTTTAGGTATATGAAAGTAAACAGGGCATCCAAATACCCTAAAGTGAGTGATATCGGGCTTTATCCTTGTGGAAACTTCTTCAGGAGTTTTATCTTCAATGTGGGAGTGAGGACATCTATTTTGTATGTATACAGCAGTGTTGGAGGCTTCTGCCCAAAGATGAGTTTCTAAGTTTTGATCAAGAAGCATGGCTTTGGCTGCTTTTACAATGGTTCTATTTTCCTCTCAACAACCCCATTTTGTTGGGGGTTGTAAGGAACAGTGAACTCCCTCTTAATCCTAGCTTCTTTACAAAATTCCCTAAAAATGTCTGAGGTATATTCCCTCCCATTATTAGTCCTTAGGATTTTTATTTTCTTTCCGGAAGAGTTTTCAGAGAGAGATTTGAATTCCTTAAATCTCTTGAGGATCTCTTTAGATTCTTTATGTTTAAGAAAGTAGATCCAGGTCTTCCTCGTACAAATAGCCTTTTCTATGCCCTAAGGTTATAGCCTTCTTGATGGAAGAGTTTTGTGGCCATACTAGAACTTTACCATTCATGAAGGTTATGCTGTACCCATCATCTTCAAGTGCAGATACGGAGATTAAGTTCCTCTTGATGCCAGGAACGAATAGGACTCCAGTGAGTTGGAGGGACATGATTGTCTTCAACTTAATGGTGCAAGTACCGACGCCTTTCACTGCATGTGCAGAGTCATCACCAATGGTTACTTCTTCATCAATTTCTTCTAACATGGAATCCAATAATTTTCTATACCCAGTGATGTGTCTTGAAGACCCATTGCCAATGATCCAGGTGTTAGATTTATTGGATACTTGGCTAGAGAGGGCAGAGTAAAATACATGCTTCTCGGAGTCATGTTCTTTCCTTTTCACTTTTGCAAATGTAGCTTGTTGTTTGATTCTATCCGGACATTTTTCTGCATAGCGTCCATATTGATCACACCTAAAGCACTGAATGTGGGAGTTGTCTTTCTTAGATGACCCTTTCTCATGTTGGTTCTTTCTCTTCTTGAAATGTTTCTTCTTGCTTTTCTTGTTGGAGTTGGTGTTTTGAACATGGAGATCTTCATCTATGTTCTTTTGCTTGATCCCCTTCTCATATAACCTTGACTCCTTTTGAAGACAATCTGCTCTTAGCCTTTCAAATTTCAGATATTTAGCCCGTGCACTAATGACTTGGACGAATGTTTCCGATGTACTAGGCAACTCATCTAGAGCAATGAGCGTTAGCTCTTTGCTTTGGATCTCATATCCAAGCGTTGCCAGTTCATCCCTTAGGGGTGATATCCGCATAAAGTATGCGTTGTTGACTCTCCTTTGTTCATACTTATATGATTAATTTCCCTTTTTAGAGCCAAGGTTCTACTTGCATTGTTTATCTCGAATGCACTTTCGAGTGCTTTGAACATATGGTAGGCAGTCTCATGCTTTGTTATTATTGGCATAATGTGATTTCTCACTCCATCGACTATGATCTTCATGGCTTTTTCATTTCCCTCAATCGATGTCGATTTGTCAGGTTCATTCTCTGGTTCTTTAGATTCAACTCTTACAAATGATTCAACTTTATTCTCTTTTAGAATCATCTTAATTCTGAATTTCCATGCTGAGAAATTATCACCTCCTTCAAGTCTATCCTCAAATCTGATAGCATTAGCCATGGGAAATGTGATGTTTATATTCTCGATTTGAACTTCTCAAATTTGAATGCCTTAGGTTCGATCAACTTGGCTCTGATACCATGTGAATGTTATTCAAATTTATGTTCAAATCTGAAGTTGTAAGAATTTAGATATTCTTTTACTGTTTTATTGACTGTTCCTTCTTATATTGCAGACTGCTGTAGATGGCATTTATTGATTTCAATGATCGCTGCAGCATTCCTCATGGCATATACATATATGTGGTGCCCAACAATCAAGGCATGCCTTGACCGTGCATGTCTCTTGGCATGCCCAATCAAGACATGTCTTGATCGGTTCACAAGCACCGGTTGATTAAGATGTTTACCGATAACTATCGGTTCAAATCAAATGCTATTTAATATTAACCGATAACAAATCGGTATGTTTCGAATGCTATTTTATTATTATAACAATTGATAACAAATCGGTTTGATGCAAGTGTAATACGATAACTATTATAGTTATCATATGATAACTATGATAGATATCATAAATCCGATCTGTTTAATTATAATCACACCACAGCATATGAAATATGGACATAGCATGATCGATGATATTTGGTAATGATGTCCAAGTGTCGAAATGTGCAATCCGATGCTTGGACTGTGAAATGCGTATAAAGATGATTATAACAAGTTTATTCACTCAATCATGAAGTCTACCATTAGCTTGTAGTTACATCGATAAGGTAGATGATTGAATGAGAGATAAATGAAGCTCTCATTCAATCATTTATCTTACCGAAGCTACTTAGTTTCAACAAATACCTTTGGGTATCTTATTCTAATGGTTGGTAGATGATAAAACAAACACCAATAGGAGGGAAGGAACATACTCAACTTTGTAACAGCATCAATCATATTCATAAGAAATGTCGCAGGTATCTCTTTGATTCAAGTAAGAGAGATCATGCTAACTATACATTATAAAATGGAGAACTTATGATGTTGGGAACTAGTTCATTGAATCTCATTGTTTGTATGGTATTCGTACCCTAGTACAATTGTTTAAGAGAGGGTTAACTACTATAAGTTTGACAGTTTAAAATTTGTAAGAAAGCATGACATCATGACAGATTAGTATGTTCAAGTGTGCTCTATACAAATTTTGAATATGGTTTTGGTGATGTTTCATCATTTGTGATAAGTATTGTGTGGAGTCAAAGAGTTTTTAACAGTGTTCCACGGGCGTTCGGGACAGGGGGACGCGTCTCGGGGACGGGGGGACCAAGGGCCTAAATTTGGGGACGGCGGCGGGGGGGTGGCGGGGTGGTGGTGCTCATATATATACATATAGTACTTGAAAAACTAGTTTTGAAAAGATGTATAACATTATAACAGTATAAGAATTAGATTTCAAATGAAACTATAGGAAATACCAAGATTACTTAGATTAGTGATACGTAACTAATTGCTAATTGCTAAAACTAAAAGTAAATAAAATTTGACAAATGAAATTGTCAAATTGGAGATTTCTCATTTCTATCATATGAATATCGAAAAAGGAAAACGAAAAATATGAATATCTGATGCCATTGCAAAGTCTATAATAATAAAGATGATTACATGATTCATCATTACAATGAGTAGCCAAATACAAATACGTGTAGCAATAGCATTACAAAAGAGACGAGTCAAATACAAAATGACAAAACTGAAAAGTGAAAACTCAAACTGTAGCTAATGGAGGCCTCTAATCATCTGCAAACTCCTCCTCACTGGAACTGCTGGACTCCTGAGGATCAAGGTCCCTCAAGCTCACACCAACTAGCCCTGCATCTGAAGTGGTAGGATCATCCTCATCAATCTGTGAAGGCTCCTCTGGCTCTACATCCCATCGTGCCGCTGGACTCTCCTTGTACATAAGTGTCTTGCGGTCAATGAGACGCAAAGCACTGTGTACAGCCACAAGCTTCTCTGCTCTCTTAGAGGTAAGTCTGTTCCTCTTAAGAGAGTGGATGAAGCTATATGTAGACCAGTTCCTCTCAGCAGCTGAAGAACTGGAAACCTGGGATAGCAGACGGATGGCTAGAGTGGTGGTCAAAGATTTCGGGCCATGACATTTCCACCACAAAAGTGGGTCCTCCTGTGCCATAATGTCTATATCCATCTTTGCTGCATCTGAATAACCTCTAAGAGTGGCAAATCTTCCCCACTCAGTGCGCATTGTGCCGGCATCTCTGGAATCAAACATCTTCTCTATGCACCTAAAGAAACCTGCCTTCACCTCATCATCCTCAATCGGTGTCGTTCTACCCGGTCTAGCCTTGTACCACTTAGGATTCAAGGCAAAGGCAGCCATATGCAAAGGAGTGTTCAACTTGTCCCATCTACTCTGAATGATAGGCCGGATTTGCTCATTGTAGAATGCTAGAGAGGGGTCCTTCACTCGCACAGCAGCCCTCATCTGGCCAAGCATAGAGTCAATGCACTCATACACCTCTCCAAGGTTAGGTGCATCCCCATCCCCATATCTGATCACCTGGAATACTGGAGAAATGATGGAGACAATGTATTTCGTATCAGTCCAAAACACATCACTCTTCACTATCTCCTTCACCCTTCTCCCCTGCTCTGTCTTGGCCTCAGCCCACCTATTCCACTCATTAGTCATAACCATGAGTTGCAATGCCTCTTGCAACTCAATCATTCTCTCCAAGAGAATGAAATAGGATGCATATCTAGTCTCAACTGGTTTCAAGAACTCCTTCTTCGCGAAGGTCCTGAAGAGTGCATGTGAAATGTGGTGGTTGCAGATAAACATCTGCACATCTCTCGCATCGGTGACCACTCCTCTAATCCAGTCAATCTTCCCCATGTCCTTGAGTGCATTGTTCATGGCATGCACACAACATGGGGTCCACCAAATGTGTCTATAGGCTGCCTCAACGAGTCTCCCTGCTGCTCTACACACATAGGCTGCATCTGTCACTACTTGGACCACATTTTGTGGCCCAACCTCCTCAATAGCCTCCCTGAGGACCTGAAACTGGAAATCAGCATCTTTACGATGCCCTGTACAATCAACTGCTCTAAGGAAGTATGGGCCCTCTGCACATGTGACCATGACGTTGATGAGTGGACGATGGCTAATGTTCGTCCACCCATCCATAACTATGCTGCACCCCGATGCCACCCAACATGCCTTCATCTTCTCCATCAAAATATTGATCTTGGAATAGCTTTTATCCAAGATCGAGGTCCTCATTTTCGTCTCCCCTGGTGGCACATAAGATGGTCCTCCCTTGGCCACCATATCTATCATCTTCCTATAATAAGGAGACCGTGAAACATGAAATGGAATGCCATTGGCAAAGAAGAAATTGCCAATGGATTCATCTATCTCATCTCTCAGCTGTACATTAAACATATCAGCAATGGGGTTGCTCTGTGGTGTATGCAACTTACGTTTCCCAGCCCTGGCAGCAGTAGAAGTGGAAGTAGATGGAGATCCAAACATCATTCCTCCCGCCTGCAAAGCATGATAAGTATGTGGCACTGGCACATTCTGGCTGTCGTGAAGTGATGCCCTAGCAGACAAAGTAGTAGGCATTGAAATATTTGTGTCATCTGGAACCCCCCAAAGCCTGTTAAACTCAATTCTGTAATGTATATTTTTGGGTTCCTCCAAAAACTTACAATGTTTCACGCCTTTTCCTCTCCAAAATAGAAAGTGTGCATTCACCCTGCTAATGCTACCAAACCATTCTCTGTCACAAATATTGCACTTCCAGTTCCTTGTTCCCCCACTTGAATGTGATGCAGTGCCTTGTACTGATATTTGTGAAGCAAACTGTTTTAGAGGAGACTTAGGATCAAAATGACCCCTAGCATATGGTGCCAACAACTCTGAAGGGCAACCTGTACTAGCTGCTGCACTTGCCATAGAACTAGATTGGGCTCCAGGATCAGCCCCATGGTCACCCCCCTCATTTTCAGGGTCAAATTCTGAATCATTCTCACTATGAGAATGGATTTCCATGTTATCTTCACTAGTGCCTTGGGAGCTCATTGTGAAATTTTCAAATTGACACTGCATTTCACAAAATAAAAATAAAAATAAAAATAAAATCAGCCTTGTTTAACAATATATTTTTAAATTTTTTTCCTATTCATCTCAAAATGAGATTTGATGTTGAATCTTGAGGGCAAAATGATGAATCATTTTGCCCTCAAGATTCAATATCAAATCTCATTTTGAGTCTTAAGATGAATAGGGAAAAAAAATTAAAAAAACCAAAAATGACATAGAACAATGAAAATCAGAAAGTAAAACAAAAAAAAAACAAGAAGAAGTTGAAAAACCCTACCTTGTGCTTGAAAAATCTCTCCAAAATGTAGAAGAATCTTCTTCTTCCTCTTCTTCTTGCTTCTTCTAGCTCCTATCACGCTTGTAGTCACTTTTCTCACCCCTTCAATCAATCTTCTTCAAGTTGTTCCTCCTCTTCAAGCTGCTGGAAAAAAAATCAGTTTTGCATAATGAGAGTGAAATCCAAACTAAACATGTTTTTGTGTTGTTTTGGGGGGTAGGGTGGGGCCCACGTCCAATTAGGGTTACCCCTTAACCCCCCCCAAAAAGCACGTGTCATAAAAACTTTAAAAAAAAATGAAAAATGCGCTTTTAATCCCGTGGGAACGCGGGAGACGCCTGGGCGTCCCCCCGTCCCTCGAGAGACGCCTGGACGTCTCTTGAGGGACACGGAGACGCCCAGGCGTCTCCCACGGAGACGCCCAGACGTCCCCCAGGAGACGCTCAGACGTCTCTGCGTCGGGGACGTCTCCCCGTCCCGGCGGAGTTTGGGTGGCGGTGGCGGGACGGCGGGGGACGTCGCGTCCCCGTCCCCGCGTCCCCGAGACGTCTCTGACGGGGGGACGCGCCCAAAAATGGGGGGGACGCGTCCCCGTGGTTCACTGGTTTTTAAGTACAACTTATGACTGCAGCAGTGATTTTGATGAAAACCTAAATGATGGTTTACTTCATCATTACATACTGATCATGATAGGTATACAGATATGTCTAGGTTTCTTGCTTTATAAGTTATTGGATGATTATGTCTAAGTCAATAGTTAAGTGATCTTATGACAATTGGTGAGATAAAGTTCTCAAAATGTGTAGGGGCTGCATCATTTATGAAAGAAGTTTGATCTAATGGATCTAAAAGATGCTGTGTAAACTTAACTTGATGTCAATTACTATCTATATAAGGAATGTTTAATATATATTGAATTTCATGTTTATATCTAGGACATGACTGAATTACCTTCTGACTTGGAGACTGAGATGTCTTGCCTGAAGAAGAGGTCCAAACTGCATTAGGAACCTCATGCTACAAGAGTTTGGATATGTCGACTAACTTCTCTATATGCATGATGCTTTATTTGACAACAAACTCTATAAGCTTACGAAGCTATGTATTTGAACTTTGGGTAGTGATTTCAAAAGAGGACTACTAAGTCTTGTGCTGTAAACTTGTCATGGGTGTGCCCTAGAGGAGGGTGCTGTTATTATAGACGGCACCTCACATGATTTTATGGCTATTGCCCCATGACTTAGCACTTTTTTGTCTATCATGGATATATTGTGAATGGTTATTATTCTCAACGTCTAGTTACTTTACTTTCTTACACCCTTACTTTATGGTGTTTGAGCATTTATATTTTTATATATTCTTCCTTCCTATCCTTTGGCATACACCTTATAGATCTTCATGGCATTGTTAGGTTCACAACCCCTATGTTGTCTTACCAATTTTATTCAGGGGACTATGAGATATCATGTTTGCAGAAATAAGGATCTTGATAATTTAAAACATGTACTCTATTTTTAATTTGAATGTAAGAATAAGTACCCATAAGAACACTCATGGAACAAACTTTGTTAAAAACACATTAAACATGATGCAAAGTCTGTTCAAGACATGAGGTACCTGGTATACATTAGGAAGGCACGTACATCCATGAAGTAATCATGATGAAAACACGACATACATGGGGGCTAACACGCAGGATATGAATGTAACATGCTAAAACTTAAAACAATTAAAAACAGAAGCAAATTTACTTTCTAGTTCATAGGATTTATTTATTTTAATCAAAGAAACTAGCTGCTTTAGCTGAAAACGAAATTAACTATCTAACTGCACTTCAGCATAAACCAAAACTAAATTTTTTTTCTTGACAGTACATGCAAGAAAGTAAATCTTTCATAATTAAAATAAAGATACATATAAACAAGATACATGCATTTATACGTAAAGAAAGAGAAAGGATCAAAGATTTTACTGAACAATGTACTACTCATTTGGTTTAACTCTTCAAGTCTCGGCATTGTTGTGGAGAGGGAGAGCATCATCAAGGGCTTTACCTCCAACCATAGACTTAGTGGTCCCCCACACACCTTCCTTTTGTAAGTGGCCCTACCCTTCACGAGGGTGTAGACCAAAGTCTAGGACTAGTAGCCATTTGAGCCTGGTGTTTAGAACCTACACAACTCTAGTTGGTCACACACTATAGGTACCTCCTAACGAGCATGACCATCTGACTAGGAAGTGTATTTGATTCATGTACACTGATGGTAGCATGTAAAGCATTATGAACTGGATTTATCATTGATATAAGTCTAATGATAATCTATATAAATACTACACTGAAGAGAATGGAACATGCCTGGTTTTTGGCTGAGGACAAGAGCTTCAGTATGTGCTCCATGCACATCCCCTTCTTCCCAATTACTTTTGTTGTAACTGTGAGCTAATAATCTACAGTGATGACTCTATGTAAAATTTGCAGTACTGAAAAATGTCTATGTTCCTTGTGTAGAGAGCATAACCTCTTACACTTTTGAACATCCATAAATAACCCTGGACCCCCAAAGTAACTTATGGTCTTGGTTGTTACTCATGGAGTTGGTGAAGTGGACGTTATACCCTCCACTCAAGCTTGCTTAAAATGCAACAATAATGGTATCTCGGCTATAACGACCGTAGTATGCTTAATCCCAATACTTGCTCAATATATATATATATATATATATATATATATATATATATATATATATATATATATATATATATATATATATATTCATGCAATTATATAATTAAAAGTTGAAATTATATGATATCTTGTTTTAGTTCAATTATCACAAGATAAGATAATGGTTCCAATTCTTATATTTTAAATCATTAAAGACAATAAAAGGAATAGACTAAGAACTGACTAACCGACTGATAAGGTCATGACTTAACTACCTTGACATAAGGAAACACAAACTCTAACCCAAGGCCAACTTATCTCTAGGTTCATGGCTCAATGACAAATTTGTCATCTTCCAAGGTCTGCATTCCTCTCCTTGATGATATGCTCCCTCGCTTCTGAGGGTGTTAGTTATCCTGCATCCACTTAGACACGAAAAAGGTAGTTAGGCTGACTCTTAGCCTTCCAAGATTCCTTAAATTAAATAAAACATTATTATCAACATCAATACATATATACATGCCAATAATTCCATCTCTCTGATGTTCATATCAACGCAAAATATCATAAACAAAATAAAATTATTCATGTAAAGAGAGATGTAACAATGAAGCATATATATACTACGCAAAGCATACTTGAAAAAGGTACACATAAAACACACGTGGAGTAAACATGCCGAAACACATTCAGTATGAAGTATACTCATGAATACACATAAGGAATGAATCGTACACATGAATACACATAAGGCCTAAAGCATGAAGTATACACATGATTATATGTAAGGCATGAATTATACACATTAATACACGTAATGCACAAAGTGTAAATATATGTAAAGCATGAATCGTATACACATGAATACATTCAAGGCATGAAGCATACACGTGAGTACACGTAGCGCATAAAGCATGAACTTGAAGTATACACATGGATACACTTAGGGCATGAAGCATAAACATGAATACACGTAGTGCATAAAGCATGAAGTATACACATGAATACACTTCGGGCATGAAGCATAGATGTGAATACACGTAGTGCAGAAAGCATGAAGTATACACATGAATACACTTAGGGTATTGTTGTGACGTTTTCACACATCGCCCCTTTGCAAATGGGGACCCCCACTTTTTTTTTTGCTTTCTAGGGTAGTAGTTTGGGTCTTTCACTATTAGACTTTGCATTGAAGGGGTACATTCTCTTAAGTAGCTAGAGGGTTCATCAAGTCAAGTTTGTCTCCTTAGGTTTTATGAAGACAACCAATTATCAAGGCTTTTGGAATGGATGACTCGTCTACTGCTTATAGGGCTATGATTGGAATGAATGACTAAGATAGGTCAAGTTGAGCATGAAAGTTGGAAGGAGGAGCCCTTTATATCAATCCTAGTCAACATTGCAGTGTTTCCTTCATCATCCAGATGATTTGAGCGTACTTCAATGAGAGGTGAGATCCAGGAGCAACATTTGACTAAGTATGCTAAAATTTCCTTTGCTCCAGTTTAGGAGCGAATTTTGCTTCCATTGCTCCGCTTTAGGAGCGAATTTTGCTTCCATTGCTCCACTTTAGGAGCAAAATCTCTCTCTAGGCCCCCCAAATCATCTAAAATTTCTTCTAATGATCATGAAATTTTTTAATTTGGGCAAGGAATACAATGCAGGATCAATGACCTTGAATTGGGATAGTTGAGGAAGCAACTTTTTTGCTCCATAGTTGGAGTGAAATCCTCTTCCATTGCCCCTACCTTGGAGCGATGGAGACTTTTGAGCAAATTTGAGGGAGATGAGTAAGTTTTGAAGCCTCTAGCATCATTTTGATTATAGAAGAAGTGAAGAGCATCATCATTTTGGTTAAGGAATGGAAGGGAGATGACAAATTAGGGTTACTTCCATTGCTCCTCTCTAGGAACAAAAAACACTTCCATTGCTCTCCTTTGAGAGTGAATTTACCTTCCAATGCCTTTAGTTGAGGGCTAAATCACATTCAAAGCAAGCATTGAGGTCTTTTGAGGCTTGAAAGCTAAATCTAAGGTGTGAGCTAATAAGACCAAGCTAGAAGGCGAGTTTGAAGATCATTTCCATTTCTCAAGGTTCAAGGCAAAAATCATTTCCATTGCTCCTCCTTTGGACTGAAATCGTCTTCCTTTGCCCCCAGTTGAGAGCGAATTTGATTCTAGACCTCACATTGAGCATGGTTTGATGCATTTGAGTTGAGAAAATGGGTTAAGTGTCAACTTGGAGATTACTTCCTTTGCTCCTCTTTTGGAGCGATTTTCACTTTCATTGCTCCCCTTTGGAGTGAACTTTGCTTCCTTTGCTCTTGGTTGAGAGCGAATTTGCCTCTAGATCTCACATTGAGCGTAATTTGACACACTTGAGTTGATAGAATGAAGGAACGTCAATGAGAAAATGTTAAGCTTCAAATTGGAGGCCATTTCCATTGCCCCTTAGTGGTAGCGAATTTCACTTCCATTGGCCTTAGATAGGAGCAAAATTCTTTCTAGGGCTTTCCTTAAGGCTAATTTGACACATCTACACACTAGGAAGACAAAATCACAAGGTCTAAGTTCATGCAAAGGCAAGGAATTGATAAAACCTAGCTAAGAGGTGAGTTTGAGGCCTACTTCCTTTGCACATTGATTGGAGCGAAATTCACTTCCATTGCTCCTTAGTGGGAGCGAAAAACACTTCCATTGCTCCTTCACAAGAGCCAAAAACACTTCCATTGCTCTCCTTTGAGAGCGAATTTCCCTTCCATTGCCTTTGGTTGAGAGCGAAATCACATTCAAGGCAAGTATTGAGGTCTTTTGATGTATGAAAGCTAAACCTTAGGGTGCAAGTTAGTAAGACTAAGCTAAAGGATGCATTTTGAAGTCACTTCCATTGCTCAAGATTGAGGGCAAAAATCATTTCCATTGCTCCCTATTTGGAGCGAAATCCACTTCCTTTGCCCTTGGTTAAGAGCGAATTTGCTTCTAGACCTCACATTGAGCATAATTTGGTACACTTGAGTTGATAGAATGAATGTAAATGAGCGAAAGTGAGTTAAGTGGCAAAATCGAGACTACTTCCTTTGCTCCTCTATTTTGGAGTGATTTCCACTTCCATTGCTCCCCTTTGGGAGGGAAATTTGCTTCCCTTGCTCTTGGTTGAGAAAAAAAATGATTCTAGAGCCTTCTTTGGGGTCAATTTGTCACGTTTTCACGTGTGGATGGCTAAAGACTTAAGGTTTGAGTCAGTGGAATGAAGGAAAGTGAATGAGATTGAGCTAAGTATCCAAATTGCAATGATTTCCTTTGCTCCCTGATTGGAGCGAAATTCACTTCCATTGCTCCTCATTAGGAGCAAAAATGTCTTCCTTTGCTTGAGATTGGGAGCGAAATTGATCTCAAAGCCTTCTTCAAGGTTGGATTGACTCCTTCAAGTGCATAAATAGCAAAGTACTCAAACATAAGTGATGAAAGACAAGTTTGAAATCATTTCCATTGCCCTCCCCTTTGGAGCGCAATGTTCTTCCATTGCTCCTCATTGGGAGCAAATTTCACTTCTACTGCATCTATCATGGAGCAAAATCATCTCCAAGACGTTTGGTGGAAATTTTTTGACAAAGCTTGCATATGAAGAGATGAATTGATGAATAGAGAGCAAAAATCTGACTAAGCACCAAAAAATCTCCTTTGCTCCTCTCTAGGAGTGAATTCTTGTTCCATTTCCTCCCTTTGAGAGTGAAAAGCTCTTCCTTTGCCCTTAGATAGGAGCGAAGTTGATTCCAAGACTCTTCTTGAGGTTATTTTGACACAGTTTCATGCATGAAGGTTAGAAAACTTAAGTTTTGAATTGATGGAATGAAGAGAGGTTGAAATTTTGCGCTGTATCAAAAAATTTCCATTGCTCCTTGTTAGGAGCGAATTCTACTTCCATTGCCCTTCTTTGAGAGCGAAAATCATCCCAAGGCAATTTTGATGACAATTTTGAACATTTCATGTGGCAAAGATGACGATCTTGAGGTATAAGAAGGCAAGATTGGTGAATTTTAGCTGAAACAAGTGAGTTTCTTACCATTTCCCTTGCTTATGATTTGAAGTGAAAATTACTTCCTTTGCCACTTTGGAGGGGCGAATTTCCCTTTTGCTCATTGAAAGAGATGCATATGCCAAATTTTGCTAAGTGTTGGAAAACTTCCATTGCTCCCTGATTGGAGGCAAATCTACTTCCTTTGCTCCCTAAGAGGAGCGAAATCACTTGCCTTTGGCCCCTCATGACAGCGAATTCACTTCTAAGGCACTCATTGAGGGTAATTTAATGGTTTTTGCACATAGAGACTAAAAAACTTAAGGAATGAATGAGGTACAAGAGATCAATTGATGAAGAGGTGATGAAATGTTGCTAAACTTGCTTTGCTCCTTATCAGGAGTGAACTTGGTCCCCATTGCTCCAACTTCCATTGCCTACCCTTAGGAGCGACCTCCTCTTATCAAACCTGCAACACATAGAAAATCGGATTAAGAGGTGGTATAAAGATTTTATATCATGTATGCTTGATACCATCTTTGTTTATTTTGCAGAAATAACTAATGCAAAGGATGGAGATGTGGATTGAAAGCAACATCTAGAACACAACGCAAGACAAGCATGACATTCAAGAGGAAGGATTTCATTGGCAAGCACAATGATACCGGGAAGGTGACCGTGCAAGGAGGACTTCAAGATATTCAAAAGATTTCATAAAAAGGAGAAGTCATACAATCACTTCAAAGCGGTTATGACATCAAGGGTTCATTCCAAGGCCGTCACAAGATCCAAAACTAAGAGGAAGTCAACATCTATAGCTTGCACCTTCATGATTGAGACATTCAAGAGGATAGTTTCAGAAGAGTTAATCAAAGTTAGAAGATCATCATCATCATCACTGCTGAAGCTAGATAATGTTGAGTATCAAGAAATATTATTTACTCATTCATGATGATGAATCCAGTCCACAAAGAGCAAGTTGAGGTGGCATCCCAGTCACCACTCCACCAATTAGAGAAGTTCCACTTGAGTATGTCTTGATTCACTGAACCAAGCTCACCCGTGGGAGCACAAACTTTAATGTACCTATCCCCACTGTCTATTGGTCAAATATTTTAAAGATGACATGTGTCCAAGCCTTGTAATTATTTCATTGTCCAGAATAAAGTTTGTTGTAACAAACCCTAATTAGGGCTTCATTGTAAAATCTTGGCCATTGATTGGGTTTGATCTTGGCCATTCATTGTAATGAGCTCTCTATATAAAGCTCAAGCTCTTCATTTGTAAAGGTTAATAGTTAGTAGCTCAAGAATAGTTTAGTAGAAGTTAGAAGTTAGAATAGATTAGGAGAAGAAGAAATTGTTGCTAAGGCTTGTAAATAGAAGTACTCTTTTCATTGAAGATATGGTGAAAAGCATTATTTCAACAAGCTACATGGTTTCTACTTCTCATTTGCTTTCATGTTGATCAGATTGAATGCAGGAATTCGTTGAAGGTATTCGTGTGGAATCCATCTAGTCCATACTGCTAGCCTCTTGCTGATTGTAAGTGTGCCTTGTGTGGTCAACTGGAATGATATGAGCTTAACTTCAAGTTGTTATATATCCATTGCCTATGCATTAACTTGAATGGTATTCAATGTTTGATGATAATGATTTGAATATCTTTGAATTGCACCTTAGAAGATTGCACTGAGCTTGTGTCAAATTGTTCAGTTTGATGGTGATACCTAACCCAATAGGATTCCATCGAATCATTCACTCTTCTCTTGCATTCTTAGGATTAGAATAAACTCCCTAAACCCCATGCCTTTTGCTCTTTCTTTATTCTCCAAGCAAGTAGTTAGAATCTAAGTTCCAGCAATTCAAGCATTCAATCAATGTAAGTCCCCTTGTGATTCCAGCATAATCACATCAAACCAATGAGCTTATCCACACGTCGTTACCTGACATTTAAGAACCTTGGAGTTGTCTCAAGTGATCCTTATGCGAATCTTCAGCATTTGAGAGACTTTGAACAAGAAAGGATAAGATACTTTTCGGTATTTTATTTTGTGTTCGCATGTGCCTGAAAAACACATCAACATGTATGAAGCATACACGTGAATACATGTAGCACATAAAGCATGAAGTATGCACATGAATACAGTTAGAGCATGAAGCATACAAGCATACACGTGAATACACAGTGCATAAAGCATGAAGTATACACATGAATACACTTAGAGCATGAAGCATACACATGAGTACATGTAGCACATAAAGCATGGAGTATACACATGAATACACTAAGGCATGAAGCATACACGTGAATACACATAAGACATGAAGTATAAATACACATAGGGCACAAAGCCATATAATCACTTGCCAGGCATGAAGCATATATTTGAAAGGCACACACATAAAGTGCAATGTTTTCCTATTTAATTCACTTAAGAAAGGCTTGAATAGTTAACCCTAATTTTATGGGGGTTAAGCAAGTTTGTCTGGCAAGCTGGCAGGATTAAGGCTCTGATACCAATTCTAATGTCCCCTTCCAAATTTACCCTATAATTTGCCCTAAAATCACAATTTCAGCAAGTTAGGGCTAGGATTATATCTTTACCAAGTAAAATATCTCCTTTAAACAAAATTACTTCAGGATTTAGATCCTGCAACCATAACCAAGGATACATATACATATATACATACTTCCAATCATTAGGGTTAGACGGTAACATGTAATAATTTAATTAATATATAGACAATATACAATATCGGTATCATTCCCTACTATTCAAACACATTAGGGTTTGGGGGAAGAAGCATGATAGGTCCGCCCGAAGCCATCCCACACTAAGCCCAACACTCACCCTCTTGGCCCCAATGGCAGGCAACATGGACATCCAATCGGGGTGCCCTACCTAGTGGTGTGGTTGTACCTACTTTCCCTATCCATGCCTCATCCCCTAAGGTCAATAATGCATCATTGTAGAATCAGAGGGGAGATCGTAATAGGGACTTCTTAATTGTCCTATCTATGGCCTCAGTGGTAGGCAATGTGGACATTCACTCAAGGTGGCCTACTTAGATGGAAATCTTATGCCTACCCCTCTTCCTTACACCTCCTCCCTTTCCTACAAGATGGGGGTTTACAAACAGACTAACAGTCATATGCATCCAATCTTACATATATATAGATAAGAGATAAATGCTGACAAATAATGTATAGGCAAAATATATATCACAAGGGCAATTATTAAGATTATCAGATGTGGTTATAACAGATCTGAGATGATTGGAAGTCTGTTGATTTCACGTCTGATCTTGATGCGTATTTACTGCTCACACTAGTCTTTTCCCGTTCTGGATGTTGTGTTCTTGTACTATTTGCTGTAGGTGTTTGAAGTGGATGTTGATGACTGCAGGTTGCAGATTACCCCCACGCCTATACTTGATCGATCTCCAATAAACAACCTCTTCCTTGGAATGGAAGAGTCATGTTCTTCTATAGTCATGTCTCCTCCTAAGGCGGCATCTCTCCCTTGGTGACTGCTGCCTTTGGCTAAACTGTTGATTATTAACTTATTTAAATCCTTTCCTTCCCCTATGCTTCTGCACTTTATCTGTTCTTTTATCTGCCCTTTTGTCTGCTCTAAATAGAATTCTATTCCCTCCATTTTTTTTGTTCTTGTCATATTTTATCTCCCTTTATGCCACCACAAAGGGTATGGTTTCTCCAAGAGAGGCAACCCTTTTAGGGGAGGGTCAGCCTTAGCAAATCTTTAATTAATTTAAGCAAATATTAAATTGATTTAAGTAAGTTGGCTCAAGCAAGAAATATTTCTCACGTGACCAGTGACAACCTATTCCAGGTCGGCCCTATTTATTTATTTTATTTCCTAGGGTATTATATCAGGTTGGTCCTAGGAATTTTTCATTAGTTCTATAGCTGAATTTAATCTTATTAAAGCTGCGATCTATCAAGGGGCAGGGCATGACACTATGTTTTGTTCATTTCTTGCAACTATCCTTACATTGCCTTCTTGTTTTTGGGATAATGCTATTCTTGTGTTTATGTGTTTATGTGTTTATGTACCTTGGTTGCAGAAAAATACATTTGAATGGGAAATTACAACAACTCCTCACTCTGCAGATGCAGTTCAAGTAACTCAAAGTGTCGCAAATTTTGTGGTCAGGTATGTCTTTATTGATATTCCTTTACACAACGGTTGCTAAGGAGATCACCATCAAATTCTTATTTTATCTCACTTGTTTATTTCATTGCAGTGAGAGTCGAAAATCCAACCATAGGCCAAGCTTTAAGCAAGAAGAGGAGTACCTCATTTACAATTATTCCCCAACATACTCTGGTAAAGTTGGGTAAGTAGTACCTTGTAAACAAAGTAACTTCAAAATTTTATCTTTCTACTTTATTCCATATTGAGATCACCAGAAATTGAAGGTTTAGTTATTTCCAAGATCTATGTACTCTTCTGATCTCTCAAATTTATAAAATATTAATTGGCATAATCGGTATTTAAGACAATTTAGTAGACCTTTACATTGCATACAACCTGTGCTTTGCCTCAAACGGTTATTTATACAACTGACCAATATATTCCTTTTGTTCTGTTCTCTTGCCTTATTTGTAGGGGATCGTTTGATCAAGTTTACCTCTTTACATGAAATTATTGACTGTTCTGCCAAAACATTCAAGCGAGAATGAGCAATGCAACCATCTTATCAAAGATGCCTGTAATGAAGTTTCCTTTCAGACTCAATGGTGAAAATCATCACAGTTTTAAATAAGATTGTTGTTCTAATACTGGAATGTGCAAAGAACTGCACTTGATGAAGCTAGTTGATATATTTACTAATAAATCTGTGCTTGCATATGTCTAGATACAATTTCTTGTTTTCTTTTTTATCCGTTCAAATTCAAATTACAGTTATCTGTGATTAGGCTGGTTATACCAATCTCAATTTTACTAGCTGAGCTTAACATGTGTAAAATTTAATCCACTTATTTTTCTGTTGTAATATTTTTTTACCTTAAGAACAGCATGTATGGAGAATCATAATGCTTGTCAAAGTGCCTGAAATGAAGAACAATTATGCATCGAAGAACAATCAAGCAAGTAAAATGATACAAGATATATCAAGGAGAAACCTAATAGGAGGGAAAACTCCAACAAATAAGGGTTGTACATCTTTATGCCAACTGAAACTGGCAAGATTACAAGGCAATCGCTTCTTTGGAGCCACAAACAACAGCTCTACAATGTTTTATGCGCTTGTTCTGCTCTGTAACACTACTCATCAACCTTACAATACTTCCCACTCTTGGTTATATTAGGATACTACAAATCTAGATGCCAATACATGAGCCAATGTTGCATTTTTCTGCTTACATTTGTATTGAATAACTGATTCAGAAAACTTTAAATGCCTTTCCATTTCAACGGTGGGCTAATGGATAATCCAACCTTCCTTTCGGGCAAATTCAGCAAGGTCTGAATTCCCCTGTTTGGAGAATTCTGATATGGGCAGATTCTTTAGCTACAAAATCTACCTCGTTCAACCATTTTGCTGTGGATGCTGCCAAATTCGTCTCGTATGACTAACTTTTCAAGTTGGTGGTGGCAATGGAGTTTGAGGATCAGCTCATCCTTTGAGATTCCATCATGGCTTCCTCCAACTTTATTTTCCTTCCACTGCACTTTTTTTTACTACATGCTTGGTCTTGTTACAGCTTTGGTTTTCAGAGTTGAGTCTGAGTGTCTATTGTGTGTGTCCTTGGTCTTCAACCATGTCAGCTGAAGTATACTAATCCATTTTGGATCACCCTTTTAATTATTATCATTGCCTGTCTAGTATAAATCCTATTTCAATTGATCAAGTTCTACGTCAAAGTTTGTTTCCTGAGTGTTACAAAGAATATTACTTGTATCCCTAGACAAAGATAATGTCATTGATATATTGACAAAAGCATGCAGTTTGGAAGGCTTAGAAGCTTTGATTAAGGTAAACAGTTTTGATCGGGGTAAACACTTTAGGTGGGAAGGGCCCGAACCAAAAAACACATCAGCTGTGGAGGTGAACAGAACATCTCTCACAAGAAGAGAGACAAAAACTAGAAAGGACCAAGGGGAAAACAAAAGACCTGCCAATGCTTTTGACCGGAGCATCGAACCGAAAGATGGAAATAGAAGGATACCAAAACCAGCAACAAAGCCAACACGATCAAGGTGGTTTGAAACAAAACTTTGGTAGAGGCCTCAAATAAGGGGCTAGACGGAAGTGGAGTGACCTTCCATTCTTTGTAGGGAACTCAATCGAAGGATTTCCAAGCACATCATCAAGTTTCCTTATAATCTTGCAGAAGGAGTCAATGTCGTCATTATTGTGGTTCTCCGAAGAAGGGCTCTCAAAAACAATATGTTCCTTAAAAAAGGAATTAAGAACCTTGTCAATTTGATCACACACTATAGTATCCGAAACCATCCTATTAAAGTGAGGCTGAGGACAACCCACTTCAAAAGTGACCTCATTGTGGGCAAATCATGAAGAAGTGTCTAACATTGTGTAGGTGGTACAGATGAGAAGTCTCATAAATGTAGTGCTTGCTCCCAAACTCCAAGCTTGGAGCAAAGTTTCACAATTTTCGGCAAATTTGAACCAAACTCAACCATGACAGAAAATCTAGCAAAAAGAAAGCCGGTTCTAGATTTAGTAATATTGTCAATTGTAACATACTGACCAATAACATCAGCAGTACCCCAAATAATACTTTCATACTGAAATTCTGAAGGGAGCTTTAGGAGACAAACCCAAATAGGGAGGATGTTAACATTTGTAGCATCAAAACCAGCAAACTGACTTTCTAAATGAAGAAAAGCCTTACCAAGGGACTTGTTGTGACCTTTTCACACATCGCCCCATTGCTAACAGGGACCCCCTCTTTGCCGGCTTTCTGTGTTGTTAGGTTAGGGTTTTGGCTGTTTAGTGGGCAATTTTGCGTTTCCCGTGCCTGAGTCTCGGAGTTTTGATCATGCCTAGTGCCGTCTAGGGTTTTTGAAGTTACAGGATCAAGTTGCAAAAGTCGATATTTTAATGATCCTAAGTTTTGCCTAAGTGTTGACCTATTGAGCGTTAACGTGTTTTTAAACATGCGCATCAATGATTTTAAAGTGCCAAGGTATTCATAGACCTTTTGGAGTTGTTTTCTCGCTCCTAAGGTATTATTTAAGTTGGTTTCGCACTTTATTCCAATATTTTCCTGGCATTTTGCTCATGTTTTTGGAAAATTTGCCTAAGTCCAGTCTAAATTTAATGTTTCTAAGTAATTTTGAGTGGTTAAAATGATAAAATCCTAAGGGAAATCCATATTCCAAGGGTAAAAGGGTCAAATTCCATGCTAGAGGTGCTTTTCCACTCACATTCCAAACTACCCAACCCATTCCCCCACTCAAAATCCACACTACACATGGGTTTCCCCTGAAATCCATACTGGCTGCTATTTTCCCCCATTGTTTATCCAAACCCAAATCGACTTTCCCTTGGAAGTGCTAAAATTTGGCTAAGTGTCAGGATTTATCCAGACTGCCATCGATTTTCCACCAGGAGTGCGGACTGGAGTGCAGACAACGTTGAGGATGATTCCATGCCTGGGTCGATTTTCCACCAGGATTTTTGTGATAGCTAAGTGCGGATTTTTGTCTGGGTTTTCATCCAGACAGAGGTTGATTTTCCCTTGAGAGCATTTTGTAAGGATTTTTGTCCGGATTTTCATCCAGACAGAGATCAATTTTCCACTGGGAATATTTTGAAGAGTTTTGAGTCCGGATTTTCATCCAAACTGAGGTTGAAATTCCACTAGGGAGGATTTTTCCAAGTTAAGTGAGTTCGGAGTGTGGATTTTTCAATCCAGACTACCATCGATTTTTCACTGGGGAGTTTTATGTGCAATTTTGATGAATTTATGCATGAATTTTTATCCAAGCTAGGGTCGATTTTCCCTTATGGGGCAAATTTTGACATTTTAATGATTTTGGAAGGGATTTTTCAATCCTAACCCAAGTCGATTTTCCCTTGGAGGCTTAATTTTGACTTAAATTGCAATATTTTAATAAATAAGCCCCATTTAATTGCTTTTAAATAATAATTAATGATTATTTAATATTTTAAAAGCAAAATTTAATAACTTGCAATAATCATTTAATATTTTAACCTTCTAGAAGCAAGTTAGGTTTTCACCAAGCAAGTATTTAAGCAAGTATTTTATCCCACATTGCTTGTGTGGTGAAAGTGAGAGGTGAAAGCAAGTATAAGAAAGGAGCCTTAACATTATTTTATCATTAAATCTGCAAGGTGTCTCCATAAAAAGCGATTTTTCTCCAAGTTGGGCGAATTTTAGCAAATGATTGAAGTGAAATGTTGGGTTGAGGATTCTTTCTTCCTCTATTTTTTCTAGCTTGTTGATCTATTCTCCTTTGCTGCCATTAAAAACCAGCTCCAGAATTTTGATTTTTGCTAAGTTTGGCGATTTTTCCAAATTTGGCATTTTTTGGTGAAAGTTGGCGATTTTATATTTGGAGACTTGGGCGATATTTTCCTCCATTATTTGCTTGTTGTCCATACCTCCATTGTTGCAGATCAAGGCTGCCATTGACAATATTTTTCAGAATTCCATTTTGGTGCCATAGTTGTGAAAATTTCGATTTTAGTTTGGGTGATTTGGTGCCGCATTTTGATGATTTTCATGCATTCTTGGTGGCTGCCATCATTTCCAGCTTGTTGATTCGCTTATGATATGAGGTTTGCTTCAGATTTTGACCTCCTTTAATGGTTGTCATTAATTTTCAGACTTAAGTTTTTATTGCCCAGCCAATTCTAACTTAGGCGATTTGCATTTGGAGGTATTTTGTGGAGTTTTCTGTGCATTTTTTAGACCATCTTATCGCTGTTGTAGGTCTGAAAACTCCATTGTTAGGAGGTTGTCCTCAGAAATTTTCATTTCCAACCACCTAACTATTTTGGCGATTTTGCTTGGAATTGATTCCTTGGCCATTTTTTATCATTTTCAGGGATTTTTAACTACTTTGCAAGGTGCTGGTAAGTCTGAAGTATTCAATTTTCAGACTTGTCCTCAGAAATTAAAATTTTACCAGCCACACTTACATTCTTGAATATGATTGTTTTGATCATTAGAACTAATTTTTATTGAGTTTATGCACATTTTTTAAGATTACAACATGTTTTAAAAAGTCTGATTTTCAAGTTGTCTTTAGAATTGTTGACCTCCATTGTTGACTGCGAAAGGTGTCTTCAGACATTCATTGTGTGAAAACACAACCCTTCACACCTTTCCTTAGTCATCATTTATCCGGTATACTCCTTTGCATTTTAGCTTGCATATTTTCTTAGCATAAGGAGGTACTCATGAATTTTATGAAAGGTTTACATGCCTTAGTGTTGTCACACTTTGAACTTAGGTGCTAAAATTTACCAAGTGTATGGATTATTTTCCCGACTCCATGCTCTAAATTAGCTAAAATCTTTAGAAAGACATAAATTTTATTAAGAACATTATTTATTTTTCTAAGTCTAACTTCGAGCTTCGTACAGGTGCGATGTCAAAGTCTGGATATAAGGAAAGAAAAGAACTATTGAAAATGCTGGAGACTGGATTTTATCCAGAACTTAAGATTTCATGCAGATGGAAGGAGATCACTGATACAAACATGCATTTCCTAGACTTCGACCAGATGCAGCGTTGGATGTTCGGAGTCGGAGATCAAGTTCCTTCTCCAACCTATGCGAATATTATGGAGTGGCATTTTCCATGCCGCTGGATTTCCACAGTCCATACAGTGCAGTGAGCATATCCTGGAGTGTGCACGATGTTACAATCCGCTCACAAGAATGATCAAGACTCCTGAGGGCGTTGTCATCGCCTACCTTGCTGAAGATGTTATTGCAGAGGTGTTCGAAATTCCACGCAGAACAGACATGAAGGATGTGACCAAGGAGGATTATGCAGAAAGATACACGAAGAAGATGGGTGTATGCAAGAATTATACACCCAAGAGGTCTCATCATTCCAAGGCTCCCAAGACACTTATGTGCATAGATTTTGAGGAGGAATATAGTGATTTGATATTCCTACTCAATAGAGTGATGGGGATGCTGCAGGGAGCAATATTTGATGGATGGATGTTCTACTTCATCCAAGATTGTCTTAGAGGAACACTAGTAAATTGGTCAAAGATTATAAGTGACAATCTAGATTTTTAGGTGAGAAATGTAGGGCGGTCCAAGTCATTCGCCATGACTTCTTACTTGGTGTATCCGCTTGCACGGTTTGTTTCATACATATGATTAATATGCAAAGGTGAAGTCGGGAATGGGCAAGGACAGTTCAAGAGTCATGAGTGCTACCCCCAATTGAACATGTATAGAATTGAAGACTATAAGAGAGTGAATGATGCATTCACTATGTACATCACACGGATGCTGCAAGGCGGAATCCACAGAAGATTGTCCAAGGAGGCAATAGAGTTAATAAAAAAATATGGATCGTGGTATATACAGTTTCCCACTTTCACATACCTCAGGATTCATGGGTTTGAATTTGAACCCTATAGACTTCCTAGGTATCCAACCGACAGAATGATATTGTTGGAAGTGGTAAGACAACTTCTGGAGTTCGATGTTATTCAGAGAGAGAAGCATAGGACATGCATAACATTCCCTATTTCAGTTGGGAAGACATCAGAGGTTTGCCAGTCCGCCATAGCCGCCAGCACTGGGAGTGAGGAGCTTGCATTCTATCGATTTGCTACATACGAGAAAAGAGAAAGATTTGATCCAAACAAGAAAGTAGGAAGGATCAGGGGAGAGAAGTTCATTCATAAAGTTGACATAGAAGATTATTGGGCTAACCTGATGGACGAGCAAGCAGTGAAGAAAAGAATGTGGTCTAGAGTGTCAGTGGATTTTATGAGGAAGTGTGGACTTTTCCTCATTCCTGATCAAGTATTAGATGACAGAGATCATACGCATCCACAGTATGAGAGTGAAATGAAGAAGGCAATCTTATTGCCTAATTGATCCGAGTCAGATAGACGACTTGGTCTCTTTGTTGATTCATGTTCATAGTTCGCAGAAGCTCATGCCAGAATGGGAGAACACTTTGAATGCTTGCTCGCACTCACTGGACGTGATTGATTTACAACAGGATACCTTGCCTAGCATTTCCACGGAGGAGTTAGATTCAGTATTGGCTAGATTCTTGGAGTAAGCTAGGAAAGAGAGAAATGCAGGGAAGAATCTTCCAAAAGATTCCCTATTTGATGACTAGGTATTTTTTCATTGAGCCATATGTTGGTGGTACCATTTTTTATGTAACCGTAATTAGGGCAATTCTAGGGTTTTGTTGGCATGATCTCGACCGTTGATCTTAGATCATTCTAGGCCATCCATTTTGTAAGGGACTATATATGCCTCCTCATCTCTCATTTGTAAGAGAGTTTTTGTAGAATTGTTGGTATATGCTACAACTATTTGAATCCTAATCATTGTTCAATTGTTGGTGATTTTGCTCTTCAAGTGTTGTATTTGCATTCATGGTTCTCAATTCCTCCAAGTTAGATTAGAATTTAGATTAGAATTTATTTTCATGTATGTGATTGAGCGAAAGAATTGTTGAATTCATTTGTGTGGAATCCTTAATCCATACCACTAGCCTCTTGCCGCTGGTAAGTGTGCCTTGTGTGGTCAACTGGAATTTGAGTAAGCATAACTTCAACTATTACTGGTCCCTTGACAAGCATCAACTTGGATGGTGTCAACGTTTGATGGTGATAGCCTGAAAATCTTTAAGTATACTTTAGACGATTGCACTAAGCTTGTGCCAATACCTGATAGTGAGACCTTGCCTAGTTTAATTCCATTAAATCCATTCATCATTTCCTATATTCCTAAGCTTAGAATAGACTTCCTGAACCATATTCCTTTTGCCCATTTTTTAGTAAGAAGTAAATCCAGAGCCATATTGATAAATCTTAAGTTGTTAGCATACCTATTCCACATCATTCATGATAATCCAAACATTTGCGTAAGTCCCCAAGTGAAACACAACAATTCACATCGACCATTGAGTTACCCACTCATCAAGACCTGACATGTAGAAACTTTGGAATCATTTTAGTTGATCTCATTCTTAGCATATGAAGTGATTTTGTTCAAGAGAGGGTAAATTATCTTGGTAATTTATTCTGTATTGTTATGTTGCTTAAAACACACATCAATAGAACCAAGAACCTCCTTGACAAACACAAGTGCAATATGAAAACAAATTAGTATTTCACAAACTTCTAAAAGATATAATCAGATAAAAGATAAAGCATACAATCTCAAAGCATGACACAAAATTTTTCTCGTGGAAAACGGTCATGCCCCCTCCTTGATTATTATATATAACCTAAATGAAGTAATTATTATTAATTAATATAATAATTACCAACAAATGATTACTTGGAATAATTAAATATTTATTTATTGAATAGTATTATTTAATTAATATTTATTAATTAATATTCTTGAAATATTTAATTAAAATGAATTAATATTATATTTGAAAATATTATAAATAAATATTACATATTAATAAATAATAGTCTGTAACTGTAATTGATCAATAATGAATTATTAAGTAAACATTCATTATCATTTCTAACAAATATAATAATAAATAAATTCAGAGAACAAATAAAAACAATATATAATAGATGAATCCTGATCAATAAATAGGATTAATTATTAAATCATATGCTAAGTAGACTGTTGGTGTTAGAGATTGTCCCCTCAACAATGGACGGTGATAAGTCTAATAATGCAGCGATTAATATAAGGAGTTACAATTTAAAGATAACATCTTGCCATTAATGCCAAGGCTGTGATTTGTATTGATGAAGTGAATGATTAATAAGTTGTTCTGAAGAATGACGAATTTGAAGGGACATTACATAATAAAGACTATCATAACTCAGTGGCACCGAATGGAGTATCCAATTAATAAAAAAGATTAATTAGTCATAAGCAAACACTAATTAGAGAACATTGTGATTAAATTAAAGAGGCATGATAAGTAAACAACGATCATTTTGGAAAGGTGCGATTAGCATATGAGAAGAAGAATTAATGAATAGTTGTATCTTTTGGTAACACCACCTGTCGTATTCACAATCAGGATATAAAAAGGCAATTCAACCATCGAAGGTGGGGAGGATATATGTTTGTGTTTCATTGTCCAGTATGGGCTTGCTCACAAGAGCAAAAAAGGATATCAGATATACAGACACATGTTGGGCTATATATATATATATATGGATCGCTCTTCTAAGAGAAATTGCCTTTGGCACACCAAACGGTTGCAAAGAAATATACAACAGTTTGAATTGTACTTAAGGTTATTGTTGTGACTACAAACCGTATTAGGGAAGGAATAGAACATTAAGTTACTAGTAGATTATTACATCACGGGCAACATGTTGCAACTACTCATTAACTAATAACTGTTGAATATTAAGTTATGTCTGCGTTCTAATTAAGAATAAAGATTAGATCAAAACTATTAAGTTACAGACAGTAACATCCTTGACCTTGATGGTATGCATGGGAATGTATTTTACTATATGAAATATGATAATGTTTCTATGCATAATTTAATATTAATAGGAATATTAACATAGAGTGCAATATGTATTTAATAAGGATACCAAGTATCATGACAGTGGCAAACCAGATCTGACATGCATAAGATCTGTTTGCCATTACCAGCCAGTAAACATATTACTAACTAGGATTGTTTAAGTTGGTAGTAGTATTATATAAATTATATAGAAGGATATCAGAGTAAGGAATAATATAAGGATTGTAAATATAGATATTGATAATAATAAAATATAATAATTATAATTAATATAATGCCTTTAGAAATTAGTAATAATTCATATAATTAGTAAGTAATAAATACGTAAAGGATTTATAATGGATCAGAATAAGATTAATTATTTAGTATGGTGAGACAACAAGTACTTCATAGACTAAAGAAAGGATAAAAGATTCCAGATTTGATTCATGTTAAGATAGTCTTAACTCTTAATCAAGTTAGTTCAAGTCATAAGTACTTTGAAAATAGATTAATTATGGTTAAAATTGACCAAACCCTAGTAGGGGACATTACAAAAACCCTCTCAGGTAAAAAACCACAACATTAAAGCTTTCATTTTTAATAAAGGGCACCAACCCAATTACAAATAAGAGCTCCAACTCCACAATAATAGAGGCACCAACCTCAACTTACAAAACTTACAAAGGCACCAACCTTATTTAACAGAGACATCAACCTCTGAACTTATGAGATTTTAAAGAACAAAGAGACCTGAGAATGCAAATATTGTTCTACTTCACACAAATTCTATCTTTCAAAAGACTTCAAACAGAGATATAAAATTGAGACAACATCATCGTGTTGCTGGTGACTGAAACTTCTATATTGTTTCACACAGCATACACATAATCACTCTGAATCTGCATTCTCCAAAAATTCTTCAGGACCCAACCATTATGAATAACTGAAAATAGACAATCCTACACGTGTTGCACAGAACTATTCCAGCTTACAAAGCTACTAAATGCTCTTCACTACCAAAAGAAATTACTGTTGTGTATCTTTCTACTATATAATCTACTATATGTTCTTTAAAAAAAAATGTACATGCTATGAAGACCACATAATACACCAGCACTCTGCAACACAATAATTCATACCAAACTCTGCTATTCCTTAAAAAACGTCCCACTGCCAAAATCTTTGTTGACTGTTGAATCTTTTACAAACAATAAAAAATGGACTTCATCGTTCTAATCTGTCATCGCAAGAGAGGCTTAAAAAAAAAAAGTCGCCAAAACGCTGCATCAAGTTCCAACCTTTGAACTCAAATTAATCCTTTTTTTTGTGTGCACCTACAAACTATCTCTCACCAAACCACAATCAATGCAAGAGGAAGAGTGATGAGAAAAAAAAACGCCCAAAAGAAAAACATCCAATTCAATATCTGGTAGGAATTCAGAAACAACTTTTTCTAACAGCTCACCACACCCAGTTTATAATGCCTATTAGTTTGCCAAAATCCAAAAGAAACATCTATCGAATTTTTAACACACTACTATTATATCCAAATCGACATCTATCAAGGAAGAAATCAAAACAATCGTAACCCAAAATAAGATTCACCATGACTTCAAAATGAGAATATAAGCTGTATTGAAAAGAATACGACATGTATAAGCAACCTTTTATGAAAACGACACATATAAAGTCGACTCCACATCATCAAACGTATAAATCATCAGAAAAATTCGATGCAAACCAGAAATATTTAGAATATGCATTGGACGTATGTGTCACAATCCAACAAATGTATATCTCACACCATTCACAACTTAGGATAAATACTGGCAGGAAATTCAAGCATATTCGACTTGATTTGGCACATAAAACTAACGTGTCCAACAAGCAGTCAAAAAAGGCACACAAATAACTAAAGTAGACAACCATGTACTTCAGACATGTAATGTCCCCACTTTAGCAGTTGACCAAGTGTGTGTGCGTTAGCCTTGTTCTACATGGTCCCGAGGGCTAACGAAGGGTTTAAGGGGATCCTGGAGTGTTTTGGCCTAGTCATTTCCAGTTTGGGCCAAAACGAAGTTGATTTACTCAGTTTCAGGCATACTTACTATTTTTAGTAAGTCAGCAGGACATAGTGGAGGCCAGTTTTGGTGTTTGGATTTGATACTCCTCGGGAGAGCTTTCCGACGAGCTATCACTCGCATTATTCGGAGTCCGATTGCTAATACATTTTAATGCCTGAAGTTTTATTAAAGTAACATTTAATTTAATTGTAAAATATTAAAGTGTTACTCTAATATTTATTTTATGGGGATCTGTACCCAAGGGAGACATAAGTGAATATTTTAATATATGTTTTATATTGCTCATCTTTTATCCCACATTGCCCATGAGAGTTGAGTGGACCCTTGGAAAAAGAATAAAAGAAAGCGTTTGTGGCTTCATTAGATATGTTGAATATAAGAAGAATTGGTATGTGTGAGTTGTAGATCCGTTCTTGGCATTAGAAGACGTCTATCCTCTCTTGTGACATTCTAGACGTCATTCCCCTGGGGTTTGGCCTTTGGAATCCATTGCTATTAGCTTCATTATCAGGCAGATTGGGTGCATTTCCAGCTACAGGTAGATTTAATGTTTATTCATATCTTCTTCCCTACTTGTCCGATGCTTATGCCATTTTGAGGAGATGATTTTATGAAGATATTGGACCTGTTGAAGACAAATTAATATTGCTGCAAAACTATTCACGCGGTTACTATTCACGTGGTTACTATTCACGTGGGTACTATTCATGTCACTGTAGCAGCAAGATTGAAAATTATTGCTGGAGTATTATGTCAATAATGCTGGAATAATTAGTGAGTTGATAATCTGCCATGTATTTGATTTTATTAAAATCTGAAAATAACATCTTATCAGCAGTAGTTCAATTTTCAGTTTGCATATTATTGTAGTTTCATTCTTGTCCATATTCTGTGATTTCAATTCCATGTAAAACAAACCAACATTTCATTTCCGGAGCCATAAGGGAATTTAAAACATTAAATGGAGAAATAAGGAGTTGGATGCAAACTGTTTGATAAAATTCCTAGCAGCGATTGGTATGGTTTTTGGGCATTCCGGGGTGTCCATTACAGTGGTATCAAAGCTATAAGTTCTGCCATCCTGTGGAGGTCTTACAGAGACTTTGGAACAGCCGGATAGAGGGAAAAGTGTTTGACGAAATATCAAAGCACTAAAATCAGAAATTAATGAATTAAAAAACATGCTAAGCATGTATGTTTAAGCATGCAACAGGGGCCTTATAACTTCCGCCATACCAAAGCAAGACAAAACAGAAATTTGAACTCACAGAGCGAGCAGTCTAGTTCATCTGTGTAGGTGGACATAGAATCCAGTCATACAGACATAGAGGAGATATTCTTTGATCAGGACGACAGTATGGGTGACCGAGATGATAGGAATATCGGTCTAGATCAGGGGGAGGTAATGTTCAGACAGTTACTGGGTACGTTAGAGCAAGGGCAGCGTATGCAGCAGGAGCAGAATAGGCGAATGGACATGATGTTGCAGCTTATGGCTAGACAGATGGGCGTCAATATTAATCCAGGTGATGCCAACAATGGAAACAATAAGAATGGGGGAAACGATAACAATAGGGGCAATGATAATAATGGAGGCCGAGGCAACAACAATGGCCCTGAGAATAACATTAATGGTAATAATGGACATGGCAACAATGGGAATGAGGCGGATAACTTTAGACACGTTGCACGCACAGCTCGAACAACGAGCTCGAGACCTCTTCTACCCACCTTCCCACCTAGGGATCCGGTTCAACCAGTGAACGAACCACAGATTACTGAGTTACAGGGTCAGTTCAGGAGGGACTGGGAGGCCAGTGGACCAGAGTTTCAAGCAGATATTTCCCTCAGAGATTATATGGACTTGAGGATGAGACATATGCCTAGAGCAGGAGGGAGGAATAAGAATTTTGAGCTGAGAAAGAAAGTTAGAAAACTTTCCTTGCCTTATTATGATGCTTCAGGGAAGATGACCACATGAGCTTGGGTGCAAAAGGTAGATACATACTTGCAGCTAAATCCTATGCCTGAGGAGGAGGCTATCAAGTATGCGGCTATGCATTTGGACGACGTTGCGCATGAATGGTGGCATCATGGCATGGTGACTCTGGGGCATAATCAGATTACATCTTATGAGGAATTCACAGAAAGATTGATTGAGAGATTTGACACTAGGGATCCCGAGTTACATTTCAAGGAGCTAGCACAGTTAAAACAGTCAGGTTTTGTGGATGCTTACATTGCCGAGTTTCAGCATTTGTTTGTACTTGTTACTGATATCTCTCCTAGGAGATTGGTGGTGTTATTTTGTGATGGGCTTGTTGATCCATTACGTGGTTGGGTGAAGGGACATGATCCACTCACCTTAGCAGAAGCAACTAAAAAGGCACGAGATTTAGCCCCTTCGGTATTCAAAGGAAAATACCATTCAACAGATTCTTCCTACCACAAGGACAAAGACAAAAAACCATTTCAGAAAGAGTATAACAAACCCAAAGAAGGATCAAAAGGACTAGACAGTGAAACCTTGAATGAACTTCGAAAGAAGAAACTGTGCTTCCAATGTAGAGAGCCTTGGGACTTATCTCATAAATGCCCTCTCAAGGCTAAGGCAAATCAAATGGAGTATTTTTCAGCAGAGGAGTCAGAGTCAGAGGGGGAGGATCAGCACTCCGATTCAGATGAGGGTAACACGATAGAGGAGAGCAGCATTCTTAAGGATGATAGATCGTTGGCACGCTTGACAGGGGCCCAAAAGGCAATCACATTTAAGGTCAGGGGTACTATCCAGGGGCAGAAAGTGATATCTCTCATTGATACTGGGGCTACACATAACTTTATAGATACGCAGTTGGTAGCCAGGAGAGGCTTACAGACAGAGGAGCATGATGGTTTTAGAGTCATGGTGGCTAATGGCCAAAAGCTATTATGTACTCAGAAGGTTTCAAATCTTCACATTAGATTTGGAGATGGCTATGAGTTGGAGGACGATTTCTATGTTGTGGACATGGGAGATTACGACATCATCCTCGGTATGACATGGATGGCATCGCTGGTTGAGTTCACTTTCAACCTAGCAAAGTTGGAAATGAGGTTTCAGCATGAGGGTAGGACTGTTGTTCTCAGGGGACTTTCAGATGGGAGTTGCAGGAGTAGTCTCTTTGAGGAGAATGGAGAGACTTTTTTGGCATAATGACATAGAGTGGGCAACAGAGTGCTTAGTTATGCTATCTTCACCGGAGCCTCGGGTGAAGAGTCATCCACCAGATATACAGGAGATTCTTGACAAACATGCCAAGGTATTCAATGATATTCCTCACGGGGTTCCTCCTGACAGGGGTGCAGAGCATGTTATTGAGCTCGAGGAGGGAGCCAAACCAGTGATGATCACTCCCTATCGTCATCCTAAGAAACATAAAGATGAGATAGAGAAGGCAATTAAGGAATTGTTGGAAATGGGGCACATCAGGCCTAGCAAAAGCCCCTTTGCTTCAGCTGTAGTTCTGGTAAAGAAGAAGGATGGGACAATGCGCATGTGCATCGATTATAGGGCATTGAATAAGAAAACAATAAAAAACAAATATCCCATTCCTCGGATTGATGAGTTGATTGATGAATTGCATGGAGCATGCTTTTTCACCAAAATAGACTTATGGTCTGGATACCATCAGATCAGGATGAGGGCAGAGGACATTGAGAAAACTGCCTTCTGATGTCACTATGGCCACTTTGAGTTTATGGTTATGCCATTTGGACTAACCAATGCACCCGCTACATTTCAAAGTTGTATGAACCAGGTATTCAGGGAGCAGTTGAGGAGATTTGTCTTGATCTTCTTTGATGACATCTTGGGCTTCAGTAAGACCTGGGAGGAACATTCACAGCATTTGGAGGAGGTATTATCTATCCTAGAGAGATAGTCTTTGTATGCCAAGGAGTCTAAGTGTGAGTTTGGTATGACAGAATTACTATACCTTGGGCATATTATTAGTGTAGATGGAGTTCGAGTAGACCCTGAAAAGATTAGAGCTATAGTTGATTGGCCTACTCCTACGAACCTCGCACAGCTTAAGGGATTCTTTGGTCTTTGCGGATTTTACAGAAGGTTTGTTAAGGGTTTTTCACAGACGGCAGCGCCTTTGATAGATCTCACCAAGAAGGGGGCCTTCGTGTGGACAGGGGCAACACAGAGGTGTTTTGAGCATTTCAAGCAGGTAATGTTTTCATGTCCAGTTCTAGCTCTACCAGATTTCACGAAGCCTTTTGAGCTTCATTGTGATGCATCGGGTGATGGGATTGGAGCAGTATTGATGCAGGAGAAGCATCCCATTGCATTAGAGAGTTGGAAGCTCCGGGGAGTTGAGAGGAGTTATTTTGTCTATGACCGGGAGATATTGGCCATAATGCATGCATTGGCCAAATTCCGATCATATTTGGTAGGTGGGTGTTTTGTGATCAAAACTGATCACAACAGTATTAAATACTTCATGAACCGGCGTGATCTTAATGACCGACAACATAAATGGGTTACTAAATTGCAGGCTTATGACTTTGACATAGAGTTTGTCAAAGGTAAGAAAAACGTGGTGGCTGATGCCTTATCTCAGAGACCTCACTTATGTGCTCTGGCAGAGATTTCAGGAGATTGGAGAGATCGGATTATAGCAGAGTATGTCGGAGATGCTTGGGCTTCTGGATTGATTTCAGGTACTATATAGGATGATCGCTATGAGGTGATAGATGGATTGATCAGAGTTCAGGACAGGGTTTATTTGATTCCGTCATCACATTTGAGAGAGGTGATACTGAAGGCATTTCATGATGCACCCACAGCTGGGCATCCGGGGATCTTCAAGACCTATAGGCAGATCCGAGAGCGGTTCTCATGGAGAGGGCTCAAGGATGATGTTCAGAGGTATGTCAGGGAGTGTGCGGTTTGTCAACAGAATAAGGGAGAGCACACATTTCCTGCAGGTTTATTACAGCCCTTGCCCATTCCTGATAGGAAATGGGAAAGTATTTCGATGGACTTCATCACTGGTTTACCACAAGTGCAGGGAAGGGATTGCATCTATGTTGTGGTGGACCGCTTGATGAAGTTTGCTCACTTCTTTGCTATTCCGTCCATTTACACAGCAGCATAGGTGGCAGATCTTTTCTTTAGAGAGATATTCAAGTTACATGGGTTGCCCAGATTCATTGTCAGTGATCGGGATAGTAAGTTTATGAGTGTTTTTTGGCATGAGTTGTTTAGGTTGTGTGGTACAGATCTTACACCTAGCACTAGTTATCATCCGCAGACAGATGGGCAAACAGAGATTGTGAATAAATGGGTGGAGGGATATTTGAGGAACTATGTAACTGCACAACAAAAGGCTTGGGTCAGATGGTTGCATATGGGAGAGTATTGTTATAACACCACTTATCATATGTCCATCAGGATGACTCCTTTCATGGCACTCTATGGTTATGACGCACCTAGCTTCATGGATTTTGTTTTGGGGGACAACAGAGTGCCCAAAGCCAAAAACTTATTGCAGGATAGTCAGGACATCCTGAAAGTGCTTAAGGGGAATATACAACAGGCCCAGAATCAACATAAATTGTACGCTGATCAGCACCGAATAGAGCGCAGTTTCGAGGTAGGGGATATGGTTTACTTGAGGCTACAACCATATAGACAGTCATCGCTCAAGAAGAGCAGAGCTGAAAAGTTGAAGCCTAGATTTTATGGCCCCTACAGGGTGATTCGCAGAGTGGGCGAAGTCGCCTATGAGCTTGAGCTTCCAAAGGGCAGTCGGGTGCACAATGTGTTTCATGTGTCTAGGCTTAAGAAAGCCATTGGTCAGAGTGTAGTGCCTTCTGCAAATTTACCCCCTCTGGATGAGGGGGAGAAGCTTGTGTTAGTACTCGAGGCTATTCTAGACACCAGAGAGAGGAAGCTTAGAAACAGGATAGTGAAGGAGTATTTGGTCAGATGGAGAGATCTGCTGGAGGAGGATTCTACATGGGAGAGTGAGCAGGTTATTCAGCAGGCTGGACTGAGATTGCTTGAGGACAAGCAATTTCAAGGGGGGCGGACTGTAATGTCCCCACTTTAGCAGTTGACCAAGTGTGTGTGCGTTAGCCTTGTTCTACATGGTCCCGAGGGCTAACGAAGGGTTTAAGGGGATCCTGGAGTGTTTTGGCCTAGTCATTTCCAGTTTGGGCCAAAACGAAGTTGACTTACTCAGTTTCAGGCATACTTACTATTTTTAGTAAGTCAGCAAGACATAGTGGAGGCCAGTTTTGGTGTTTGGATTTGATACTCCTAGGTGAGAGCTTTCCGACAAGCTATCACTCGCATTATTCGGAGTCCGATTGCTAATACATTTTAATGCCTGAAGTTTTATTAAAGTAACATTTAATTTAATTGTAAAATATTAAAGTGTTACTCTAATATTTATTTTATGGGGATCTGTACCCAAGGGAGACATAAGTGAATATTTTAATATATGTTTTACATTGCTCATCTTTTATCCCACATTGCCCATGAGAGTTGAGTGGACCCTTGGAAAAAGAATAAAAGAAAGCGTTTGTGGCTTCATTAGATATGTTGAATATGAGAAGAATTGGTATGTGTGAGTTGCAGATCCGTTCTTGGCATTAGAGGACGTCTATCCTCTCTTGTGACATTCTAGACGTCATTCCCCTGGGGTTTGGCCTTTGGAATTCATTGCTATCAGCTTCATTATCAGGCAGATTGGGTGCATTTCCAGCTACAGGTAGATTTAATGTTTGTTCATATCTTCTTCCCTACTTGTCCGATGCTTATGCCATTTTGAGGAGATGATTTTATGAAGATATTGGACCTGTTGAAGACAAATTAATATTGCTGCAACACTATTCACGCATTTACTATTCACGTGGTTACTATTCACGTGGGTACTATTCATGTCACTGTAGCAGCAAGATTGAAAATGATTGCTAGAGTATTATGTCAATAACGCTGGAATAATTAGTGAGTTGGTAATCTGCCATGTATTTGATTTTATTAAAATATGAAAATAACATCTTATCAGCAGTAGTTCAATTTTCAGTTTGCATATTATTGTAGTTTCATTCTTGTCCATATTCTGTGATTTCAATTCAATGTAAAACAAACCAACATTTCATTTCTGGAGCCATAAGGGAATTTAAAACATTAAACGGAGAAATAAGGAGTTGGATGCAAACTGTTTGATAAAATTCCTAGCAGCAATTGGTATGGTTTTTGGGCATTTCGGGGTGTCCATTACAAGACACACCGCCAAGAAGTTTGAATGCAATCACAAACAATTTTGACATCAATGACAAAAATTCTCTACACAGTCCTCCAAGGAATGAAAAGATAATAGTACATAACCATTCATCAAAGCCATAATACTAAGACCTAGAGCCTTCCAACAATTAGAGGCCCAACTTTGAATAATGTCAATGTTTGGTCTATAACCATTAAACTCCCAACGAGAGAAAAATGTAGGCCAATAGTAGCGCTATTCACCAACCCATTAGAAATACTCAAAGAATAGAAATAGGAGCATGAGGCAACCTAGCAGAGGTATCTGTTGGTATTATGGATGTGTTATATTGGTTTTGTCATTGATGTCAACACTTATCCTTCTGGAGGTCTACATTGTTGATTTGGTACTTTGGTTATATTGGTTTACTGTTGAACCGACACATTGTGTTCACGGGCAAGGTTAGTGGCTTATGCACAGTCACCATTATATGTTCACTGACAAGTTATATGGTTCACCGACAATGAAGATGACTTGTTATCATCTGGAGATCTTTTGATTATGTGGAAGACATGGATTAGATGTTTGGATTTGGTGTTTTGGTTATTGGTCTAATCGGGTTGACATATTTGTTGTTACTGACAGATAGGTCTAGGTTATGGACCGGTATACGCTATCTATTCTAGATTAGCACAACACATTATGGAGATGATTTATTATTTGGATAATGTATTAAGGCCGACATATTGTATCACATCAAGACTTATTTTGTAATTGATTTAAATGTAATATCTTTAGTGAGTCGACCTTAATATTTGGTCTTAGGTTTTGTATAAATGTAAGATCTCATTGAGAGATAAAAAAAAAGGAATGTAACTTGGTATATGTGCCAATACTAAAGATCATAGGAACAGATTATAGTGTGAATCACGTAGACATCATCTGAAGGTTGAAGGAAGGTATGAAGGTGTTTGTCAAAGCTTAAATCGGTACTGAATCCATCATTGGAGATGCTACTTTGAAGTAGTACATTGATGTAGGATTTAACCATCCTACTGTAGTCAGTGTGACTCCCATTTTGTGATTGAGTAGTGAGCTCTAGGCGGTTGGCCTTTCTGCATGTGCAGACCCCATTTGTATACACTTACTATCTGTAGTAGTATCATCTGATTGTGGGTAAGGTTTCCCACCGTGGTTTTTCCCTTTACAGGGTTTCCACATCAAAATCCCTATGTCATGTGTTGTGGATGTTGTTTCTCTTTCTGTTTCATGCATTAAGTTTCACCGGTATTGATATAAACTACTAATCTCTTTCACTGACATTAAGTTTGGTTTACTGGCACTAAGTTCAAGTTGGATTAATTTATATTTGGGTTGAAATTCATTGACAACTAATTCAACCCCCCCCCCTCTCAGTTGTCCTTGCGACTCCTAACAATTGGTATCAAAGCCTAGTCCTCTTTTTGTAGAAGTCTAACAGCTTGAGGAGATCCTATGGCAATGAACATTTTCAGGAAGGACAGTCCTAAACTTGATGGAACTAATTATGGTATAGGAAAGATCAGAATGGAGACACATCTGAACTGCATTGGAAGAGATATATGGGAAGTTACAAAGAATGGCTATGTTGCTCCTATTCTGAATCAACCTCATCCACCGACATTAGCTAAGGACTTAGAGAATGATTGCAAAGCAAGAGAAGCACATTTGAGCGCATTATTAGATCAACAAATCATAGGATTATCAGACCAATCTACTGCTAAAGCTATTTGGGATAAAATGGAAACATTGAATGAAGGAGATACCACTGTCAAAATTGCAAAACTAGAATGTTACCGAGTTAGGTATGAAAATTTGAAAATGGAAGAAGATGAAAGAATTTCTGCTTTTATGGAAAGAGTAAATGAAATTGTTTTAGGAATACAATGTTGTGGAGGATCCTTAAGTGAAGATGAAATTGTTTCTAAAGTTTTAAGAGCTTTGCCACCGACTTACCAAATGAAAGTGACTGCTATTAATGAAATGAAAACAATGCCTAATACATCAGTATCTAGAGATACCTTGGTTGGAAAAATTTCAGCATTTGAACTTGAAGAATTTGGTCATGTTGCTACAGTCAAGACTTATTTAGCTTTCAAAGCATCATCATCTGCAACATCATCATCATCATCTGACAAATCTGACTAGAAAGAACTTTATGCAAAAGAACTTGAAGATATCAGGAGGGAAAATGAAGAACTAGAAGAACTTGAAGCACTATTTGCAAGGAAAATGCCTAAAGGTCTAGTAGGAAGTAAGTATGAAGGTAAAGCACCCTTCAAATGTTTTAATTGCAATAGAATTGGTCACATAGCATCTATATGTCCTGATAGACATGCAAGATTGAGAGAGGAAACAACAAGAACATATAAGTCTAACCCTGAATATCAGAGATACAGATTTAAGAAGAACAGAGATAAATCATGTTACTATGCCGATGAAGGAGTTACAGATGATTCAGATGAAGATCCGACAGATAATGGATGGGCATTTGTTGCAATAAAAGAAGATCAACTGACACCTACTGTCAAACCGGTAGAGCAGGCACTAGCAACTAACATTGAAGAAAATGATGAATGGATCATTGATAGTGGATGCTCGCATCATATGACTGGTGATAAAAGAAAATTCTTGTCATTTCAAGAATGTAATGGAGATCTAGTAAGATTTGGTGATGATAAAACTTGTTTAATCAAAGGAAGAGTCACTATATCTTTGGATGGGAAGCACAATACTGACAATGTTTATTATGTTGAAGGTTTGAAACATATTCTTTTGAGTGTTGGTCAATTAGTTGAAAAGGGATTTCAGTTACAATTCAAGAATGGAAAATGCAAAATCACAAACAGAACTGGATTGGAGATTTTAACCGATAATCAGACTAAAGGTAATATCTTTCATTTGAATACAAGTGATAAGACATGTTTGATTGCATTATAAAGATCAGTTCAACTAAGGCAGTAAGGGATTTACCTAAGATTATGAAACCTCATAATCTGGTATGTAAAGAATGTCAAATGGGAAAGCAAGTTAGAACAACATTTAAGAGCTTTTATGAGAAATCCAATAATGTTCTTGATTTAATTCATACTGACTTGTGTGGTCCCGCAAGAACAAGAAGTCTTCAGGGAGATAGATACTTTATGCTAATAATTGATGATTATTCTAGAATGTGTTGGATTACTTTTCTCAGGGAGAAATCAGAAGCTTTTGGAAAATTCAAGTTATACAAGGCAATGGTAGAGAATGAAACCGACAAGAAAATCAAATGTCTGAGATCTGGTCAAGGGGGAGAAATTACATCTAAGAAATTTAATACATTCTATGAAGTGAATGGAATCAAAAGACAACTATCAACACCCCAGACACCTCGGCAGAATGGAGTTGTGGAAAGGAAGAACAAAACTATTCTGGATGCAGCAAGAAACATGATATTGGAAACAAATCTACCTCATGTGTACTAGAGAGAAGTAGTGAATACAACGGTTTACACTTTTAACAGAGTTCACATCAAAGGTGAAACTGGTAAGACCCCTTATGAACTATGGTTTGGTAATACTCCTACTCTTAAATACTTCAGAATATTTGGAAGCAAATGTTATATTTGGAAAGATGAGTATGCTGACAAATTTGATCCTAGAAGTGATGAAGGAATATTTATTGGTTATTCATCTAAGAGCAAGGCATATAGATATTTTAATAAAAGATTGCAGAAAATCATTGAAAGTACTAATGTGAAGATAGATGAACACTTTAGAGGAAATTCAAGGTCTGTAGATTCTGAACTGGCAGTTGAGATGATCATAAATGAACCAATACAAATTACACCGGTATAGAATGTAGATCCAGTCACACCGGCATCATCAGAAAACTCCACTGTGACTGAAGAACAACAACATGTGAATAAACCCAGGTATGTAGGATTGAATCACTCAGAAAATCAGATTATTGGAAACAAATACCAAGGTGTTATGACAAGAGGAAGTTTGACAAATAAAGAGGTATGTTTAATTTCTCAAGTTGAACCAACATCTGTTATTGAAGCATACCAAGATAAACATTGGATAAAAGCAATGGAAGATGAACTAGAACAAATTGAAAAGATCAATACGTGGACATTAGTTCCCCGACCTAAAGACAAAAATGTAATTGGAACTAAATGGGTATTTAGAAATAAACTTAATGAAGATGGTGAAGTAATCATAAACAAAGCAAGATTAGTTTGTAAAGGTTATTCACGGAAAGAGGGAATTGATTATAATGAAACCTTTGCACTGGTAGCCAAAATTGAGGCAGTTAGACTATATCTTGCATTTGCAGCTCATAAGAACTATAAAGTATATCAGATGGATGTAAAATGTGCACTTTTGAATGGTGATCTTGAAGAGGAAGTTTACATTGAACAACTTGATGAATTTTCATTGACATGATAAGGATATGGTTTGCAGATTAAGGAAAGCTTTATATGGATTAAAACAAGCTCCCATAGCTTTGTATGCTAGATTGGATAAATATCTTTTAAAGCTTGGATACACCAAAGGTAATGCTGACAGTAACTTATATTACAAAGTCACTAATGATGACATCTTGGTTATTGAAGTTTTTGTGGATGATATCATTTTTGGAGGTGAAGATGGATTGTGTAAGGACTTTGCTAACAAGATGCATGAAGAAATTGAAATGTCTATGATTGGAGAGATAAAAAATAATTTAGGCTTGCAAATTTCACAAACAGATAAAGGTATATTCATATGTCAAACAAAATACTTAAAAGAACTTATGAATAAATTTAGTATGGAAAAATCTAAACCGGTAAGTACTTCTATGACTACAACTGATAAATTGACATTGAAGGATGATTCAACTCCTATTAATCCGACAAGATACAAATCTATGATTGGAGGTTTACTGTATTTAACACAAACCAGACCTAATATAATGAATGTAGTATGCATTGTTTCAAGATTTCAGAATAATCCTAAAGAAAATCATGAATCAACAGTAAAAAGGATTTTCCGGTACCTACAAGGAACAACAAATCTTGGTTTATGGTATCCTAAGAATGACAATTTTGAGTTATGTGCATATACAGATTCTAATTGGGCAGGAGATGTAAATGACAAAAAGAGTACCACTAGCGGTGCATTCTTTCTTGACAGAAGATTGATATCATGGATAAGCAAGAAGCAGAGTTGTACATCATTATTTACAACAAAAGCAGAATATGTTGAAGCCGCAACTAATTGTACTCAGGTATTATGGATTAAACAAATGTTGAAGGATATAAAGGTAAAATGCAAAGAATTGGTAATCATTTATTGTGATAATTCAACAGCAATTGATATATCAAAGAATATGGTATTTCACTCTAAGACAAAACATGTTTCTATCAAGTATAATTTTCTGAAAGAAAATGTTGAAGCAAATGAAGTAAGATTGGTTTATGTGAATACTAAAGAGCAGATTGCAAATATCTTTACAAAGCCTTTGCCTAAAGAAACCTTTGAATATCTCAGAGAGCAGCTTGGGCTAATTTCCCCATCGACAGAGACTTAGATGTTGAAGTTTGGCATCAAACCGGTATAAACTAACAGAGAAATCTTTTTCCGGCTTTGATTGAGGAGAGCTACTTCTCAAGGGGAGTAGTTAGCTGTATGTTTTGATATTTTTAACTGCTTTGGCATTTGATGTCAAAGGGGGAGAGATATCTATGGAAAAACATTGTACTTTGGGGAGAGATATATTCTTGGAGTAATGTATTTTGGTTTTGGGAGATTGTTGGTTTATTGGTTTTGACATTTTGTTTTGGCACTTAGATGTTTTTCCATCTAGTGTTGCCATCAATGCCAAAGGGGAGATTGTTGGTATTATGGATGTGTTATATTGGTTTTGTCATTGATGTCAACACTTATCCTTCTGGAGGTCTACATTGTTGATTTGACACTTTGGTTATATTGGTTTACTGTTGAACCGACACATTGTGTTCACCTGCAAGGTTAGTGGCTTATGCACATTCACCGGTATATGTTCATCGACAGGTTATATGGTTCATCGGCAATGAAGATGACTTGTTATCTTCTGGAGATCTTTTGATTATGTTGAAGACATGGATTAGATGTTTGGATTTGGTGTTTTGGTTATTGGTCTAATCGGGTTGACATATTTGTTGTTATCGGCAGTTAGGTTTAGGTTATGGACCGGTATATGCTATCTATTCCAGATCAACACGACACGTTATGGAAATGATTTATTATTTGGATAATGTATTAAGGCTGACATATTGTATCACATCAAGACTTATTTTGTAATTGATTTAAATGTAATATCTTTAGTGAGCTGACCTTAATATTTGGTCTTAGGTTTTGTATAAATGTAAGATCTCATTTGAGAGATAAAAACAGGAATGTAACTTGGTATATGTGTGAATACTGAAAATCACATGAACAGATTATAGTGTGAATCACGTGGACATCATCTAAAGGTTGAAGGAAGGTATGAAGGTGTTTATCAGAGCTTAAACCGGTACTGAGTCCAGCATTGGAGATGCTACTTTGAAGCAGTACATTGTTATAGGATTTAACCATCCTATTGTAGTCAGTGTGACTCCCATTTTGTGATTGAGTAGTGAGCTCTAGGCGGTTGGCCTCTTTGCATATGCAAACCCCATTTGTATGCACTTACTATCTATAGTAGTATCATCTATTTGTGGGTAAGGTTTCCCACCATGGTTTTTCCCCTTACAGGGCTTCCACGTCAAAATCTTTGTGTCATGTGTTGTGGATGTTGTTTCTCTTTCTGTTTCATGCATTAAGTTTCACCGATATTGATATAAACTGCTAATCTGTTTCACCGACATTAAGTTTGGTTTACTGGCATTAAGTTCAAGTTGGATTAATTTATATTTGGGTTGAAATTCATTGACAACTGATTCAGTATCATCCTCAACATCTCTAGTTTGCAAGGTAGAACTTGCCAGAAGAACAAAGAGAGGAACTTGCAAGGGGGACACCAAAACCGATCCATCACTAGGAAAAACAAAATACTCAAAAATCTCATTCCAAACAACAATAGAATATAATGCACTTAGATTATGTAGAGATTGTTTTTGTGATCCATCATCAAGATGATAATTGAGAGCTTGAGGACATTCGATCATTTTTTATGTTCATCTTGATGATGGATCACGAAGTGTGATCCGAAATGTTAATGGAAAAAATCTCTACACAATCTAATCCAGAAGCAATTACATTACTCACTATGGATTGTGGAAATCTGATATCATTAAACAATAGAATCTACAACAAGGGGGCACCATCAACTCTAGGAGTAGTAACCTAGAGGAGAAACAAGCACAACCAAATACCTAGTTGCAACTTCAAGGGAACTGTTATCACAAAAGCTCGCACCCTTGCCGAGCCATCAACTTAGCAACCTTGTGAAACATGGAAACAACCCCAAAATGTGGGACCTTGCGCAAGGGGTTGAATCTTCAGAGAAGGTCGGCTTCCTTTTCAGTGGAAGTGCAAGTGTTGAACCAACTCAACACTTCAAAACTTACTCCTAAGCCTATCCTAACAACTTGCAGAGGTAAAGAGAAAAGAGAAATTCTTAAAATCAAAGGAGGTGATGCACCAAGATAAGAGATTGTTCCTCTCCCCACCCAAAATGGCACAAGGAATCAATTGAAATACCTAAGAGATGCACAAACTTTAGTTGCATGAGTGACCCAAACACATGTATGGAGGTTAGAATTTGCCAAGTGTCAAGAGGGGAGAAAGATTCCCACAAGCCACACTCAGAAAAAACAAGTCAACACAACATATAAGGAGAGAAGAGCCACAAAACATACACCTATGATGAAGGTAAGGAAACATACATAGCATGCATAAGTTGAAGGAAGGCAAGAATGTAATTCCAATTCATTCAAAGGCCTAAAGACAAACTTACAGTTGCATAAATGCAAGATAAATACAAGAGAAGTGGGAGAACATAGAATAGCTCAAGCCAGTAGGGAGAGAACCCTTTACAATGAGGCTTAACAACCTTTATATAGAAAAATGGTTACAAGAGTGATCATGACCCCTGTATGTCAGTTTGGGAGTGTTGGGAAGTGCATGCACTTGATTTGTACGTGCAAAAAACCTATCCATACCCACAAAAGGCAACTTTGAGAAGGGTGGATTGACCGACCTTCCAAAATCAGAATATGTTGACATGACATAAGTCGCCAGCAAGCATGGCCCCGTACCTCCCCTGCCAAAAAAATTAAATGCACCCCTATGGATTCACAAAAGAAGGTGCATAAGTCACCAAAGTTGTCGGAGCATTTAAAGCTTCGAGTGTTGATCACGCGATCCAGAAGTGTTGCAAGACGAAAGTAGTTTGGAAGACTTCAGAGACCTGGGTCACCGAAGTTGGTCACCAAAGTTGGGGAACTTCGGAGACTTGGGTGACCTTAGTTGGGGGAACTTCAGAGAATTGGGTCACCGTAGTTGGGGGAACTTTGGAGACTCGGGTCACCGAAGTTGGGAAAACTTAGGAACTTTGGAGACTGGGTCACTGTAGTTGGGGAAACTTCGGAGACCTGAGTCATCGTAGTTGGGGGATCTTCAGAGACCTGGGTCACCGTAGTTGGGGGAACTTTGGAGACCTGGGTCAGCGTAGTTGGGGAAACCTCGAAGACTTGGGTCACCGTAGTTGGGGAAAATTTGGAACTTGGGGGTTTCCGGAGTTCCAGGGTTGAAGAACAAGGAACTTGTGAACTTGGGGGTTCCGGAGTTCCGGGGCTGAAGAACAAGCAACTTGGGAACCTGGGGGTTCCAAAGTTCCGAGGTTGAAGAACTTAGGAACTTGGGAACCTGGGGGTTCTGGAGTTCCGGGGTAACTTCGGAGACCTAGGTCACCGAAGTTGGGAAGACTTAGGAATTTCCTTCTGACAAGACAACACTTCACACTTCATAATTCCATTGCTTTTCTCCTTGATCAACTGGGGCAACGATGGTCCATGGGACATAACTCTGATCGGTTCTCACTAATGGACCAAGGGTGTCAAAAAATGACAATATTTTTGGCGATTTTTGCAAGATGCTTGCCTGCTAAGCATGAAGTCCAAAAGCCTTAAGCATCCATTGGGCACTGAGTCATTGAAAAGACCCAAAATATGTGTGCGTCATCATTTGAAGGAAAACTAAAAACTAGAGCACACACCCTCTTAAGGAGAATGCAACATGTGTATGAGCACTTATGAAAGCGAAACAACCTCTAGTCTAATATTTACATAGTCATCAACACCCTCTTTAGAAGCAAGGCTTGAGATGAATCCCATTCACTGGGATTGGAAGAACTTTGCCATCAAGCTCGGAGAGATGAAATGCATTGGCCTCCTTGCAACTAGTGATGACATATGGACCACTCCAGATAGCATCAAATTTGGAGTGTCGCTCAGCTTTGGCTTTGTCTTCATCCCACTTGAGAACTAGATCTCCCTCTTTGAAGACCCTATTAGTAGCCTTTTTGTCAACAACCTTCTTGACCTGCTCTTGATGAGTCTTAAGTGTATGCATAGTCTGACTTCTAACCTCCTCCAGCTCCATTAGCTCAGCTAGTCTTACTGGCATGGCATCATTCTCTGTCAATTCCAGCTGATGTGCTGGTTCAAGAGAGGGTAACTCTAAGGAAGTTAGGAGTATTGTTTCCTTCCCATATACTAGCATGAAAGGGGAGTTACCAATCACCCTCTTGGGTATGATCCTGTCAACCCATAAGGTTGTCTTCAACTTAGTGTGCCATGCCCTCTAATTGTCTTCAATTGTCCTTTTAATTATCCTGATGGGGTTCTTGTTGGAAGATTTAGTTAAGTCGTTACCCTGAGGGTAATAGTTGGATGATGTCTTCAAGTATACACCATGCTTAACTGCCCAAGAACTAATTTGGGTTCCGAAAAATGCCCTGGCATTGTCTGATATGATGGTGGAGGGGACACCGAATCTTGTCACAATTCGTTCAAGGAATTTCAACACTGAGGCCTCAGTTGCATCCCTCAATGCAACTGCCTCCATCCACCTAGTGAAGTAATCTGTTGCGGCCAAGATCCACTTATGGCCAACACTAGAAGTTGGGTTTATCATGCCAATGAAGTGTAAACCCCATTGGGCGAACGATTGATCTGCTTGGATGGGATGAAGAGGTAGGGCAACTAGTCTTTGCTTCCCAGAGAAGAGAGCACATGTCTTGCAATTCTTCACCCATCTATGTGAGTCACTGAATAAGGATGGTCAATAATAACCAGCTCTCATTATTTTGATAGTCGTAGTCTTTGCAGAGAAATGACCCCCTAAAGAGCCATCATGAAATTCCTCTAACAATCTACTGACTTGGTTTTGCTTGATACATCTTAGTAAGACTCCATTGGAGTCTTTTCGAAAAAGAGTGCCATTCACTAAGACATAGGGAATGGACTGCAACTTGAAATGCCTTCTTTTGGTCTTGTCCAAACCTTTGGGGGTATCTACCTTCCATTAAAAAGGTCGTCATGTCACTTACCCAAGTGAATTGAGTGTTGTTCCCAGTTGGTTGATCCTCTTGTAACACAAGGGCGACCTCTGAAGTAGTCTCAGAAGATGAGACAAGATGTTCACATAGGCCCCTGCCTCTTACAAGCTTGGTTGTCTCGATGTTGATGTCATACTCCATGACCTTGGTTATCCACCCAACCCTCTTCTCATTGATGTCCTTGTTTAGAAGGATATCGTTGACACTTGCATACAGATCTAAGAGCTGGATCCTGTTGTTGGACAACATGTGTCTAAACTTTTTTAATGCCCTTACAACATTGAGGACCTACTTCTCTACATAGCTATATTTAAGCTCATAGTCCTTCAACCCCTCACTAAAGAAAGCAATAGGTTGCTCCAAATTGTCATCGTTCAGCTGTGTTAGGACAACTGAGATGTTGAATTCTCCTCCGAAGGTATAGAGGATAAAATCCCTTTCATAATTAGGATTAACAACGGTAGGGGCCTAAGCATTTGCTTGTTTGATCTCTTCGAAACCGGCCCTTCCCTACTTGTTCCAACTGAAAGCCAAGTTTTTCTTCAACATGGAAGTGAGGGGTTTTATCATGGTGGCAAGGTTGGGAATGAACCTCCTCAAAGTTGATCCTACCAAGGAAACTTTGCAATCCTTTGTTGTGACTGGGGAGTAAGAGAAAGAATAGCCTCCACTCGCTCTGGATCGATGGTCAAACCCTCCTTGGATACGATGTGTCCTAGCAATCTTCCTTGATCAGTAGCAAATACACACTTGCTAGGGTTAAGTACACACCATACTCCTTGCATTTCATGAAAACTTGTTCAAGATGACCAAAATGGTTAGCTGCATGCTTCAAATAAACAGTTATGTTGTCAAGGTATATAAGCACAAACTTTGCTAATACACCCTTGAAAGTCATGTCCATTGCTCTTTGGAACGCGGCACCAACATTGGTTATCCCAAAGGGCATTTTACAATAAGCATAGGTACCCCACTTAGTAGTAAATGCAGTCTTGTATTGGTCTGATTCTTGGACCAAGATCTAATTGTAGCCTGAATACCCATCCAAGAATGAAAATCTTTCCGAGCCACTGACCTTTTGGAGAATCTGCTCCATAGAGGGAAGGGGGTAGTGATCCTTGAGGGATGCTCTATTGAGATCCCTAAAGTCTACACATAGCCTGATTTCCCCATTCTTCTTCCTTACAGGGACAAGGTTGGCCACCCAGGAGGAGTGCTTGATAGGGAAGATGATATTGGCTTCTATTAGTTTGGTCAACTCATTCCTCATTAGTGGCTCAATCTTGGGGTTGATTGGCCTTTGCTTTTGTCTAACTGGCTTGCATCTAAGTTTAGCTCTATAGTATGTTGGGCTAAGCTAGGGTCAAAACCTTTCAAGTCTTCATAGGTCCAAGCAACTATGTCATCATATTTTTGGCAAAGCTCAACAAAGGCCTCTTGCTCGGTGGAGGAACACACCTTACCCAAGTTTAAGGACCTACCTTCGGCGACAACAACTGGCTTGTAATCACCCCTCTTTGCAGCCAAGTTCATCTTCTTCTTCAACTGATCATCCTAGTTGAAAATGCCTTCCAAGGTAACTAGACCTTTAGGCAACTTGTTGGAGTTGAGCTGCATGATTTGATCTCCATACTGGTCTTGCAACTTAGGCTGATTTTTAGCAAAAAACTCTGCTTCATTTTGCAAGAAGTTGACGATCTGTTGATCGCTTTCGAACACTTGCCAATTTACTTGATTGTCTGGGACAACAGGCCTCACAACAATCCTGATGTGTTGCTCCTTCTCACTTTCAACATGCGTTGGTATGTCGAATTGAGCACCAACTGCTGCAAGCCTATCAACATGCTTGTTCTGACTTCTAGGAATGCTTTGGATATTGAAGGCCTCAAATCCTTCAATCAAATCCCAAACCCTATGTTTGTATGATTTGAGTAGGTTGTTTTTTGTTACACTTTGGGCTCGGATGTGTTTAACAACCAACTCACTATCTCCAAATACTTGCAAAGATCTGATCTTTTTTCTTTGTGCAAGTTGGAGGCCTTGGATCAAGGCTTCATACTCAACGACATTGTTGGTGCAACCAAATTGAAGCCTAAAAGAGAAGAAATATTTCTCCTGCTCAGGAGAAACAAGCATCCCACCGGCACCTGCACCATTCTTGTTTCTTGAACCATCAAAAAACATGTTCCATAACCCCTCTAAGTCTCCTTGTGTCTTGATGAGGTTAGGGATAGGAGTATCCTCTTCATGGATACAATAGGTGCCAATCCTAGTCTCTTCAGTCTCAGCTAATGGATCAAACGGAAAAGCATTGGCCCATTCGTCCAACAAGAAATTAGGAACCTCTTGCAAAAGAGTGGCAGGCTCATGGACATTCATGTTTATAGCGCTGGGGGTGTAGGGTTCAATGTGGTTTTGGGCAATGGGCTCTGCCCTTATGGTAACCTTGGTACCATACCTTGTTCGAAATAGCATGTGGGACCAATCAAAAGACAAGTACCCACCTATCTTGGCGGTGAAGTCTCGAGATAGGCAGATGGCAAAGAAGGCAGGGAGATCGATGATTGATACATCTTGCAAGACAGTGCAACCAGGGCATGCATGCAAGGTTAACTTCAAATTTTTTACCACCCCTACTGTCTTAATAGAAGTGTCATCTAATTGGACCACCCCTTTGGTCACAGGTTCATATTCCATGCCAAGAATATTGGCTACCTTCTTAGGCATGACTGAGCTACTAGCTCCTGAATCTATCATGAAGTTCTGAACCAAATTATCTCCTATGATTAAGGAGAGATAGAAAGGGGGAGGCTTGCTGATCTTGCTTGAATCTTCCTCCTCCTTAGGTAGCACCAAAATGGTGGAGACTGCCTTTCCGCTGATTGCTGCCTCACCACTTGACTGATTGACGTCCTTCAATGCCTCCTTAAGCAAATCCCTTAGAGATGGGCTTGAAAGGGCCTCCCACATAGTGATGTTGAGGTTGGCCTTCTTCATCTGATCAACTATGTTGAAAGGGACACTAGTTGATTTTAGAGGACCCTTTGAGGCTACAAGGTCTACTTTTTCTCTTTGGACGACTTGGGCCTCTTCCTGCCTCTTGCTCCCTTGCATGGTACTCTGGTTTGTATCATGGGAGGCTACATTGGGTGTTGGAGCTTGGGTTGATGTTGAAGGTGAGACAACCTCCATGGCTCTCTTCTTTGACCTTGTATACTATAGCATAGACTCACCATTTGTTTGGTTCAAACCACATAACTCTGCCTCTTGGCAATTGACAAAGGTAGAATACCCTTGGAAGTAAGCGTGAGTGGCAACACTAGGCTGATTTGGGTCATTGCTGGCCAGAAGTGGCCGGCTCATCTTGCACCACTAAGGTTTGGACAAGCCCTCCATTTTGGCACGCACCTTGGTTGTGTGGCTGATTGCATGGTTGACACCAATCTTGCTCTTGGGCGAGGTTATTTTGCATTGGAACTATCGCCTTTGAGTTGCTTGCGGTTGTGGGGTTCACACTATTCAAAGGCCCAACGTTGCTCCATTGGTTTTTCCCTTGAAAGGGTTGCCTATTTTGTTGATAGTTCTGATTTTGTGCCTGATAAGGTCTGTTGTGTTGGGCTTGCTGGCTCTTTAATGTCACCAACTCATTGCTAAATTTTTGCAATAGAGCCTTGACCTCATAGAGCTCATTGGAGGATGTGCAGGATGTGGATGGTGCAGGTGCCATGGGGATAGGAGCCAACGTGGGTTGTTGAGTAGGAGCTTCTAGAAAAAGAGGCATTGGAGGCCTTGGAGCTATCTTCCTAGCTTGAATCAAACAATTTTTTGCTCTTATGGCTACGTCATATGCATCCGGTAGAGAGGCTCCACCCATTGATTGTACCATGACAACTATATCATTGTTGAAAGCTCTAAGATAATACAAGAAGGCATGATTTGGAGATGGCTTCACTAGAGCAAGAATTCTATTCCATGTCTCATGGAATCTAAAATTGAAATCTCCCATGAACTCGTGGGGTGCTCTCTTGATCGTAGTCAATTGCTCCACAAGTGATAGGTGATCACTTTTGTTTTCGAAATGGTTGCACAACCTCTCCCCCAATTCATCCCAATTGTGAATGGAGCTAGACGACAACCCCCTATACCACTGCAAAGCTTTGCCTTTCAAAGATGTGGCTAAGAGTCTAACAACAACATCGTCCTGAGTGATATTATGGATGGAGCAGATGTTTGTAATGTCCTGAATGCGTTCAATAGGGGTAGTAGCCGTTTCACCAGTGAAGTATGGTATACTCTTCAACGCAGCCACTGGTATGTCATTCTATTGGGTCAAAATAAGGGGACTCCCCCCATTGAAGGTAACAAAAACTTGATTTATTGCCATGTGAAACAATGGTCTATTGATATGAGTGGTGGGAGCCCTTGATAGTAATGGTCTTGTAAATGGAAGGGTAGAATGAGACCTGGGAGATGGAGTGTTTAGAACGTCGACCTCCCTAACTGGTGATAATGAAGGTCTACCTCTCCGCCTTTTAGAGCCTGAAGATGAGAGTTCTTCGAATTGGAAACTACCTCTAGAAGACGCCCTTGTATGAATTATGGGCATGAAATCTGGATCTGCAACAAGTCATGAGCAAGCTGACTGAACTGGTGAGCAAAGCCTTCAGAACCTGGGGGTTCCAGAGTTGAGCACTTCGGAACTTTGGAACCTAGGGTTTCCGAAGTAGCGGACCTAGGAACTTCAAAACCTAGGGGTTCCGGGGTTGAGATGGCTTAGTGACTTCAGAACCTGGAGACCTCGAGGTTCCAGAGTTAGCAACAAGTCATTTACAAGAGGTTGGTCTTGTGAGCAGAGTTGCCAAGTGCTTGAAGATGAATGCCTCTAAAGGTTGAGATGCCAAGAACAACATTGAATCCTTAGCATGTAAATCGAATAAAGTCCCACCGGGTGTGCCAAAAACTGTTATCACAAAAGCTCGCACCCTTGCTGAGCCATCAACTCAACAACCTTGCAAAACATGGAAACAACCCCGAAGTGTGGGACCTTGCGCAAGGGGTTGAATCTTCGGAGAAGGTCGGCTTCCTTCTCAGTCCATGTGCAAGTGTTGAACCAACTCAACACTTCAAAACTTACTCCTAAGCCTATCCTAACAACTTGCAGAGGTAAAGGGAAGAGATAAATTCTTAAAATCAAAGGAGGTGATGCATCAAGATAAGAGATTGTTCCTCTCTCCACCCGAAATGGCACAAGAAATCAACTGAAATACCCAAGAGATGCACAAACTTCAGTTGTATGAGTGACCCAAACACATGTATGAAGGTTAGAATTTGCCAAGTGTCAAGAGGGGAGAAGGATTCCCACAAGCCACACTAAGAAAAAACAAGTCAACACAACATATAAGGAGAGAAGAGCCACAAAAAATACACCTATGATGAAGGTAAGGAAACATACATAGCATGCATAAGTTGAAGGAAGGCAAGAATCTAATTCCAATTCATTCAAAGGCCAAAATCCAAACTTACAGTTGCATAAATGCAAGATAAATACAAGAGAAGTGGAAGAGCATAGAATAGCTCAAGCCCGCAGGGAGAGAACCCTTTACAATGAGGCTTAGTGACCTTTATATAGAAAAATGGTTACAAGAGTGATCATGACCCCTGTATGTCAGTCCGGGAGTGTAGGGAAGTGCATGCACTTGACTTGTACATGCAAGCAACCTAGCCATACCCACAAAAGACAACTCTGAGAAGGGTGGATTGACTAACCTCCCAAAGTTAGAGTATGCAGACATGACATAAGTCACCATAACAAGCATGGCCCCGTACCTCCCCTGATGGAAATCCTGTCAAAAACATTAAATGCACCCATGTGGCTTCACAAAAGGAGCATAATTCACCAAATTTGTCGGAGCATTTAAAGCTTTGAGTGTCGATCAGGCCATCCGGAAGTGTTGCAAGTTGGAAGTAGTTTGGAAGACTTTGGAGACCTGGGTCACTGAAGTTGGAAAAAATTCGGAGACCTGGGTCACCGTAGTTGGGGAAACTTCAGAGACTTGGGAAATCGTAGTTGGGGCAACTTCAGAGACTTGGATCACCGTAGTTGGGGGAACTTCGGAGACCGGGGTCACCATAGTTGGGGAAACCTCAGAGACTTGGGTCACCATAGTTAGGGAAACTTCAGAACATGGGGGTTTCAAAGTTCCGAGGTTGAAAAACAAGGAACTTGGGAACCTGGGAGTTCCAGAGTTCCAGGGTTGAATAAATAGGAACTTGGGAACCTGGGGGTTCCGGAGTTCCGGGGTTGAAGAACAAGGAACTTGGGAACTTGGGGGTTTTGGAGTTTCGAGATTGAAGAACAAGGAACTTGGGAACCTGGGGGTTCCGGAGTTCCGGGTTTGAAGAATTTAGGAACTTGGGAACCTGAGGGTTCCGGAGTTCCGAGGTAACTTCAGAGACCTGGGTCACCGAAGTTGGGAAGACTTAGGAACTTCCTTTTGACAAGACAACACTTCACACTTCATAATTCCATTGCTTTTCTCCTTGATCAACTAAGGCAACACTAGTGTATGGAACATAACTCTAATTGGTTCTCATTGATGGACCAAGGGTGTCAAAAAATGACAATAGGAACCTAAAAATCCCCATGAAGAGGTGATAGAAAATTAGAGGAGGAAACATGCGATTCAATGAAAGAAGGCACGCCCTTGTGCCAAACCCTCTCCATCACTCCCTTCAAGCATAGCATCCATACAAAACGAAGGAGGAAGAACAAGGTCGAGATCACACCTGACACCCTTTATAGTTTGAGGTTGGGGAAAGGAAGCCCTTAAACATGTCCAAATCAAGCCAGATGAAGGCTTCCTACAAACAAACAAATCAAGCATAACTTCTTAGCAGTCTTGGCTCCAAAAGAATTTCAAGAAGATCCTCATCATTTGAGCAGAGCTCCTCTAGGTCATCACTCCCAACCAATCATCACTATCCTCGTCCTAGGAATCTTCAATAATGAGAATTGTTGATGCTTTTTTAGAACACTTCGAACACAGAATAAAATACTTACTAATCTATCCTCTCTTGAACAAAAAAACCTCATATGCTAAATAATATGATCAAATGAGACAACTCCAAGGTTTACAATGTGAACAATGCAACTTTATGCTTGGGATAGACTCAATGATGTATGATGTGATATTGTTGGAATCACAAGAGGACTTACATTTATGAACACTACTGTAACATGGAAACTAACTTAACTTACTTGGAAAATAAATACAAAAGGGGCTAAGGGTTAATAAATCTAATCTAATTCTAAGAACAATGATGATAAAGGATGATGCTTTGATAGATGGATTCCATAAATAAGCTTTGTTTCGCCATGCAAGAACAACTACACAAAACTGATGCAATCTCCAAAGGATAACAAAGGGTTTTCATATTATGAACATTCATTCAAACACCTAATATTGGTGCAGTTCAAGTAAATAACACAATTGAACTAGTGCTTAACGAGGTTCAAACTAACTTTGCACTATAGCTTACAATCAACAAACCACAAAAAGTATGAATCGGAATTACATCACATATCATTACACTTCTCTTTTATAATCAATGAACTTTATCTAAACTTGAGAAGTAACAAGAAACCATGCAACATGTAGAAATTACACAGAGATCCATCGTGAATCAATGAAAATCATGTATTAACTCCAACAAGTCTTGGCAACAATTTTGAGTTTCCTTCTACTGTACTACTACTTTTATCAAAAAATTATGTTTACAAATGAGAAGGTAATGCCTTATATAGACATCCCAATTACAATTCAATGGCTCTGATTGATTCAAGATCAGTGGTCGAGATTACATGATGAAACCCTAATTAGGGTTAGTTATAACTAACTCCCTTCGACCAATGAGAAAATTACATCATTTAGGACACGTCCTTTGAATTTGAACCAATGAAAAAAACAGGTTAGGTAAATCAAACTTTGTGCCTTCCATATTGGTAGTTATCTTCTTTGTTGGATGAGCCAAATACATAAAACTTGAATGCTTTAACTTGAAATCTCCTAATTGGTTGAATGTGACTAGGCACCAACTCATCATACTTATCTTGTAGATCATCACAAAAAGTGTTTGTGTTTCAAGCAATATCTCTTGATACTCAACATTTCCAAGCTTGATGTAATGTGATGGATCATAATCCCAAATTGCATCATCTTGGTGATCGATGTCTAACTTTGATTAACTCTTCTAAAACTGTCTCCATTCCTTGATCACACTTGCATTTCACCTTCTTGCTTAGAAATTTTCTTCTTGTGATGCATTTCCATCCTCATGTCAAGGAATTCACCTTGTTTTCTCCTTGATGATGTTTTCCATTTATATTGGAGTCAAGCCTCTTGATAGTCTTTGATCTTAAAGTGTGGAACACGTCCTTGATATGATTGAACTCCATGTAGTAGTTGTGAAATCCTTTGTTGTGTCTCTATCCTCTCGTATTTGAACCTTGATTCCTTGATTTCCTTGGCATAGAGAAATCTCCATGTTCTAGAGTTCTCATGTTGAAGTTGGGATCTTGGATTTCCAAAGGAAATTCAAGATTGTGATAATTGTATCCCTCTTTATGTTGATCCTTGCACTTGTCTTGTTAAGGTGTTCCTTGCTTGATGCCTCCTTTGTGTGATTGATGTTATGATTCTCCTCCATGTGATTGAGGTTGTGATGATGTTCACTTGCCTCTTGATTGAAATGTAGATCTATTGTTCGCCTTCCAATGTAGACTTCGCCTTGAGTATGCTGGAAACTTCATCTTCATGTCTTGAATGCGAAACTTCAACTCTTCTATGTGATTGATTCCTCACGTCCCATTTTATGTTAATCCTTCCTAACTTTCCATCCTTGCACTAAACCTGAAAAAGGGAAACAAATGAATCATATTGGTGAATAAAATCCATATGTATATGCAATAAGATTGAGAATAAAAGAGATTCATAATAAACCAAGAAGTCTTAACTTCCTTTTCAAATGTTCACCTCTCTTGCTTTCACTTGGTGGCATAAATTAGGTCAAAATGCAAATGAAATCTTGCCATAAACAAACTATTCCAACCTTGCTTCAACTGAATTTTTACTTTGAATCAAATCTTTTTTTTTTTAATTTGGTGAACAAAATGGCAAACTGGAGTAATTTGCCCTATATCAGGTTAATACACCTTTCATGCTAGGCTGGAAATTGATTAATTTGGCAAACTTGAGGATCAAAATCAGTTGAAGGAAGGTTGAATCACTTCAAACAGCAGTTCGCTTAGGAAGAAGGCCCTAAAAATCACCCTAGGTCAGGTCTGATCAATTCGTTTTAGGTCTTATTTTTTCATGACCTAACTCAGGTCTGTACCAAATTCCCTTCACCTCTGGAAAAGTTCGCATCACTAGGGCAAGAAATCAATGGAAATACCTTGAAAATCTCCTCCAAATCACCTTCCTATGGAATTCTCCTCAGTTCAGATTCTGAGTTTGCCCCAATCAGGCAGAAATTCGCCCTTGTTTAGGCCTGCAATACTAGCAAACACCTTGAAAAACGTCTACTAGGAAGCCTAATCAAGTTTGCACCTAGGTCTGCTGGTGAATTCGCCTTAATAATGCAAGATTTGTCGATGAATTTAAATCTCTCCCAAACTGTTGATATAACTAGCTCAGGCCTACTTATTGATTTAATTCGGATTTTGAATTGAATTGGTGCAAATGATCAAACTTAAATGTGCCCTCTCAACGTTTGAATTTAAGTCCTCCCTAGTTGGCTGACTTGCTCCTATAATTCAAAATTTTGAATTTAAACTTAGCCAACTTATTATTATAAGTTTGAATTTTGTTTTTTGAAGGCTCATTGTCATTTGAAAGGGGGCCGACTTGGGCATAGGACCCATCCTAGCGCCTAGAATAAAGATTTAAATGGTGAGTGCTAGATACTTGATAGGAAGGGTGTGTGCTTCCATCCCTTTGAGGTGGACGTAAACTTGCCTCTAGTCACTTCCCTCCATTTGAGTGGAAATTAATTTATCAAAAATCACTTACGTTTGTTTGAGGCAGAAATGAAATTGCCATGGTTGCTTTCCTTCATTTTTGTTGGAAGTGAAATTTCCTGAGATTGCTTCTTCATTTCTAAGGTGGAAATTCAATGACAGAGATGATTTTTGAGTTTGAAATTACGAAAAAAATTGTTAAATGAAAATTGAAATTTTTATAAAAAAAAATTTACATTTAATTTTTGAATTTGCATTTTTTCACAAGGAAATTTATTTAATTTTTTTTATGGAAATTATTTTACAAAAAATCCGACCTTAACAACGAATTTTCCTTGTCTATGTCAAATTTCCATATTTTCCACACTTATCACTTCAGAAATTTAAAACTCCAAGCAATTGACCTAACAATAACATTTCACAGTATTTTTATAATTTTTAGCAACTTGACAAGATTTTGCAGTTTTTGACAATTTTTTGACGACATTTTGCAAGATTTGCAAATTTTAGTAATTTGACCTCAATTCTCAATTTCTTCATGGATTTTAGACTCGAAACTCAAATTCTTGACTTGACCACACACCCTAAGATCAAGACGTCACACCCTTGAGGTTTTTCACAAACTACTCAAGACTCACCCTATCTTGGACCTGACAAAGCAAACATATCTCACAAACAAAGGTTAAGAACTACAATTATTGCCAAGCTAGGAGAACTATGCTAGAAAACACTAAGGTATGATGCGAAAAAGTGGGGGTCCCCATTTGCAATGGGACTTGTATGTTTGCAACATAACAAGAACCTCATCATCTACAAAGCCAAAAACAAAACCCAACGCCTTGATGCCTTCCCTATCAACAAGGACATTGCCTTCCACAACATCCTTGTAGTGTCCATTGCCCACATAGGAAGCAGACAATCGCACAAGGAGAAGAGAACCCAACTCAAGCACATCCCCTTTGTCTCTCCATCCTCCAACCTACCCTCATTGTTGCCTATTGAATCTCCATTGCCTATGCTTGCTAAGGTTTTTGGTGCAATTCCATCACTTTGTATCTAAACAATAATATTTAGTACCAAATTTATTAATACCTTGTAGGTATCAATTTATTTATTTTTCCCATTTTCAATGAGTTTCCTGAAATAATGTAATGTAAGTCTTGGAAGGATTAGACGTTGCAAGTATATCCTATGTGCAAACTAACAAACCTTTTTATAAATCCCACATTAATGATAATGTGATTCAAAGTACATTGAAGAGGCATTGCACTCACAAATTAAGAGTTGTGCAAAGGCTAGCACAAGTATTACATCATAATGAAATTTTTAATGACAAATAATGGAGGGAGAGAATTAAAGAAATGATTTCATTGAATTTGAACCAAAAGAAGTATAAAACCAAGTGTCTTATGACTATTAAAAATTTCTCTTCGACCAAAGGTACAATTTTAGAAATGATTTGTGGGGTTTGACTCCCATGAAACAATTAGTTTAATATCCAAAGCTTTTTGGAAGGGGTGCATAACAGTAAACTTGTTTTGAATCAACAATAAAATAAAAAATCAAATGAGTCACGCATCCATTAATTTAATACACAATTGGCTCCATAAAAGAGGGGCAAAAATTAAAGATTCAATTTTGAATCAAGAATTCATTAAAAAAAAAAAAAGCTCTATTGGGAGCATAATTGGTACATTTTTCCTTCCATTCTATCCCCTCCCATAACAATTCTAAGATTGAACTTTGCCTAGAAATTAATCAACTTAGTACATCAATAAAAGAGAGTTTAAACAAATATCTTATTAATTGAGCCCAAACAAAAGCTGGAAGTATTCAATATCATGGGGCAATTAAAGAAAGGTACTCAAATATTCGAAATGAATGAGAACTGATTTAGACAACTCAAATTTTTAAGAGAAAATCCTAAATAAATTTGAGCCCAAATAAAACTTGAACTATCCTACATCAAGTGGAAAAAAATAGAAAAATAAAATTGAATTCTAAAATAAGTGCATAACATATAATGTGAGAGAATAATGAAAGCTACCATAGGTAGCAGTTTTCCTTAAAAAAAAAACATATAATGTGAGAGAAAATCATCGAGAATGAGTGAGAACTAGAGCGGTGGTGCTAGTTTCAAATATGACGGGGATACGAGAAATGGAGAAGTAGATTCAGAGGATGAGGATAAGGATATTTCCGAGGACATTGTTAATGAGGGTGAACTATTGTTGGATCATTTGCTTGAGGATCGGTTGTTGGCTATATGTCTTGTATCGGTGTCAGAGGAGCCTTCATTTAGTCCATATTTCATCTTGTGCAAGGGTTTTCTTCCCTCTATTTCCCTTTTGTTACGTCGGTAGCTCAGGGAAGTGATAGGGATGGGCTTTTGTCATGCGGGCCCTGATGAGGTTGTGTTGCATTCTCCACAGTGTGCAAATTGGCCACATAAATGCAATGATGGGGTTGTCATTGTTGCTTCCCATGTTCAAAAACTTGGATGTTTTGTTTCCCCTTGTGTAGGACTTGGATCTCATGCCTCTTGTCTTGGGGTTGGTTTGGATTTTGTTTGAGGGCGATGGCAGGTGAGCCTTCTTTTTCTAATGTTGGCATGTGCAAGGTGTTCCTTCCCCAAGAGGGTGGTGTTCTTCGTTGTGGGTGCTTAGGTTGGGATAAGTTGTGTGTGCCTTCCTCCCTTACGTGTGATGCAAGTTAGCAATGATGAGTTGTCACATCTATTGAGGCACCCCAAGTTACCATTTCAATTCCTCTCATGTAGATCTCGACTTTCTCTTTTAGGATTTTAAATGTTTTGGTGGACAAGCTTCTACTAGTATGCAGCCAACCCTTATTAAGAGATTCTCTTGTTTTCAACCAAACATTGAGGCAATTCTTTTGGGCATTCAAACAGTGGAAACTTTTAGATCAACTTTGTCTTGCATCCTTGTTAAACAATTTCCTATTATTCTATTTTCAATCCATGGAGAAATTTTCAAGAATTCTAAGGGAGGTACTTGGTTTCTTGGTAAGGCACTGTTGATCCTCAGAAGGATAAACGTCTTTCTAGAGCAGTTGGGAATCTTCACAAGAGTGGGACATGCGTCCTGTGAAACAACCTCTGGGATTTTAGAAGTCGACTCTTCAAATATGGGAGAAAGAATATGGAGAGAAGAATCCTCACCAAGATACTAAACTAAGAAAGGCGATACGCCATAGCAAATATTCGATTAAGGGAATGACTTAGGTGGTTTTGCTGAAAATGTGTATGATAATATTTTTGACCATCACTGATCAAATATTTATGTCTTTATTGAGGAGGCATAATGCACCATAGACCCTTCATTGTTAGTCAAGAGAACAAAATACACAAAACTCACAAGGCATAGGGCATAATATTCAAACCCTGATTGCAAGAAGCACTTGCAAGGGTCTAAACAAAGGCATAAATTCCTAAGGGATGCTAGCTCATTTGTTCCCTAAACATGGTATAGGAAAACAACTCCAACTAAAAATCCCCAAGAATGGGTCCTTGCTTCTCAATTAGAATGAATCCTATAAGGGTTCAACAAGAAGGTTTTAGCCTCCGAAATGTATTTTCCTGAGGAGTGGACTACAAAAAGTACAATTCATAGCCTGTTTTAGATGTCTTATGAAGAGAAGAAAGCCTTCATGGTCATAAGTACATCTAATTAAACAAAAAATAAAAATACCCACATATATAAACTGGACCAGATTCAAAAGAAATTAGCATGAGACACTTCGATTAACAAAAAGAAAAAGGTTGCATGGGCACAACTTCCGTAATTCATTAAGAGAAAAAATGCAAAGACTGGAGAATAAGTTCCAGAAAATAGATGACATACATAAACCTTTGGTGATAAAAACCATGGAGTCTCTTCGAAAATAACTATGAATTTACAATTATTTCACAACAAAACTTGAGATTTCTTGACTAGACATCCCCACGAACCCCCCTCCCCCCCTACCCTTCTTTTTACAATAAAAGCCTGCAGCCTTATATAGGAAAACACAAGCTTCCCTTTTAAAATAAGTCGTGCCTTAGGATTAGGCATTGATCACCTCAATTTTGCATACTATCGACAAGTGTGCCTTTCTCTTTTTGGGGATTTACAAAACACGCCAGTTGTCTATAGAAGAACCGATCACGTTGATCTTGTGAGGCTTTCAATGATCACATGGACTAACTAAAAAAATGTTTTCTAATAACTGTCGATCTTGCATTTCGACTGTGAGAAAGCATGCGAACAAGCATATTCTGAGAATGTGTGTTGGTGCTTTGATAACGCGAGCTTCTTGTAGGACATGTGTCACATGGGCGAGCCTTCTTAAGGGAGATTTGTGTGTTATGACCTAAAAGCTCTGGCAAGCTAACACATGGCATTCTGTCGGGTTGTGCTATTTGACTCAAGCATGTTTTTTGCGACAAGTTTGTGAATGTTGATGTGGCCGATATGGCGAGAAACGAGGTAGCAAGGTCACTTCGTGTAGATGGAGTCTACAAGCACATCTTCATATAAAGAGATGGACACTGGTTTTGATGCTACCAAGGTTAACATCATTTTAATTTGGGTTAGGTGTTCTAAGCTCTCATTGGAATTTTGGGATGAAAGTATCGTCATGCAAATGTTATTGGTCAGTGTGTTAGTGTTAGCAATGTTACAAAATTTTGGAAAAGTTTCATCTTTTCTAGATTGTGTGTTTGTCTTGAAATTGATATGGTTTTGCAAAGCAATATCAAATTGTGCTCCAAGCTAGGTGTTTGGGAGAAAATAATTCACATAGTCCCTCTTCAGTAGTGAAAAAGAACTCCAAAATGAGGCAAGAAGGAATGGCTTTAGATACCCATGGGTAATCTTGTAAGGACAAGATGCTTATTGAGTTGTGTCCTCTATCTTCAAATAGTGGGATGGTGCAAGAAAAATAGTGGGGGATGACACCGATATGGGTTGTAGATATCCCCATGCAAGGATAAAAGAAAACCTAAAGTTATAATTGGGACTGTTTTGGCTAAGATTGGTTCTCCTTTGATAAAAAAGGTAATTTCAGTCCTACTCCTCTTCAAAGCCCTTTGGTGAGTTTTAGATGTAAATTGCCTTGAGTGTTTGTTTGGTGTTCTTTCTCTTTAGTTTCAATGTCTTTATATCTTGATGCCTAATTTTTGGCATCATCTTTAGGCCCATTCGTTTATTATTTGTTGATCCATGATCATGTTGGCATAACTGATGGAGATGATGATGTACCGGTAAAGGTTAATATGAGGATAATGATGGACTGTTGGTGATGATATATTGATGGACTGTTGGTGATGATATAATTGTGATATGATGCTTTATGATCAGTTATTTGTGTTGTCATTAATGGCAACCATGCTTGTTTATGTTTGGTATATCATATAAGTTATCTAAGTTTAGCCTAACTGATAATGAATTGAGTTTGATGACAAACCTACTAAGTTGCAGTCAATCGGTAAGTAGGAACATAGAAGGAGATGGTTGTGGTAGAGATTTGTGTTGAGTTTGTTAGACAACTCAGAGAACTAGATGATAACTGAGAGGGGGGGTGAATCAGTTGTCAATAGATTATAGAACTTTAAGCATTCAAATCCTTATTACCGGAACACATAAACCCAATACTGGAATAATTGATATAGCAATTAAACATAAACATAAATCACAAAACAGTTACCATCCATCCAGAACACATGACACCAATATTTGTACGTGGAAAACTCGGTAAAGGGAAAAACCACGGTGGGAAGCCTACCCATAGCTAGATACTACTTCTGTTGTAACTATATAATTACAAAATCAGGGGCCTGCACATGCAGGAAGGCCAACAGCCTACAATACACTACTCATCACAAAAGTAGCCTCATTGAATACAAAATAAATCTAGACTACAATCCGGAAAGAAAAGTGAACTGCAAAGATAACATCTCCTATGCCTGAGTACAGTTTTGGTTAAGCTCAATATTGGAGGTCTTAAACCTCTTACATAAACCCAATTCGATCACCTATGATCGACCAAAACCTCTCCATATGATTACAACATTATTCGTACACAAATAATTGCATAATCATCCCATGACCTACAAAGAGATCTTACATCATATATATAACAACCCGAGACCTAAACAATTAGGTCGGCCACCTAAAAGATAATACAATAAATTCATAGCATAAACCCGCAATCCAATGATCAACCAAGTTGGCCTAAGACTGAAACAACATAATCCAATCAATGAATCCATCTGGTAACGCATTGGGATCACCCATCAACACATTACATAAGTCAGTCCATAACCTAGCAGAATAAGATAGCATTTGGTCCAGACCCAAATCCAACATCACCAATCAAGAGGAACACAAACAAGATAACAAACAACATCCTGAAATCCATCTAGAAGCCACACCAACACTACTTATCACGTGCATCAAAATATCTTCAACAAAGCTCTGGCAGTAAAACCCTTGCCGGTGACCAAAAGGCTTACTAGAACAAATGATAGTATCTATGTCAATAAATTTTGAACCAACTGATCGTGATACGCATCTGAATAGCATGAATGATAGATCCAAATCAATTCCACAAATCAAAGCATACTAGAGCATACTGGATCAATATCATAATCCAACCACTCTACCGGAACCAACCGAAAACCGGTAAACAACCAAAACAGTCGGTGTTGCCATCAATGACAAAACATTAATGCCACATAATCAATTCCTCCAAATTGCGAACAATCTCCCCCTTTGGCATCGATGGCAACACTAGATGTGAAAAACATCCAAGTGCCAAGAAATGCCAAACAAGTCTCCCCCTATGGAAGACAACAAACAATATCCCACAAAATGATATAGCAATGAAGCTTTGAACCAAACTCCCCTAATGAATATATCTCTCCCTTATATTTTTCACCAGAATAACTCTCCCCCTTTGACATCGATGCTAAAGATCTGACATAAATATCAAAGAAAGGTCACGAATCCTCTTATTCTTATAGTTGACTACTCCCCCTGAGTAGTAGCACCACCACATCAATCCAGAATGAGTAATAGCTCTGATAATGCATACCGAGCTGATGGCAATCAACATCACTCAAGTCTCTACCGGAGGGGCATAAACCCCCAATCTGTCTCTGAAGTACTCAAATGATTCTTTAGGCAAATGTTTAGTGAAGATGTCTGCAATATGCTCTTTAGTGTTCACATAAACTAGTCTAACTTTATTCGCTTCCATCTTCTCCTTCAAAAAGTTATACTTGATAGATATGTGCTTTGTCTTAGAATGAAATACTAGATTATTTGATATATCAATAGCAGTAGAGTTATCACAGTGAATAACATTTGCTTCATCCATAGAACCTATGTACAGTTAGTAGCAACAACAACATACTCAACTTTAGCAGTAGATAAAGAGGTACATGACTATTTTTTGCTGATCCATGAAACAAATTTATTTCCAAGAAAGAAAGCTCCATCGGATGTGCTCTTTTGGTCATCAACATCTAGAGCCCAATTTTCATATGTATATGCACATAATGTAAAGTCCTCATTTTTAAGATACCACAAACCATATTCAGTTGTTCCTTGCAAATACCTGAAAAATCCTTTTCACCGCACTCTCATGATTTTCTCTAGGATCACTCTAATATCTTGATACAATACAAACTGCATTCATTATATCCAGTCTAGTCTGAGTCAGATATAACAAACCTCCAATCATAGACTTGTACCTTGTAGGATTTACCGGTGTAGATGCATCTTTCTTTGTCAATTTCTAACTTGTAACCATCGGAGTATCAACCGGTTTAGAATTTTCCAACCCAAATTTCTTCAATAGCTCTCTAGCATACTTAGTTTGACAGATGAAAATACCTTTATCAATTTGAGTAATCTGCAAACCTAAGAATAATTTCATCTCTTGAATCATAGACATCTCAAATTCATTCTTCATATTATTAGAGAATTTCATACACAACTTATCTTCACCTCCAAAAATGATATCATCAACAAAGACTGCAATAATCAATATGTCATCATCAATGATCTTATAATATAAATTACTGTCAACATTACCTTTAGTGAAATCAAGCTTCAAAAGATATTTATCTTGTCTTGCATACCAAGCTCTAGGGGCTTGTTTCCATCCATATAAAGCTTTTTTTAACCCGCAAACCATTTTTTTGTCATCTGAAAGTGAAAATTCATCAGGTTGCTCAATATAAACTTCCTCTTCAAGATCTCCATTCAGAAATGCACACTTAACATTCATCTAATAAACCTTGCAGTTCTTATGTGCAACATAAGCAAGAAATAATCTCACAGCTTCAATCCTAGCTACCGGTGCAAAGGTTTCACCATAATCAATTCCTTCTTTTTGAGAATATCCTTTACAAACCAATCTAACTTTATTCCTCACAACTTGTCCATCTTCGTTCAATTTATTCCTAAAAATCCATTTAGTTCCAATAACATTCTTATTTTTAGGTCAGGGAACTAAAGTCCATGTATTATTCTTTTCGATATGATCTAATTCTTCTTCCATAGCTTTCATCCAACATTGATCTTTACAAGCTTCAATTACTGATGGTTCAACTTGAGAAATTAAACATACCTCATCAGCTGCCAACCTTCTTCTTGTCATCACTCCTTTGTTTTCTTCTCCAATGATCTGATCTTCTGAATGATTCAACCTTACATATCTAGGAGTCTTCTGATTTTCTATTCCTCTACCCTAATCTTTAGTTATTGTTGAATTTTCTGATACTGTCAGAGTAACTAGTTTAACATTTTGTTCTGGTGTAGGTGCTACTGCTTCAGTTATGATCATTTCCACTGTCGGTTCTCTCTCATAAGTTCTGATTTGACTTTTGTTCTGCTCATCCACCTTGACATTTGTGCTCTCCACAATTCTCTGCAATCTTTTGTTATAGCATCTATATGCTTTGATTTCATTAGAATAACCAAGAAATATTCATTCATCACATCTAGGATCAAACTTTCCAATGGAATCATCTCTTTTGATATAACATTAACTACCAAAGATTCTAAAATACTTAACTGTCGGTGTATGAACAAACCATAACTCATAAGGTGTCTTACCGATATCTCCATTGATATGAACTCTGTTGAATGTGTATACCATCATGTTTACAACTTCTCTCCAGTAGACATGAGGTAGATTAGCTTCCATCATCATAGTTCTAGTTGCATCCAAGATAGTTCTATTCTTCCTTTCCACAACTCCATTCTGGTAAGGTGTCCGGGGTGCAAACAACTGTCTCCTTATCCTATTCTTCTCACAATAACTATTAAATTCACTAGATGTGAATTCTCCACCCTGATTTGACCTTAAGCATTTAATCTCCAATCATGTCTATGTCTCAACTTTATCTCTAAATATTTTAAACTTTCAAATGTTCCATACTTCTCCCTTAGAAAAGTAACCCACATCATTCTTGAATAGTCATCGATGATTAGCATGAAATATATATCACCCTGAAAACTTTTGATTCTAGTAGGACCACAAAAATCAGTATGAATAAGATCAAGAACATCATTAGATTTGTCTTGTATACTCTTAAAAGAAGTTTTAACGTGCTTTCCCATTTGACATTCCTTACATACCAGATTATAAGGCTTTACAATCTTAGGTTATCTCTAACTGCCTTAGTAGACCCAGTCTTCACAATGAAATCAAAATTCACATGACACAACCTCTTATGTCATATCCAACTCTCATAAATTTGTGCAATCAAACATGTCTTCTCACAAGAGTTCAAATGAAAGATCTTACCTTTAGTTTGTGTACCGGTTGCAATCTCCAATCCAGATCTGTTGATAATCTTGCATTTTCCATCCTTGAACTGTAACTGAAGTCCCTTATCCACCAACTATCCTACACTCAAAATATTATGCCTTAAACCTTCAACATAATAAACATTATCAGTGTTATTCTTACCATCCAATGATATTGTTCCTCTTCCCTTTATCATGCATGCCTTGTCATCTCCAAATCTAACCAGACCACCATCAAATTCTTGCAAAGATAAGAACTTCCTTTTATCTCCAACCATATGATGTGAACATCCACTGGCAATTACCCATTCATCCATGTCTTCAATTTTAGTAGAAAGGGCCTTCTCTTCAGGTACCAAATCATCTTCCTTGATAGCCAAAAATACCCATTCCTTTCCATTGTTGGATCCACTAGCTGAATCTTGTGTTGGCTCATCATTAGAATCAATCACACCTTCCTCATCAGCAAAGTAGCATGATTTGTCTGTGTTCCTCCTATACTTATGCTTGTTGTGATAATCATGGTTAGGCCTAAAATATCTTCTAGCTCTTTCTTCAAATTTTGAATTCCTTTCAAGACATCTAGATGCAAAATGATCTATCTTATTACATGCAAATCATTTAAAAGGTGATTTTCCTTCATGCTTACTTCATGTCGGTCCTTTAGGTACTCTTGTAGCAAATAAGGCTTCAAGTTTCTCAAACTCTTCATCTTCTTGCTTCATATCCTCTAGTTCCTTCAGATATAAATCTTTCCAATGACTCTTGCCAGTAGATGATGTAGATGCATGAAAAACAGTTTCAGATTTAACAGCTCCAGAAGGTCCAAATTCCTCAAGTTCAAAAGCAGATAACCTCCCAACCAAGGTATCCCTATTAACAGAGGTGTTTCTCATAGTTCTCACCTCATTAATTGCAATAATCTTCATCTTATAAGTCGGTGACAAAGCTCTCAGTACTTTAGAAACTATTTCATCTTCACTCAGAGATCCACCACAACATTGAATTCCCATAACAATCTCATTAACTCTCTCCATAAAAGGAGTAATCATTTCATCTTCTTCCATCTTTAGGTTCTCATACCTCACCTGATAACCATCAAGTTTAGCAATTTTAACAATAAGGTCACCTTCATTCGGAATCTCCAATTTATCCCATATAGCCTATGCAGTTGATTTATCAGTTAGTCTCATTATTTGATGATTAGAAAGTGCACACAAAAGGGCTTCTCTAGCTCTACAATCATTCTCAAGCTCCTTATCCAAAACTATTGGAGGAGGATTTTCAGATGTCATATTAAAAGGTGTTACTCCTTTCTCAATGATCTCCTAAATTTCCTTTCCAAGACATCTCAGATGAGTCTCCATCTGAATCTTCCATACCCTGTAATTTGTTCCATCAAGCCTAGGAATTTCTCTCCGGAAAATAGTTGCTAATGTATTTGATGAACTTGGATTGTTAGATGTCATATGATCTTCCTCAAGCGGTTAAGCTTTTGTAGAGAGGACCATGCTCTAATACCAATTGTTAGATAACTCAGATAACCAGAGGACAACTGAGAGGGGGGGGGGGGTGAATTAGTTGTCAACATATTATAAAACTTTAAGCATTCAAATCCTTATTACCGGAACACATAAACCCAATGCATAAACCAAATACCAAAATAACTGATATAGTACTTAAACATAAACATAAATCACAAAATAGTTACCATCCATCCATAACACATGACACCAAGATTTGTACGTGGAAAACTCGGTAAAGGGAAAAACCACGATGGGAGGCCTACCCACAGTCAGATAATACTTCTGCAGTATGTGATTACAAAATCAAGAGAATGCACATGCAAGAAGGCCAACAACCTAGAGTGCACTCCTCATCACAAAAGGAGCCTCATTGACTACAAAATAAATCCAGACTACAAGCCAGAAAGAAGAGTGAACTACAAAGATAACATCTCCTATGCCTGATTACAGTTTCAATTAAGCTCAGTATCAGATGTCTTAAACCTCTTACATAAACTCAATTCAATCACCTATGATCGACCAAAACCTCTACATATGATTACAACATTATTCGCACACAGATAATCGCATAATCATCCCATAACCATAATCCCATGATCTACAAAGAGATCTTACATCATATATATACCAACTCGGAACCTAAACAATTAGGTCAGCCACCTAAAAGATAATACAATAAATTCATAACAAAAATCCGTAATCCAATGATCAACCAAGCCGGCCTAAGATCGAAACAACATAATCCAATCAATGAATCCATCTAGTAACGCATTGGGATCACCCATCAACACGTTACATAAGTTGGTCCATAACCAAGCTGGAATAAGATAGCATTAGGTCTGGACCCAAATCCAACACCACCAATTAACAAAAACACAAACAAGATAAACAACACCATCCCGAAATCCATTTAGAAGCCACACCAACACCACTTATCACGTGCAACAAAAGATCTTCAACAAAGCTTTGTCGGTAAAACCCATACCGGTGACCAAAAGGCTTACTAGAACAAATGATAGTATCTGAGTCATCAAATCCCGAACCAACTGATCGTGATACGCATCTAAATAGCACGAATGACAGATCCAAATCAATTCCATAAACTGAATCATACCAGAGCATACCAGATCAATATCATAATCCAACCACTCTATCAGAACCAACCAGAAACCGGTAAACAACCAAAACAGTTGGTGTTGCCATTAATGACAAAATATCAATGCAACACATAATCAATTCCTCTAAATTACCAACAAAGTTAGATGTTGCGGTTTAGAATGTATATTTATGACATTATAATGAGTCTATGACCTGCATCATGTTTGGAGAATCGGAAGTCATGTTAGTAATTGATTGTTCTCTATTCAGTGCAGGGTTTGAGAACCGATAACAAGATCTTTAACCGATGATGTTTTATGGTTTGATGGTAAATCTTATCATGTTCATTACTTAGTGATGACATGTTAGAAACCGTGTGTGATGATAAGATTGCATTTAAGTGTGTACAAGGATCGAATTTCTTGGGAAACAATGAAGTGCTTAGAAGAATGTGATAAGGGTTTGACAACCTATCAAATCGATGTCTGATGATGTGTTATGATCATTCAAGGGTTGTAACTGTCTTGAAATTTGTTGTAATGATTTGTATGATGAACTGTAATGATTTGTAATGATCTTATATGATCTTATATGATCTATGATGTAAATTCAATGTGTTTTAAATTTGGTTAGGGTTTTGTAATCGACCTAATTGTAAAGTGTATTTAGGTCAAGTTTGAGAAGGTTTAGTGTGTCGGTGATTAGAGAAGAGGAGTGTGTTGAACCAGATTGAGATGTCTACATGTGAGAGGCAATTGGAGCTTAAATGGATTTGTACTAGCAAGCAGATAGTGCGTTGATAAGATCATTTATCTGTTGTTCCCTAATATTTGCATCAGTATTAAAATCCCTTAACCAGATAGGTCCTAACAGGCCCGATATTGTCAATCCCTTCATTTGGTGGCTCATTAACTTGAGTTTAAATCCTTTAGCAAAGTTAATCCTAATAGGGTCGAGATCCTAACAAAGCTGAGGTTAAAATCCCTTCATCGGGTGACTCCTAATAGGGTCTACTCTTAACCAAACATTATTGTAAAGCTCCTAACCGAGCTAGGTCTTTAACAGGGCACATTCTGAAAGAGTGCAAATTTTGTAGGTACCAATTCCCACCGTGGTTTTTTCCATTTGCGTTTCCACGTGAAAAATATCAGTTTTCATATGGTGGTTGATTTGTTTATGTGTGGATTTGATACCATTACATTGTTTACATGTTGATGAACACATGAATGAGTAGTTTGGTAAATCTGCTTTAAGTGTTTGATTGAGTAGTTATCGATACTGGTTATAATCTATTTTTGAGAAGTATTTTTCGTATTGATAAAAGATTTCAGTTTATTGTTATTACTGATTCACCCCCTCTCTCAGTAATAACCAGATCCTCACATTAACAATTGGTATCGAAGCATTAGGTCTTCTTTGTGTAGAAGCTTAACCACTTGAGGTAAAGATCCTTAAGGCTAACAAGGGGGAAGGTTCAATGAGTAAATGAGAGCTTTCAAGCAGGCTTGCAGAAATTGAAGAAGCCTATGATGAACTAAAGGTCAAGTATAAAGCTTCATTGGCTAAGAGAAGAGAGCTAGCTGAGCAGATGATGGAATTGAGTGAAATAGTTCATCTGAAGAAGCTAACATTGATGCCTTGGTTAATGAGGTAAAAAAGTTGAATGATAATAAGACAAATCTAAGGAGACAACTAGAAGCCCTTACCACCAGGATGAGTCAAGGGTTGGAAGATAGAAAGACAGCTGAAGACACAATAAGAGATAAGGAGCATGAGATTGTTAAGTTGAACTGGGAGATTAGTACCTTGCATGCACATCTTCATGAGGAAAAAGAGGAAATACAAGTTGATCTAGACATGGCTATGTCTCTTAGAGAAAGTCTTACAAAGAAGAGTGAGGAACTTACCAAGGAGTTGGCTGATGCAAACGAGTTACTAGCTAAATTCATCAAGAGCACTACTATGCTTGGTGAGTAGATTCAGTCACAAAGGCAGAATGGAGATACACGTGGCTTGGGATTCACAACCTTTGAACAAGGAGAGCCCTCAGGTACCAAGGGCACCTTGCATGAAGCCAAATCTACACCAATGAAGAAAAAGAACACCGGTAAGAGAACCTACAAACTAGTATGTTTTAGCAGTCATAAGGTAGGTCATACAACTAATGTTTCTAGAAGTAGATCTAGTACTTTTGATAGATATAGATCTAATGCATATGATGGATATACATCTAGTACTTTTAATGGATATTACTTCAATTGCAACAAGTATGGGAATAGATTTGTTGAGAGCAGGTCAGGAGTGAACAATCTGAGATCTTACATGGGTCAGAGGTCTAATAGTGAATGGAAGAGATCTTACAATGACCGAAGGAACCCTACTTGGCAGAGATCTTACAATGACCAGAGGAACCCTACTTGGCAAAGACCTTATGTGAACCGGTCTAGTCCATATGAAATGGAGATAGATGGAATGTGACATGTTCAATCTGTCACAACTTTGGTCATGTTGCTATGAATTGTCGAAGAAGAACTGGTAGAGGCAATGTTGGACCCTAGAGCGCATTTGAAATGGAATGTTTCCATTATCATAAACCGGGACACCTTGCAAAGTTTGTAGAGCTAAAATGAACAAACAGGTTAATCAGTCTATTGATCAGAAAGGAAAGATGAAAGTTGATGTGGAAGAAACCAGAAATGAGATTAACAAGATTTGGAAGAAGAAAAGTGAGGAGAAACCATCTGAGTACTCCAATTCTTCACCTAGTGTGGAGAATCTTTCACCGGTAAACTAAGCTACGATGAAGCTTAGGGGGAACATATTGTCAGACCCTATGAATGGCATGCAGTAAGTCAAATCTGCATGTTTTGATGATATATGATGTTATAAAGTGATTTTTAACTGATTACATTTCAAACTGGTAAATGGAATGTGATATGTGTATCAATATCAAGTTTTAGAGTTGAACAGTGATTAGGGTATGTTCAACCAGTATGATAAAAGGCAAATAAAAGGTGTTTTATAGTTGCATTTTTTAGAGCACATCTGGAGAGCAATAGGAACATAGAAGAGCATGTGTTTTCTACTTTGGCAAAGATTCATAGTGGATTGTGGAGATTTGTGGGAAAGTGAATCAGTGGAAGTGCATTCAGACCGAAAAACCCCAGTTGTGAAGAAATTTGATGATACCGGCAAGTCTGATGCAATTGAGGAGTAGAAGATAGTGATCATAGAACCGGAGATTCAGAATAATGTTGAGCTGAACAATGCAGAGGAAGATTCTCAACCGGTAGAAGATGAAGAAGATGTAGAACAAGAAGAGGTTATTGCATCAGAACATGTTATACCTAGGTATGTAAGGTTAAATCATTCTAAAGACCAGATAATAGGTGACAAGAATGTTGAAATGCAGACTAGAAGAAAAATTAGAGAAAGTGCATGTCTGATTTCCACAGTTGAACCAAAGACAATGAGAGAAGCTCTTAAGGATGATGATTGGATAAAGGCAATGAATGAAGAGCTTGATCAGATTGAGAAAAACAACACTTGGTCACTTGTTCCTAGACCTGATGATAAAAATGTGATAGGTACAAAGTGGGTATTTAGAAACAAACTGAATGAAGATGGTGAAGTGGTTAGAAACAAGGCAAGAATAGTTTGCAAAGGGTATGCACAAGAAGAAGGTGAAGATTATGGAGAGACCTTTTCACCGGTTGGTAGACTTGAAGGAGTTAGGATGCTACTTGCATTTGCAACATTTAAAGGTTTTAAAGTTTATCAAATGGATGTAAAGTCAACATTTCTGAATGGTACTCTTGAAGAAGAGGTGTATATTGAACAATTAGATGGGTTTGCATTGTCAGAAGATAAGGATATGGTATGCAAACTTCATAAAGCAGTATATGGATTAAAGCAAGAACCATGGGCATGGTTTGAAAGACTTCTTGCACATCTGATGAAGATAGGATTTCAGAGAACTAGTGAGGACAACAATATTTATTTGAAGACTGAAGGAGACAAGATGTAGATTGCAAAAGTATTTGTTGATGGCATCACACTTGGAGTAAACGATGATATGAGTATGACTTTTGCAGAATAGATGAAGAAAGAGTTTGAGATGTTTCTGATAGGTGAGATAAAAAAATTCATTGGTTTGCAGGTCCAACAACTAGAAGGTGGAATTTTTATCAGTTAGTCTAAGTATGTGAAGGAAGTGTTAAAGTTTTAATATTAACCGGTGACTGAGAGGGGGGGGGGGTGAATCAACACATACCTGTTTATTCCATATTTAACCTTAATCAAAACTCCTATTCAATCTTTAACACTTATCAGTATAAGCAGCATTAATAAGAAACACGCACACGCAAAATCAAACACACATGACAATCAAAATTTATCATGTGGAAATCCAAATGGGAGAAAACCATGGTGTCAAAAGAACTCACAAAATCTGCACTACTCTTAAGTACGCCTGGTGAGGAGCCAGCCCTGTTAGGAGATTACAAAGACATTGTTAGGTGCCACCCGGTTAAGGGATTTTCTTCAAGGCCTGTTAGAATCTTTACCCTGTTATAGGTAGCCTTGTTAAAGGACTTAGGATCATCAGTTTAAGATGTCACTCGATTAAGCTATTTTACAAAGGGACATGTTAAAGTCCACCCAATTAAGGGATTTTACTGTGGTGCAATTATTAGAGTGAAAAAAGTCATTGATCTGATGATGACACTTTTTTGTCGTATAGATCTGTTCTGTATCTGCTTCAATCTCTTCTTGGTGATGGCTTCACCAATTCATGAGGAACCCTTTTTGCACTTCACTAATTCTTCACCTTTTTTCTTACTTTCAACCTCAATCCACTCACAATATCATCAACATGCAAAACTCTTGATGAAAAACATGTATTTAGTTATTTTCAATATTGGCGCTAACTTTCCCTCCAAAACTCGAACTCAAAAAATCATTCTATGTGCCAATTTGTTCATTCCTCAAATCTCACTGATTATACCGGTGGGACTAACCGTTCATGCCATAAATCTCATCGGTTCTCTAACAAGCACTCCAACTTCAACTGGCACTTTCTAAATTTATCATATATACATTTCACCATTGTGATCTGCTACCGGTTGTTTTCTTGATATCAGTGAACATGATTTACTCAGCTTAATCTACTAGTTGCTTCTTGTAAACGGGTCTCTAATCACCTGTGAAAGTCTTTAGTCCCATGTTCCTTACCAATCCACCATAAACCTTTTCTGAATGGTTATGATGACATCTGAACTGGTATTGCCATCAATGACAACTTCTTAAGTACTCCAAACTTCATGATGTCAACAATCTCCCCCTTTGGCATTGATGGAAAAACATCTAGCTGTATTGAATTGAACCTCCCCTAGTTCCGATTCTCCCCCTGTTCTCTACCTTCTCTTCCTTTTGTTTTGGTTCTCCCACTGTTATCTTCCTCTATCGGTACTACTCTGCCTCTATCAGTGGATCTTTGTCTTCTCATATGTACAATCCACTATGCATTCATTCTCCCCCTGTTTGCAACAATGACAAAGAATAAAGGAATCAAAGTATACAAAATAATTTAAGAGAGTTATTTGAAATTGACCTTAGTAGCCTCCAAAGAAGATTCTCATGTAGGCTTTACTTGTTTCATAGTGATAATTTGTTCATGCAGGTGTGTGACCAAATCATCCATGTCATCCACTATCTTGTAGTCAGGTCTACTAATGAGGCACCCTGCTTGTTTCACATTGCCTTGTAATAAATCAATGAAAGGAGCAAGATATCACTATATCTCTAGTAGGTTTAGAGCTCGTTTGCCATGTTCCTCTTTTAGCTTGTTCATTTCATGAGTCAACTGTTTGAATTTTCCATTGAAATTTGCTACTGAGCTTGTAAGAGAATCAAAGGAACCTAGAAGATCTTGAATTTCTCGTTGAGTCTTTACTCTTTTGACTTCAAGATCTTTGATGAAATTGGGGAAGTTTGAGAATCTGACCAACAATTGGCCATCTTCCTTTAAGATTGATTTCACCTCTTCAGTGCTGGTAGAGAGTGCAACTTTTTCAACTCATATGTGTTCCATTAAGTGCTCACCTCTTCTGGTTTCATGTTGTCTTGATGCAACCTTCTCTAGATCGGTTGCCTCTGAGCTGATTGCTTTGACAAGAGTACCCGATTGATCAATGATAAGTGCATTCTCATCAATAACAATATCAAGAATGAGATCAGATAAGATTGTCTTTGCAGTATTAAGAATTCTTACCTTCTTTTTCTTTGCTTTAAGTTTGGCCTTTTTAGCTTGAATTCTCAATTTTTCTAAAACTTTTATTAATTGTTTGGGGGTCATCTTCTTGATATCAATTATTGAGTCTTCCCCTTCTTCCTCCTCTCTTTCTTCTTCTTCTTCTTCTTCAACTTTTATCTCAAAGTTGGCTGAGATGGGGAGTTTAGCTTTCTTTTTCTCAGTTTCCTTTTCTAAAACTAACTTCCTCTTAACCAGAGGAGTGTCCACCATTGTTTTCTGACCACCTTCAGGTTGACCGGATGAAGAATATTCTATCTTCTTCTCTTGTTTCGGTTCCTTCAACTCTTCAATCTTCTTTTCAACTTCCTTCTTTTTGTGTTCCTTCCCCTTTGTTTCATCAATAGATGGTATTGATGAATCCATCATCTTGGGGCTTTCTCCCTCTGTACCTTTTTCTGGCAAATGAGGTTCATTGCTAGTGAGTGTGTTGTGGGAATATTTATTGTCACTGGATTCCTTAGAGGTTTTTCCTCATAAGGAATGTACTCAATTGTAACTTCATCATCTCTGAGATGCTTGGTTTGATCAGTTCCTTTTGCCAGTGTATCATCAATATCAATAGTTTCAACAGTTGATTTTTTCTCAACCGATGGCTCTGCATCCTTTGTCAGATTAGGGATATCTAACACAACATCACCGATGATATCTTCAACTAAAAATTTATCAAACCCATCAGTGATGTCTTTGTCTTTTCCTTTGCTCTTTTCTTGAGCAGTTGTATCTTGTCCTTGTTTCACTTATTTTTCTATTTCCTCCTCAACTTCTTGTTGCTGGCTCGAAATTGTTTTCCACATGTCAATGCCCTCATCATGCATACCTTGAATGTCTCCTATGGCTACTCTCCATGTTCTATTCCTTATTTTGAAACATTGTGCACATGCTTTGGCCACTAAAGTTGCTTGATTATAATCCAATTCATGTTGCACTTCCATGAGTGCCTTCTGTGTTTCTTCTTAATTGCCAAGGCAGTTTCCCATATCCCTTCAATGAGATTTTATAAATCTGGTTGAATTAATCCATGTAGTTCACTAGCGGTTTTGTAGAAATTATGTAAGTTCTAGATGAGTGCATCTTCAATTTTTCTTTTGTCTTCGTCGTTACAGAGGGGATACTTTCTCCCAATATGAACTAAACCTCCATACTCTTTGATCCCATGGACCAATTCATCAATAGTTGGAGCTACATTCCTACCAGTTCTTCTGACTTCTTTAATTACCACATTAGATTGGGTGTCAGAGTTATCATCCTCCTTTTCATCTTTCTTGGGCTACTTATTAGCCTTTGTGTCAATTGACATTTCATTCTTTTTCTTTCTTGCATATGTGACTCCTACCGGTCCACTTCTACCTTGGGAAGATGTAGGAGTATCTGAGTCCTTTTCTTTCATATATGTTATCAGTTTGTTGGATGCAACACCCTTGGATCTTGTCTTGGACATTTTATTCTTTTCATTTGTTTTCTCTTCATTTTTTCTTGATTTTTCCCCTGTTTGCTCACTTGTATCGGTGGAAGTAGTGGCACCGGATGCTTCACCTCCATATTTCTTGTCTAAGGTGTCAATCATTTTCTTAACTTTCTTTTGAATGATAGGCTCTTTGAGTTCCTTCTTAATTTTGGAGCTTGCCTCCTCATAAGTTCCAAATCTCTTAGTTTTTCTACCTATCGGTTTAGACAGTAACATGTTTGCATATATTTTGGCAATGTCTACCCTGATCTCATAACCCATAGCGGGTACCCAGAAAGTTCTACGTTCTACCGCTTGAATGATGCAACAATCAGTATCAACAAGAAAGCAGATAGTGTCCTTGTATTTTTGAACTATATCGGTTGGGATTCTTTCTCTTTGATGCATTCTAGTTTGGAATTATTTAAAATAATCCCACATTGTCTCTCTAAACTTATCACCTAAGTCTCTAATCATTTCACCTATCTAAACTATGATAGGTTTATCTATAGAACACACTACATTACCCTTATTGGGAAAGAAATTTTGCACATAGAAGAAGATACATACCAGTATTGAACCATACGTGAGTGATTTCTTTTTGTCCTTCTTAATTTGGTCCATGTCCACCAAGTATTGACTCCTTATCATCTCACAAATGTCATATGTTGCATCCTCTTTGATGATCTGGTAAGTTGCATGGATAGAACTGCTCGACACACTGTTCATGCAGCTTGATTGGTATAATCTATAAGCTATCACTGCAAATGCAAATCTTACTTATGCATCCTCAATGTGAGTGACTTTCATTGCCATTTTATCATATCGAGATTGACTCAACCGAGTGACCTCACTGGATGATATTGTTCTTATGGTTAGTGCTTCACCTGTTTTGTTGAACCATGTTACTGTTTGGATCACATCCTTTGTGATTTTGATTGGAGATTTATCTTCAAACCATAGAAACTAGTCATTCACTCTACTTAGTACATACCTGATCCAATCAACATGGAATTGATTTGGAATATCAGCATCATACGACAAACCCTTGGTATTCATATGCATATGTTCTGCCTTCAATAGACCATTGTTGCAAAATACTTTGAATTCATCTTGAATGAATTTGTCTCCAAGATTTTCAAGCTTGTAGTGGATGATGGAACATACATCTTCAATCAGTAACACACCGGAGGGCACAAATGATAGGACACCGGTTTTATCGATTTCTCTGGCATTCATATGATGCAGCTTGAACTCGGGTTGTGGTTCCTTAACTACCTCAACCAACACAAGAGTCCACACGGAAGCTGCCATGATGAATTAGAACAAAATTCATAGATTGACTTCCTCTATCGTTTATGCTAGCTTCCAATGACAAAAGCTTCACTGCTTGATCTTCAAACTAACTTTGCATGTAAAGCGCTTAACAAATTTAGAAAGCCTTTGATCGCACTGGGAGCTCTCGAATGCACAAATGAAAGAAAGGCAAACAAAATGATCTTTAACAACGGTTAAGTTGTACAAACTCAAACGGTAACTTTTTATAATTTACCGGTGTTTCTTCCCTACCGGTAACAATACAATCTTTAACACTTATACTCTTAACAATTAACCGATGAAGAATTACAAACAATATGTCAACTTTTCTGCATCTAGGTAATGCAAATAAGAATTACCTCACTTTGGTTACAGGGAATCAAACATGATTTTTCAATAAATGCTCCCCCTGAGCATTGGTTTACTTAGTTTGAAGAAGAATTGTCATCATCGATGGATGATGACTTAGTTTCAGAATGTTTCTCTTCTTCTTTGCTTTCTTCCTTTTTCTCCATATCCTTTTCATTTCATTCTTCACCTCTTCAACTGTCTTCTTTCCTTTGAAATCATTTGTCCTTTTCTTCTTGCTAAACTGGTTTATGTCTTCAGACCAGTTGTAGGATCGATTCCTGCACTATCTGGCCAAATGACCGATCTTATGGTAGTTGAAACATGTCATACCAATTGTCTTCCATGGTCCTGCATTGTTTCTCTGACCTATTCTCATTCTGCAATTCGCTGCAACATGGCCAAAGTTACCACAAGTAGAACGGGTGGCATTGAGCTGATTACTCTTTCTGTTAGGTCTAACCGGTTTGGATGAAGATGTTGATTCATTTTTCTTGAACGTGCATTCTTCAGGTTTGTGTCCATATTTATTGCATGTGAAGCAATATCCATTAAAGATTCTTCTACTAGACATGCTACTTGATTGAGATCTACACTCATAAGCAGTGTGTCCATACTTGTGACAGTTATAGCAATAATCATCAAAGGTGAATGGCATCTTGTGACTGACTGGTCGATTTCTACAGACATTAGACATATGACCCGGTTTACCACAATAGTTGCAAGAGGATTTAGAAAACTTCATACCTTTCATTCTTGATTTGTTCCTTTTATCATCCTTCATCCTCTTGGGATTAGATGATTCTCTAGTTTCCATTGGTCATGTACCTGAGTAACCAAGACCGGTTGTCTCCCTTGTTCTCCTCTAAGCTTTAAATTGTTCATCTATCTTCTCAGAGCTTTCATTAAATTTTCTCAATTTTTCATTTTAGTTATAGAAATAACCATCAAAGGTGAATGGCATCATGTGAATGACCGGTCGATTTCTACAGACATCAAACTTATGACTCGGTTCACCACAATGGTTGTAAGAGTATTTAGAAAACTTCATACCTTTCATTCCTGATTTGTTCCTTTTATCATCCATCGTCCTCTTGGGATTAGATGATTCTCCAGTTTCCATTGGTCCTATACCGGAGTAACCAAGACCGATTCTCTCCTTTGTTCTCCTCTTAGCTTTTAATTGTTCATCTATCTTCTCAGAGTTTTCATTAAATTTTATCAATTTTTCATTTTAGTTATAGCAATAACCCTCAAAGGTGAATGGCATCTTGTGACTGACCGGTCGATTTCTATAGGCATCAGACTTATGACCCAGGTTACCACAATGGTTGTAAGAGGATTTAGAAAACTTTAGGGTCTCCTAAATGAGATAATTTAGTGAACACCCCAAAAATGCACCCATGAATCTTGATCCTGATGGGCAATTTGACCTTGCAATTATTTTTAGCACCCATAAATAATTATGATCACCCATATTGAGCTTCCTAGAATCAAATTTGATACCTCTATCAAATAGTGAAATTTAGGTGCATACTAGTCCAAGTCACAAAACTATTCAAAGTAGCCACTTTTGAGAGTTAATAACTTGGTCCATCTAAGTACTCATTCTAACCCAATTCTTCCACTCAATTTTCTATATGAAAATGAACTCCCGTGTCAATTTTTAGAGACCTATGATCTCATTTGCTATTTTTCCCAGGTCAATTCCATTGTGATTTATTCATTTTATTACTTACACATTGTAAAATCTACCAAAGTGGCTTTCTATTGAAATTATTATTTCACACTTGGATTACAATTAGATTGAACCAATTGATCCACATAATTGTTTGTATCACAATAGACCACAGTGCAAGGTTCTAGAACCCTACCAATCCATTTGATAATTTTCTTGAGCTTAAACCAAATACAATTTATGCATATCTAAAACTTGCATAAGGGTAAAATCGGTTGTGGAGCCTACTTTGGAAATTAATATCTTTCACCTCAGAAGGAATTTATCAGAGTTGTCACTTTCATTGCAAACTCTGGTTAAATGTCTACATGATTACCAACTTTTGTGACCTCATGGTATGATTTGGATAGTTTTCAACATTGATTCTGGATGCAAAAATCATGATTGGACAATTTTTATAATATATCAAAGTGCACAATTTGATAATGTTTAATCAGTTCATGACCACAAATTTACTCTGAATTGTTCCTGTCACCCAGTCAAATGAATTATTTGGAAAAATAAGTTAGAGTAAGGTATGGAGTGTTAATTCAAGAAAAATGGCTTATTTTATCATCAGATAAGGTTAGTATTGTTACAAGTTCATTAATGAAAGACATCTTCTTTATGAAAGTTGATAATTCAATATATTTGATATTATTGAAACCAAATGTTTACTATATGTGGGGATAAATGCAGCTCCCATAAGGGTAGAGCCCAACATATGGTTTTAAAATGGGATCGACTTTCATCTATGCAAACCCATAATGGCTTGTTATTCGAACTCTAATAATAATATTTGAAATAGAAACATTATATGTTTGAAGAGGAATAACACTCAAGAGAAATCAAAATTTAAATCAATCAAAAATGATTTAAATTACTCATTATGGAGCATTATAAGAAATGATCTTATATATAAACTATATATGTGATGGTAAAAAGAAAACCATTAAGTTGGTTAATATGAGCCAAAGTGGTGGACTCCGCAAAGAGAAGAGTTTGCTCAATTGTGTTATCAACAAAACAAGGCTAATCTGCATAATAAAAAATAGCTTCTTCGAAATGGTATGTTATAACGAAATAGTGTTGCAGATTTTGATTAACATAATAAAAAATATTGGTGTACCCCCAAGGTTCCAGCAACCTCCAAGCGAATAAAATTAGTAAGTGTAAGACCAAATTTCATGAATAAGATATATTAGTGAAAGATGAATATACTTTCATAAAGAGATTTTGATAAGTAAAAAAAACATAGCAGCCAAGTAAAAGTGTTTCATTTAAAGAAGGTAAAAGTGTGAAGATTAAGTGGGTGTGAAGTTACAAATAAAATTATATGAGAGAACAATCAACCAAGGGTAATTAATGAAAACCTTTTAGAAAACGTTTTCACATTTAAAAGGTAATTGTTTATCCATTTGCATATTGAAGAGGAATTGATATATGCTAAGTTGAAGTATTATCATACCAATAGAGTAATTAATTTTACAAAGGCAAAAATGCAGTTAGATGTATCTTTTATGAATTATTTCATTAAAAGGTAAAATAGACACAGTATGACAAGATATAACCTCATAGTATGCTACAACTCCACAGTATGCACAAAATAAATGTGTTGGAATGGTTTGAAAGGTTTTAATTTTTTTTTTAAACATAACATAAGAACCCGTCATATTATGATCAAATCTGATCATTAATGAAGATAATCGTCAAAATGGTTTGAAATTCTTAATTTCGTTAAGAAATGAAAAAGTTATGGACATTCTATCAAAACTAGTTTTCAGCAAAAATAAATTATCAAATAATAATTTGATAAAACCTCTCAATTGAAGTTGGACAAAAATATTAAAGATGGAAGAGGTAATAGTTTTCAAAGATTTGAGAAGGATAGAATTATTCTACCCAAAGTATTTACTTCAACATTTTACAAGACTTGAACGAAAATGATAATGAATCATCTTTAATTAGTTTGACAAGTTAAGTAAATATAAAAACTAAATATGGGAAGGTGAAATCTTTACGATAAATTACCCTAATGAAAGAATGAATGGAGTGGGAATAATAACTTAATTGGTGAAAACATAGGTGAAGTATTTTCACTTGATTATGAAAGGGAAGAATTATTTTGAGAAAAATAAAATCATTTCAAAGAGTTTTACATGGTGAATGTTATAAAGTGTATTATGATACTGTGTGTTATCCACATAAAATCAGGTCAGAAAAGATTATTTCACTGTGAGGTGAAAAATAAGTAAAACATTTTTACTTGATTTATGAGAAGTGGGTAAAGTGTTCAATCAAGGAAATATTTTATCAATGACCAAGAAGAGTATGATAATTCACAGTGGACACTTTTAAATACTTTTTTCCATATGAAATGCATTATGGTATTTTCTCATTTTTAATACCCACAGTTTGTGCAAGGAAGGATTATTTTTCAAGTGAAAATTATTACGAGAAGTTGCCAGCGAAGGAGAGTTATCATAACTATCTTCAAGAAATACAAAGGGACTAAAATTAAAATATTTTTAACTTATTGAAGATGGTTAATCAAATGAAAGATTGCATCACTCAAAGTGAAGGGTCATAACCCTAAAATTGTAGTGTAAATTAACAAACGTGGTAATTAATATATTTTAGGGCAACATGACTTTGTTATTAAGCATTGTAATAGTTTGAAAATAACTCCTTGAATATTATAAAAGGAGAAATCAAATCCGAAGATAAGGATAATTTTTTGGAGAAAAATAGAATATAGCCTAGGGGCTCACCATTGTACTATTTTGACGAATATATAATACAATCAGTTGTTTTCTTTTGCGTATGTGTTGTGGATTATCGCATTTTCTGCAAGCAATTGCTTGTGATATTATCTAAAGGAGATAAGGTTATTCATTTTCTTCCAGTGAATTTTTGTGCTCCATATTGTAGATTTGGATCAAAAGGATTTACTTGTGAATTGTAATTGTTCCCTGTAACTCTTCGTTGGATGGTCTCTTAAAGTTAGGGTTAAATTCATTCAAGTGGTTTATAATATAAACATCAAAATAGAGCTCATAAGAAACAGTAACTGACAGACTTTCCAAAAGGGGTGGGTTTAAAAATTGTCTCATAAGTTTACGCAATAAGTCCTAAAGAAATATAAAGAATCTGTAGCCCAAACAACGAAGAAGGCATTGGTCATCTATAAATAACAATTTATCACCATATCAGTTCACATTTTACTTTAAAGTAATAGGAGTAGTTGAGTAGGAAATATAGAATAGATTAGCAATAGTGTATACATATAAATTTCAAGCACAAAGATCGAATAGCTCCCGCATCAACAATCTTGAACTCATCTTCTATATCTCCATCCTAGGAACTTATGTCATTCAGAGATAGGAGGAAGTTAGATCAAGATACTCAATCTTCTATAAAAGGCACTAGTCATCAAAAGTCACTAGTGAATAGGTATACTCGCCTAGGTCTTGCAGAGCCTGAAGTGAGAGAGTTATTAACCAAATAGGTTCACTCTATAATTTGGCCACGTCAATTGGAGGGTTTGATCATAGGAATTGGCATTTTCTTAGAACCTATCCAATTTGTTGATCTGAGACCCAACAGATTAGAGACTCTACTGGGGAAGAATTATTAAGACTCCGTTGGGGAAGAATTATTAAGACTCTGTTGTGGGAGAGAACTCAGAAGAAAGAAATAACTTATGTCCTCTATGAAAGAGGTGGCAACTCTGTAAAAAGGAAAATTAAATGAAAAATTTCAGTAGCATTCAATATGTTTCAATATCCATAGTTTTATGAAGAAGCATCTTCAGAAAAGAAATATGCACAGTGGCAACCACATCCACAAAGAGACAAGAATATTCCAAGAAGATTTAAGCCATTAGATTTCGGTAACATCCCTAAGTATCCATATGCATTTCCCTGTGAGTTGAAGATCTATATGCCAAGGTTCCATGGAGATGAAAAGGAATACCAATTGGGCATCTAAAATCATTTTATTGGTTTATTGAGACCTTCAAAATCTATTCAAAAGAAACGATCATGAAATGGTTTGTGCTAACATTGGAGGATGTTGTAGAGTAGTCATTCAACTTGTTACCCCCACAAAGTATCTCATCATGGGAAGAACTTGAGTGGTGGTTCATGGAAGAATTCTATGGTGTAATCGAGGACAACACTTCAACCACTAGCCCTTCAATTGGTTCTCCATGCCAAAATCAGATTCAATTGGATTATGATTGTGGCGATGCACTCTACAACATAAGAAGAAAGGAAGGTGAATCTATAGAAAAACTGATTGGCAGAATAATGATGACTTATTTTCAAATGCCTAATAATATACAACTTAATTCAGCTATACTAGAGGGATTGATCGTAAGAGAGTGTGGGCCTGATAGTTTGGAATCAACATATTCAATTTTTAAAGAACAAAATAAAAAACTACATGTTATGTATGAGAAGAGTAACATAAAAAAAAAGAGGTGAACATGAAGATGATTGTACAGAAGAACTACTTGTCCCTTTTTAAGGCCCAGCTGATGAAGAAGCAATGGATGATATTTTTTACTATGATTCAGAACTTGAGGAGATTATTGTTGATGGTGATGATACAGTATTATCTCCATGTGAAGAAATATACTTGTTTGACAGGGAACAAATGGTTGATTCATCCATACCTGAAAACCATGAGGATATTTTGATAGGAACAAATACTTGTATCGGTAACAAAGAGGAAGAAGAATGTTTTCTCAATATTGAACAAATTTCAGACTTTCTGGATAAAGAGTATCAGAGAAATGAAGAAAAGTAAAAAGGGGTGTATTATGAACAACAGACAAAATGCACACACACACACACCTGCAAATAATTTCCAGAATTTTTCAAACCTATTGTGGGACAAGGTTATAGAAGAAGATTGTAATGTGAAGGATACAATGGAAAAAACTTCATGTGACGAGTCCTGCTATTTCTCTGATAAATACATTAACGATAGTGAGGGCACATATGGTGATCGACAAACTGAAGAGTCACATGAGTATGCAGATGATTTTAAATTTTTTACAAATCCTCTTTATAATGATGAAGATAGAAATGATGAAATGATATACTGCCAGATTATGTCTGACATAGATCTCTATGTCTTTCTGAATCCACTATATGAAGAAGAAAAAACACCTCCAGATGATTAGGAAATCTTATTGAGAAATGACATAAATAATAATGAGGATAATTGGGAGCATTGTTGTGGATCGGAAAAGTTGCATTCTCCAAAGAAAACTCAGACAAATAAAATTGGTGATATAATGAGAGAAAAGTGTCATGAGAAAAATTTAGGATTTCTGAATAATCTTTCTCCTTAGTATGAAGTACATCTTAAAAATAAGCTGAGATATAAATTTTTAACTTTTGGCTTACATGAATCACATAAGCGAATAATAAAGGAGATTTTTTTTTCAAATTCTAAAGTTGACATTACTAAGAGGGCTTTACCTAAAGATGGCATTAGAGGTAAAAAAACAAAGTCTCTCAAGTAAAATGGAACACCCCTATAAAATAGGGATGAATATTGATGTATTCATGAACAGGAGAATTTTTCAGAAAGGAAACCTTGGTGAATATGAAAACTTAATAATTTATGAAGATTTTATAGCTTATGTGGTGAATACAGGGAGGGGTAAAAAACAATATATCCCATATGATTTGGAATGTGTCCATAGAGAAATGAGAGATAATATGATACTTGAAAATATTAGAAAATCTCAAAAGTTAAAACTTTATAAATCAAATAGTATAATGGTTTATAAAAGTTTGATTCCTGTGAAAACAAAAGGAGATTGTTGTGATTCTTTTATAGAACATCAAGACAAAAATAAAAGACATTACAACATATATGGACAACATGGAAAAATGATAATTGATAAGCTTTATGATGAAATTGGAATGTTGTTGCAAAATGAGAACTGGGTGTTTGATCCAGGAAAAATGAGTGTTCATGATTTTGGGACCTAGGGGCCACCAGATGCAGTTTTAACATAATCTACAAAAGGGAGGTGATTGGCAATGGTCTACCCTACTAGAGAAAATTGGATTCTTTCTATGCCCATGGGGGGCATACATCCCTAGACAGAGCCACTGTTGGAACCCTAAATTTTGGCAAAAATTTAGGGTCTCCTAAATGAGATAATTTAGTGAACACCCCAAAAACGCACCCACGAATCTTGATCCCGATGGGCAATTTGACCTTGCAATTATTTTTACCACCCATAAATAAGTATGGTCATCCATATTAAGCTTCCTAGAATCAAATTTGATACCTCTGTCAAATAGCGAAATTTAGGTGCATACTAGTCCAAGTCACAAAACTATTCCAAGTAGCCACTTTTGAGAGTTAATAACTTGGTCCATCTAAGTACTCATTCTAATCCAATTGTTCCACTCAATTTTCTATATGAAAATGAACTCCCGTGTCAATTTTTAGAGACCTATGACCTCATTTGCTATTTTTCCCAGGTCAATTCCATTTGTGATTTATACATTTTATTACTTACACATTGCAAAATCTACCAAAGTGGCTTTCTGTTGAAATTATTATTTCACACTTGGATTACAATTAGACTGAACCAATTGATCCACATAATTGTTTGTATCACAATATACCACAGTACAAGGTTCTGGAACCCTACCAATCCATTTGATAATTTTCTTGAGCTTAAACCAAATACAATTTATGCATATCTAAAACTTGCATAAGGGTAAAATTGATTGTGGAGCCTACTTTGGAAATTAATATCTTTCACCTCAAAAGGAATTTATCAGATTTGTCACTTGCATTGCAATCTCTGGTTAAATGTCTACATGATTGCCGACTTTTGTGACCTCATGGTATGATTTGGATAGTTTTCAACATTGATTCTGGATGCAAAAATCATGATTGGACAATTTTTACAATATATCAGAGTGCACAATTTGATAATGTTTAATCAGTTCATGACCACAAGTTTACTCTGAATTGTTCCTATCACCCGTTCAAATGAATTATTTCAAAAAATAAGTCAGAGCAAGGTATGGAGTGTTAATTCAAGAAGAATAGCTTATTTTATCATCAGATAAGGTTAGTACTATTACAAGTTCATTAATGAAAGACATCTTCTTTATGAAAGTTGATAATTCAATATATTTGATATTATTGAAACCAAATGTTTACTATATGTGGGGATAAATGCGGCTCCCATAAGGGTAGAGCCCAGCATATGGTTTTAAAATGGGACCGACTTTCATCTGTGCAAACCCATAATGGCTTGTTATTCGAACTCCAATAATAATATTTCAAATGGCCACATTATATGTTTGAAGAGGAATAACACTCAAGAGAAATCAAAATTTAAATCAATCAAAAATGATTTAAATTAATAATTATGGAGCATTATAAAAAATGATCTTATATATAAACTATATATGTGATGGTAAAAGAAAACCATTAAGTTGGTTAATATGAGCCAAAGTGGTGGACCCTGCAAAGAGAAGAGTTTGCTCAATTGTGTTATCGGTAAAACAAGGCTAATCTGCATAACAAAAAATAGCTTCTCTGAAATGGTATGTTACAACAAAATAGTGTTGCAGATTTTGATTAACATAATCAAAAATATTGGTGGGCCCCCAAGGTTCCAGCAACCTCCAAGCGAATACGATTAGCAGGTGTAAGACCAAATTTCATGAAGAAGATATATTAGTGAAAGATGAATATACTTTCATAAAGAGATTTTGATAAGTAAAAAAAGCATAGCAGCCAAGTAAAAGTGTTTCATTTAAAGAAGGTAAAAGTGTGAAGATTAAGTGGGTGTGAAGTTACAAATAAAATTATATGAGAGAACAATCATCCAAGGGTAATTAATGAAAATCTTTCAGAAAACATTTTCACATTTAAAAGGTAATTGTTTGTCCATTTGCATATTGAAGAGGAATTGATATATGCTAAGTTGAAGTATTATCATACCAATAGAGTAATTAATTTTACAAAGGCAAAAATGCAGTTAGATGTATCTTTTATGAATTATTTCATTAAAAGGTTAAATAGACATGGTATGACAGGATATAACCTCATAGTATGCTACAACTCCACAGTATGCACAAAATAAATGTGTTGGAATGGATTGAAAGGTTTAAAAAAAAAATTAAAACATAACATAGGAACCCGTCATATTGTGATCAAATCTGGTCATTAATGAAGATAATCGTCAAAATGGTTTTCTCAGTTAGTTGCTCCTCAGCACCAGCTTTCCAGAACATTTTGAAATTCTTAATCTTGTTAAGAAATGAAAAAGTTATGGATATTCTATCAAAACTAGTTTTTAGCAAAATAAAATTATCAAATAAAAAATTTGATAAAACCTCTCAATTGAAGTTGGACAAAAATATTAAAGATGGAAGAGGTAATAGTTTTCAAAGATTTGAGAAGGATAGAATTATTCTACCCAAAGTATTTACTTCAACATTTTACAAGACTTGAACGGAAATGATAATGAATCATCTTTAATTAGTTTGACAAGTTAAGTAAATATAAAAACTGAATGTGGGAAGGTGAAATTTTTACGATAAATTACCCTAACGAAAGAATGAATGGAGTGGGAATAATAACTTAATTGGTGAAAACATAGGTGAAGTATTTTCACTTGATTATGAAAGGGAAGAATTATTTTGAGAAAAATAAAATCATTTCAAAGAGTTTTACATGGTGAATGTTATAATGTGTATTATGATACTTTGTTAGCATCCACATAAAATCAGGTCAGAAAAGATTATTTCACTGTGAGGTGAAAAATAAGTAAAACATTTTTACCTGATTTATAAGAAGTGGGTAAAGTGTTCAATCAAGGAAATATTTTATCAATGACCAAGAAGAGTATGATAATTCACAGTGGACACTTTTAAATATTTTTTTTCCATATGAAATGAATTGTGGTATTTTCTCATTTTTAATACCCACAGTTTGTGCAAGGAAGGATTATTTTTCAAGTGAAAATTATTACGAGAAGTTGCCAGCGAAGGAGAGTTATCATAACTATCTTCAAAAAATACAAAGGGACTAAAATTAAAATATTTTTAACCTATTGAAGATGGTTAATCAAATGAAAGATTGCATCACTCAAAGTGAAGGGTCATAACCCTAAAATTGTAGTGTAAATTAACAAAGGTGGTAATTAATATATTTTAGGGCAACATGACTTTGTTATTAAGCATTGTAACGGTTTAAAAAAACTCCTTGAATATTATAAAAGGAGAAATCAAAACCGAAGATAAGGATATTTTTTTAGAGAAAAATAGAATATAGCCTCGAGGCTCACCATTGTACTATTCTAACGAATATATAATACAATCAGTTGTTTTCTTTTGCACATGTGATGTGGATTACTGCATTTTCTACAGACAGTTGCTTGTGATATTATCTAAAGGAGATAAGGTTATTTGTGTTCTTCTAGTGAATTTTTGTGTTCCATATTGTAGATTTGGATCAAAAGGATTTACTTGTGAATTTCAATTGTTCCCTGTAACTCTTCGTTGGATGGTCTCTTAAAGTTAGGGTTAAATTCATTCAAATGATTTACAATATAAACATCAAAATAGAGCTCATAAGAAACAGTAACTGACAAAATTTCCAAAAGGGGTGGGTTTAAAAATTGTCTCATAAGTTTACACAATAAGTCCTAAAGAAATATAAAGACACTATAGCCCAAACAACGAAGAAGGCACTAGTCATCTATAAAATACAATTTATCACCTTATCAGTTCACATTTTACTTTAAAGTAATAGGAATAGCCGAGTAGGAAATATAGAATAGATTAGCAATAGTGTATACATATAAATTTCAAGCACAAAGATTGAATAGCTCCCACATCAACAATCTTGAACTCATATGCTATATCTCCATCCTAGGAACTTATGTCATTCTGAGATAGGAGGAAGTTAGATCAAGATACTAAATCTTCTATAAAAGCCACTACTCATCAAAAGCCACTAGTGAATAGGTATACCTGCCTAGGTCTTGCAGAGCCTGAAGTGAGAGAGTTGTTAACCAAATAGGTTCACTCTATAAGTTGGCCAGGTCAATTGGAGGGTTTGATCATAGGAGTTGGCATTTCCTTAGAACCTATCCAATCTATTGATTTGAGACCCAACAGATTGTATCATTCTCTCTTAAGGAATCTTCAGTAAGCCTTTTGGCTCTTTCAGCTTTTGACAGTGCTTCATCTACATTTCTCTTTCTTTCTTCTTCTATCCTGCTGGCTTCAAGTATTTCAGTCATTCTCAAGGCCCAACTTTCATGCTCTTTTTTTTAGATTTGTGATTTCTTCAGCCAGCTTCTTGTTTGTTTCCATTAGCTCTAAGACTGACTCTTCTGCTTCTTCAGATCCACTCTGATCAAAGAGTTGATCTATGATATCTTGACTCTCATTAAGTTGTAGAGTGAGTTCCTTCCTTTTAGCAAGTGATTTTTTCAGTATTTCCTTCAACTGAGCAATTATCTCATTAGCTTCATCAAGCTACTTCTGATACCAGTATTCTTCCATGATCTTTTCCTCAAGCTATTAAACTTTTCTTCAAAGGACCTAAGCTCTGATACCAATTGTTAATATTAATCGGTGACTGAGAGGGGGGGTGAATTGACACTATACCGGTTTATTCCAGATTTAACCTTAATCAAAACTCCTATTCAATCTTTAACACTTATCAATATAAGTAGCATTAATAAGAAATATGCACACACAAAATCAAACACACATGACAATCAAGATTTATCATGTGGAAACCCAAATGGGAGAAAACCACAGTGTGAGTAGAAACTCACAAAATTTGCACTATTCTTAAGTATGGCCAGTGAGGAGCCATCCCTGCTAGGAGATTACAAAGATATTGTTAGGTGCCACCTGGCTAAGGGATTTTCTTCAAGGCCTATTAGAACCTTTACCCTATTATAGGTAGCCTTGTTAAAGGACTTAGGATCATCATTTAAGATATCACCCGGTTAAGGGATTTTACAAAGGGACCCCGGGTTAAGGGATTTTACTGTGCTGCAATTATTAGAGAGAAACAAGTCATTGATACGATGAAGACACTTTTTTGTCATTTAGATCCATTCTGTATCTGCTTCAATCTCTGCTCAGTGATGGCTTCACCAATTCATGAGGAACCCTTTCTGCACTTCTCTTGTTCTGCACCTTTGCTCTTACTTTCAACTTCAATCCACTCACAATACCATCAACATGCAAAAATCTTGATGAAAAACATGTTTTTATTTGTTTTTAATATTGGCTCTAGCTTTCCCTCCAAAAATCGAACTCAAAAAATAATTCTATGCGTCAATCTATTCGTTCGTCAAATCTTGCTGATTCAATAGTGGAGATCAATAGTGGAGATCATACAATAATTCTCTCTAATTCTTCTTCTGGTTAACACTCCAACATCTTTGTCTCCAATAATCTAGTCAGGATTATGATTGAGTCTCACATACCTTCGAATGATATTATCATTATCTTCAGGTTCTTCTTTCTTACTATCATCAACACCATAATCCTGACTAGATTATTATAGACAAAGATGCTGGAGTGTTAACCAGAAGAAGAATTAGAGAGAATTATTGTATGATCTCCACTATTGAATTAGATCATTCCAGTACTTAAATAGGATGGTTCTCAATGATCTCCACTATTGAATTATTGTATGATCTCCACCATATACTAGTGGGACTAGTTGTTCATGCCATAAATCTTGTTGGTTCTCTAACAAGGAGTCTGGCTTCAACTGACACTTTCTAAATTTATCAGGTCTATATTTCATCATTGTGATCTACTATCAGTTATTTTATTGATATCAGTGAACCTATTTTACTCATCTTAATCTACCGGTTGTTTCCTATAAACCAAACTCTACTCATTGGTGAAAGTCTTTAGTCCCCTATTCCTTACCAATCCACCAAAACCTGTTTTCGATTGGTTATGATGACATCTGAATGGATATTACCATCAATGACAACTTCTTAAGTACTCCAAACTTCATATTGCCAACATAAAGACCTTTGGAATGGAAGATTGTAAACCGGCTGGAACACCTATGGTTACAAGTTGCAGATTGTCAAAAGAAGATGATTCACCCTCGGTGGATGAGAAGGAATATAGATCTATGATTGGGAAACTTAATTATGTTGTTCATAGTAGACTGGATATTGCCCGTGCAGTTGGTTTAGTAGCAAGATTTCAGAAGAGCCCTAAGGAGACACATATGATAGTAGTGAAGAGAATATTCAGATATCTTAGAGGTACAATTTATTATGGATTGTGGTATCCATACAGAGGGAAGTTTTCTTTGAAGGTATTCAGTGATGCTAATTGGGTAGGAAATGTGGATGACCAGAAAAGCACAACAGGTGGAGCATTCTTTCTAGGTGGTAGACTGGTATCTTGGACCAGTAAGAAATAGACTTGTATATCTTAGTCTATAGCAAAAGAAGAGTATGCAGCTTCATTCATGAATTGCACGCAAGCTATATGGATGAGACATGTCTTGGAAGGATTCAAGTAGGATATGACAAAACCGGTGATCATACATTGTGATAACACTAGTGCTATAAACATTTCAAAGAACCCGATATTGCATGCTAGGACTAAACATATTGAATTGAAGTATCACTTTCTGAGAGAAAGAGTGCAGGAAAAGAAAGTGAGATTGGAGCATGTGTCAAGTAAGGAGAAATTGCTAGATATATTCACTAAGCCATTACCCAAGGCTACCTTTGAATATCTAAGAGGTAGGTTAGGGGTTATACCCCTACCTAAGGCCAACTAAGAAGATGTGGAAGAATCAATCTAGTGGATTCATTGAATATATTTCATTGTGGATTGATGAGAAGTGGGCTACTCCTTAGGGGGAGCAACTAAGATGAGGCACACATAAATGATGGAGATAGTAGCAACAGAGATGAAGAAAGAAGATACCTTTGCACCTTTGGCATTATTGTCAAAGGGGGAGAAGAACATTGACAGGGAGAAGTAATGCAAAGGAGGAGAAGATCAAGTGAAGAACAAATCAATACAACATGGCATGATGAGTTCCTGGTATTTGTCATCAGTTGATTGTTTTGGTGTTTCATTCTTTTAGTGTTTCCATCAATGCCAAAGGGGGAGATTGTTGGCATAACTGATGGAGATGATGATGTACCGACAAAGGTTGATATGAGGATATTGATGGACTATTGGTGATGATATATATTGATGGAGTGTTTGTGATGATATAATTGTGATATGATACTTCATGATTAGTTATTTGTGTTGTCATTGATGGTAACCATGTTTTTTTTTATGTTTGGCATATCATATAAGTTATCTAAGTTTAGCCTAACCAGTAATGAATTGAGCTAGACAACAAAACTATTAAGTTGTTGTCAATCGATAAGAAGGAACAGAGAAGGATATGGTTGCAGTAGAGATCCATGTTGAGTTAGATGTTGTGGTTTGTAATGTATTCTTATGGCATTATAACGAGTCTATGACTAGAACCGCATCATGTTTGGAGAATCCGAACTCATGTTTGTAATTGACTGTTGTATATTCAGTGCAAGGTTTGAGAACTGGTAACAATATCTTTAACCGGTGATGTTTTATGGTTTGGCGGTAAATCTTATCATGTTCATTACTTAGTGATGGCGTGTCAAAAACCGTGTGTGATGATAAGATTTCATTAAAGAGCGTACAAGGATCAAATTTCTTGGGAAATGGGGAAGTGCTTAGTAGAATGTGATAAGAGTTTGACAACTTATCAGATCGATGTGTCATGATGTGTCATGATCATTCAACGACTGTAATTGTCTTGAAATTTGTTGTAATGATCTGTATGATGAACTGTAATGATTTATAATGATCTTATATGATCTATGATGTAAATTCAATGTATTTTGAATTTGGTTAGGGTTTTTCAACCGACCTAATTGTAAAGTGTATTTAGGTCAAGTTGAGAAGGTTTAGTGTGTCAGTGATCAAAGAAGAAGAGTGTGTCGAACCAGATTGAGATGTCTACATGTGAGACGCAGATTGGAGTTGAAATGGATCTGTACTAGCAAGAAGATACTGCATTGATTAGATCATTTCTCTGGTGTTCCCTAACAGTTGCAGTATTATTAACCCTTAACTAGGTAGGTCCTAACAGGCCTAATATTGTAAATCCCTTCATCGTGTGGCTCATTAACTTGAGTTTAAATCCTTTAGAAAGGTTACTCCTAATAGGGTAGAGCTTCTAATAGAGATGAGGTTAAAATCCCTTCACTAGGTGACTCCTAACAGGGTCTTCTCTTAACCGGGCATTATTGTAGAGCTCCTAACCGGGCTAGGCCTTTAACAAGGTGCATTCCAAAAGAGTACAAATTTTGTGGGTACCAATTCCCATCGTGGTTTTGCCCATTTGGGTTTCCACATGAAAAATATCAGTGTTCATATGGTGGTTGATTTGTTTGATTTAATATAATTACATTGCTTACATTTTGATGAACACATGAATGAGTAGTTTGGTAAATCTACTTTAAGTGTTTGATTGAGTAGTTATCGAAACTGGTTATAAACTGTTTTTGAGAAGTATTTTCATATTGATAAAAGATTTCAGTTTATTGTTAGTAGTGATTCACACCCCCCCCCCCCTCTTAGTAATAACCAAATACCCACAATAATAGATCCTTGTTGTTGATCTTCTTGTAAAAGGATTTGAGGTCCTTTCAAAACCCATTTTTCAGTTCATAGCTCCAACCAAAAGCATTTACCTTAATAAGAAAGCATATTTAATGATAGAGCATATTTTCCCTATTGGGCTTATCAAGGGTATGGATTTGAAACCACGAGTAACCTTGTTTTTGTAATTAATTTCATAAAGTTATTAAAGAAGTAACATGCAAAAATAATTGGTAAAGTTGACGCCTCTTGTCTCATCACCTTTGGGGGTAGTGGAGGATAACCTTCTCCTCTCCCTTCGATTAGAGTCTCTAGAGAATGATATTCCATGGAATATTATCCATAGAAGGAAACATGGTCATCCTTAACATGCTTGTGCCTTACATACCCAAGTTTGGGGTACTTAGAGAATTAGGAAGGATCTAGGAGTGGTGTAGTTGGTCATCCTTGTTTGTTTTGTTAGCGACTTGGGTCTAAATGTATGTGTTGTTGACTGCATTTGTTTTATGACAATGTCAATGTTGTTTTGTGGTATCCTGTCTTTTTTGGCTACTTTTTTGTCGTTATCTGGTTGTGCACTAGATGTCTCTTGTAAAAAAATTTGGGACCCCTTCAAAACCCATTTTCCCACTAATAAAAGACATACCAAAATAACAAGTGGAGTATAATTGTCAAAAGTGTTTACATATATTATTAAAGAAACATGCGAAAATTCTTAAAACTAAGACACGTATATTTTTTTTTAAAAATTATAAAATAATTATTTAGTAAATGAAATAACCTTTAAGCAAATAAACTAATTATTGAATAACTCTTAAGAAAATAAAATAAAATAAAAAGTAATAGATATCTTAAATACATCTATGCAGAAAATGATATTTGATATTTTTTAGATAGTAGTATCTTAGGGATAATTCTAATAAATTATTTACTCCATATCTTAAGTAAACAAGAGATTCAAAGTGTCAAGTTTCTACCATTAGTGCAGTTAGTTCAGAGTAGATAAAAAGTAGAGAAGAAGATAAAGGGGAGAGGGAGAGGGAGAGGGAGAGGGAGAGGGATAGAAATAGAAATAGAGAGATAGATATACTTAAGGAGATTGATAGATAGAGAGGAAGAGGTAGAGAGATAGAAAGAGATAAAGTAGAGAGATAGAGAGAAAGAGATAAAGAAATAGATAAGTTTATAGGGATAGGGAGAGAGAGAGAGAAAGAAATGGAGATGTATAGATATAGAGGGAGAGTAAGAGTGATAAATAAAGATATATGTGGCATTATAATAAAGGGATAGAGAGATGAGATAAGTATATATTGTGTTTGCTTTTATTTTAACAATAGCATGTGGAGGAAGGCCATTTGGTAAACACATTTGTATACGAACCAAAAATATTTAATAATTAGAATTTATATTTTATATTGAGTATATGAAAGGTGGTCAGATATGATGAGTTGTGCAATATATGTGAGAAGTTATATTTATGTTTAATTTTGGTAATTAAAATTCAATTTTATATATATATATATATATATATATAATGTTTTATGGATATGGATGGTGTATTTTGGAATAGCAAAATCTTTATCCTATTGTCTAAAGTCATCACTCTAGTAACAAATCATCTTAAGGATAGGGAGTTTTTTGTCGAATTGAGTGGTTGAGGATGCCCTAAGAGGAAGATCTTGTATTGGTAGAACTAGAACTTTGTAGACCGGGTAAGCATTAGATCTCTCCCAAATAATTACTTTTTGATAAAATGCATTTCTAAGGTTGTGAGCAATGAAATCTTGCATGGGGGTTCTCTTTTATTTGAAGGTTATAGTTTTGGCATGATAGAATGGAAGCAAAGTTTGATCCTTTCAAACATCACTTTGGAAATACTTAAGTTTGGTTTAGGCTTGTCAATCTCCACTCGGAGTATTGGAACATGGATTCTCTAATATTTTCTAGGGGATGCCCTTGGAACCTTTCTTGGAATAGATGAGGATTTTGTCAATAGAATGGTGGGACCACTGGCAAAAAATTGTGTAGAAGTTGATCAGGAGGTCGAGGTTATGGATGAGCTTGAAATCATTTCTGAAAATGGTAGTAGAATTAGATAAATTCAGTGGATGGTCAGGTTGGAGGCAATCTCTTGAGTGATATGCATCAAGATCCAGTGGTTGCATAAGGAGGGTTTGTCACAATCAGTCCAGCCATGGGCTGATAAGGAATTACCCTCAAATATCCTTAACCCTAACGACATCCCAAAAATAAAACTTATCGAGTGATATGACAAAGGCCCAAGATGTAAAGGTGGATTTTCCTATAGCTACAGTTGGTTTGGAGGGAGACTCTTTAAAGGGTGCAGACTTGGAACCCCCCTCTATCTCACCATCATAGAGGCAAGATCCAATTACATCTCAACCTATCTCAGGGGACAAAGTTGAAATAGTTGTAGAAGAACCTACAAAGAAGGCATATATCCCATAGGTGGCATTTATCCGCAACCCATTCTAGATAACTCTAAAATAAATTGAGCAAATTTGATTTGTGTCTCTTGAAGGAGGCTCATGAAGTTTTGTTTTTCTTGTTCTGTAAGAGACTTTGCAATGAGTACATTCCTCAGATTATTACTTGTTCCCATGTTGATAGTGTATGTTTCCTCGATGAGTAATGGTGATTTTTCCTAATAAAAGGGAACCATGGTAGGCAAGTCAAGACGCTCATCCTCTAGTGCTTGATCCAAATTTTTCGCTAGAAGATACATTCTTTATTTTTACTTTTTCTAAGATCGAAGGTGCCTGGAGGAGGTCTTCACCAAATGACTTATGATTTTTTTTTTTTTCACTTTTGCGACTATGGAAGTTGACTTGACTACCAAAGTATGCCTCCCAATTGAGCTAGATTCCATTTACAGATGTGTGATCTTCAAGGTCTCACATATTAAGTAATGCCAAGAGGTTATTGTCATCAACACAAATGTCAAGAATGGGTGGTCCTCATTGGTCCCAATCAATAAGCTCGAGATGTACAAGTTGGAGCTCAAATGGGGTGGAAGGTATGATAGTGTTAATGTTGGCATCATCAAATATATCATCAAGGTAAATATTGAAAGGCACTTCACGGAATTCCTCCTCGTTGGAATCTTTGATTTCAATAGGAGGGTATGTCAGAGCACTAGTGATAGTGATCTTAGGCACTAGTGAGTAACCCAAGCCCCTGTTATTTTTGTAGGAGATTGGAGAGATGGGTTCTTTTCTTTCTTTCTCTTGTGGTTCAAGACCATGTCCTTTGTAGCCCATCTTGTCTACCATATCAGATACCTTAGAGTACATTTGTTTGGGGATGTTTGTTGGTGCTTCATCTTCTTGGTATAACCAAGAAGTGACACTAGTTTCTAGGCTCTCTTCATCAAGTGGGCCCCACTGCTAAAAGGTGGTCTTCTTGCATTTCATGGTGGGTTTCTTTTGAATATTAATTTCTTTAGGTTTACCATATGACTTAGGATTGCGTGGGAGATGATCCACATAGAGAGAATTTTGAAGGGTGTACTCTCCACAACCATTGTCAAATATCTTAACCTTGATCTTGGATTGGGATGAAGTGGATGTGATGTTTGATGGATTAGATGGAGGTGGTAGAATGGGTGAGTTGAGTGGGAAATGATAGGGGTGTTTCCCTTCAAGGAGCTTGTAGTATTGGAAAGGCTATGGATCAGTTGGGATGGTAATTTCTCTACCATTGTAAGCGAATTTCAAGCATTGATGATAAGTGGAGGGAATGACTTGAATGGAGTGAATCAATGGGTGGTCAAGGAGAATGTTGTATGGGAGATCAAGGTCCAAGACTTGACATGTTGTTTCCATTGTTGCAGGGCCCAATTGAAGAGGTAGCATTATGGTGCCTTTGGAGACCCTTTCTACATTGTAATAGGCCTTTATATTGATCTTACCAAACGGATCAACTAGGTCTTCAGAGATTCCAAGTTGTTTAATCAATTTATATGTACAAATATTTAGGCCAGACCCACCATCTATAAGGACCCACTTGATTTTATAGTTATGAACAATAGCCTCAACGTGAAGGGGTTTGTTGTGGGATGGGTCAATGGATGGGGCATCCTTGGATATGAAAATAAGGTGATGTTGTGCAACAAGATTACCGATGAGAGATTGGAATTGGGTTGTGTTGATGTTATCTTGGATGCGAGATTCTAGGACTTGCTAAAGGATCTCTTTATGAATGGGTGAAGTATTGAGGAGTTCCAAGATGGAGATCCGTGCAGGCATCTTACCAAGGGGATGAAGGATATCATAGTGGTAGGTGGATGACATGGGGGCTTGCGGAGGAGGTGGAGGAGCTCCTTGAATAGTTACTCTCCCTCTGCGGGTAGTGATGTTATAGTCATTTTGGAAATATGAAGCGGAAGGCCAGGTACCTAGAATGACTATCTTTGGCTTGATGATAATTCTAGAGGAACACCTTGGATGATAATCTATGGTCTGTGAGAAGTAAGAGGAGCATCAACTCCTTGGATTGTGATGGTATTAACTTAGGTATCAACAGGCTCTATGTGGCCTACCAAGGAGTCAAAGCCAGAGACATAATTGGTGTAGTCATAATGGACTTCATGAGATAATGAGGCTTCTTCCTTGCCATGCTTAGGAAAAGGGTCCTAGTAAATCTTAAGTTTGTCATTTGAATTACCATGTTTAGCAGTTGTAACCTATTGTCCTCATTTTTGGCTGACACAAAAATAAGATAGCCCCTACAAATTTTGTCCAATTTGTAGCTTATGTAATCTAAGAACACTTTTTTATATCTCATGCATGATTTAGGACCCTCGATTCTTGATTCAGAGGTTCGATTCCTTTTCTGGGTCTTTTAAGTTAGTTTTGTGTTTTGCTGTAAATCAGGGTTACAAACCCAAATTACACTTCCCCTTCAAAATTCTTAGTTTGGTGAAAATTAGGTTTGTAACTCTAATTTACACCACTTCATAGCCAAGTGTTTCATGTCAGGTGCAAGTCAGAGTTATAACCCCGACCTACACCTAAAGCCTTAGAAATCATGTTTTTGGTGCAAGGCAGGGTTACAACCCTAACTTACACCAAGTCTTCTTGATCTATTGCAAGGCGGGGTTATAACCCCAACCTGCACCAAGTTTGTCATTTTGGTGTAGATTTGGCCATAACCCTGACCTACACCAAGGTCTTACCCAATGGTGTAAATGAATAGTATAACCTCAATCTACATTGAATCCTTTCCCAACGGTACAAGTAGGAGTTACAACCCCAAACTACACCGTTTCTTTTGCATTTTTCCAAAGTGCCAAGTGTTAGTGCAAATCGATGTTATTACCCCAACTTGCACCATTTTTCCTTCTTAGGTGTAAATCGGAGTTATATCCCCGATTTGCACCAAAGTCAGTTTTTCTTCCCTTTGTTTTTGCATAAGTGCAAATCAAACTTATAAGTCTGATATGTGTCTTTATGACTGTTGACCCTTCTCAAATGCAAATCAGACTTATAAGTCTAAGATGCACTTCATGACCCCCTTTTGGTCATTTTTGTCCAACTCTAGGAATTCTTCAAATCCATTTCTGCAACTCCACTCTAGATGCCAGATTCAACACATTGGGACCATATGACTATGAATACAGGCTACCAAGCGAGGACATGAAGACTTCATTGGTGAAGAATGATGAACAACACGAGGCTCCAAACACTTAGTCATTTTTATGCATCTCTAGCCTAGTGTCATTTTATAACCTCAATTTACACCTCAAATGTCATTTTGTATTCATGCTTTTGCATCTAGAACTTGCACATGTCCTAAGTCAAATCAAACTCTACCTTTGACTTGGTCACAAATTAGTTGTAATTTTCCTAGTTTCATGTTTCACATCTCCTCTATATATATGAGGCTGCTATTGTAATTTTTATTATTGGGAATCTTTAATCTATTTGTCAAAACTCTACCGAACTGAAGAGAAAAAATGAAACTTTGTGTTCATCTTGTTGTTTTACAAACTTGATCAAATAAGAAGAAAGCTTTGACATCCAAACTATGTGTTGGATTCATTTAATATTTGGTCTATGGTGAGAGTGTTCTTATGTCATTCTTGTTGTAAATTATTATTTTGCTCAAGTAAAGGTGTTGTTGAGGATTTTTTTTAAAGAGTAGAAACAATTGTTAGTTTTTGGACTTTGTGTCATATTTCAGCTTTTGTTTATTAGGATTAATAGAAAGAGATAATAACTTGAATGCTTTGAGCTTCATATTGTTATTTCAAGAAAATATTATCAAAAGTTGTTATAGGATATCAAGATAAAGACTTTGTCCTTTCCTTTGTTGTCTTAATACACAATTGTGGGCTACAAAGTTATTTGTAAAAGGTTAATAGGATTATAGTGACTACAAGACTTTGAGCTTGAACATTATTTTCTCGTCCCAAAGAGCAACAAGGGACTTTGTGCCTTCATGAAAACTTTGCTTCTTTACTTATTTGTATTTTATCATTCCTAAATTTTGGGTTAATTTGTAATATTGAAAGTGTAAGAATTAAAATTGCTCTATATTGTAAATTCATTCCTGAAGAAAGAGGAGAGAATAACATCTATTATGAAAAAAGAGAATAGGATGATGTACCACCCAAGTTAGATTAGAAATCTTAAGTTATATTTTATTCTAGATAAATAGAGTAGTAAGTTAAAGGGGGAGCCTTCCCTTAGAAATTAGGAGAGATTTAATCTCACACACTGTGTTCGAAACCACAATTTTGTAAACTCATCTAGTTTGCAAAATTTTCAACCAACACAACCTCAATATCACCCTTGTCAATTAGGTCTTGGATGTAGTTTTTAAGTTTCATAGACTTGCATATATCATGACCATTGACACGATGGTAGTCACAATATTCATTCTCATTATACCATCGAGGTTTGGGTTGATTTGCATCAAGGGGTGAGTCATCAGAAAGACAACGACGCCAGCTTTGACAAACTTCTGGAAGATGACCTCAATGGGTTTGGTGAGTAGAGTATACTCATGATGGGACTAATTGTTGGAGTGAAGAGGTTGACCTTGGATGGAGACATTATTTCAAGGCTGGGATTGATTGCAGGGGTTGGGTTGAGTTTTGAATAGATTATTGGTGGTGGTGGGTTTGGAAGGGATGGTCACGATCTGGACATGCTTGGCATTGGTGACTCCATCATTGATGACATTTTTGTTTTTGGACCAATACTTGGCCTTGTCATTGTACGAGGAGGAACCTTAGTTATATTTTTTATAATGTTTTAGTGGTCCCTCCTCTAGGAGGACACACTCTAAGGCTAGACCCTTCTTAGTGATATGTTCAAAGGTGTCCAAGCATTGACAAGCGAAGGGTTTGGAAAATTCTAGTACCAGATTATATTGGAATAATTTAATTTGGTATGACTCTGGTATGTCCTAAGGGAATTTCCTGATAAGATGTCATCATCTTTGAAGGAAGTTAGGGAACGTTTCTTCGGGCCTTTGTTTTGTGTTGCACAAGTCCATCATAGAAGCATCATTCTAAATATTGTAAGCATAATAGGACACAAACTTTTCTATGAGGTCTAGAAATGATTTGATGGTCATGGGGTAGAGAGGAGAACCAAGTGAGCGCATCTCGACTAATACTTTTGGGAAAAGTCTTCTAAGGTAGACATCACTATAAGAGACCTCTTGACAAAGGATATAAAATTCACGAACATGGTCTCTAGGGTCACCTTTGCCCTTGTACTTCTCTAACTTGGGCATCTCAAAACTTTGAGGGTAGGGTGTGACTAAAATGGAAGGGTCATATGGACAAGGACAAATCTCTTCGAAAGTATAAGGTCTCTTATTAGTCTCATCTTTGAAATTTTTTATAAGGTCCTTCATGTCCCAAATTTATTTCTAGAGGTCAAGTTGTTGATTATGGATATTAGAGACATAGTGACCTGTGTTAGACCCTAGGATTTGGTTGGACGTGGAAGGGATACCACCATCACCAATATATTGGTAAGAGGAAATAGGGGGTTGTGAAGTGATTTGAGAATGTGACTCACGAATGGCAATGGCGAGAGGCAAGCTAGTGTTGATGTAATTGTGAAGGGGTATGGATGAACTCGAGGGATTGGAAATGTTTGGGGGAATAGAAATTGAAGGAAAAGTGGTCGCAGGCATGGATGTCAGAGGTGGCAGATGAACAAGGGGATCAAGAATGAAGGTGTTCATAAGTTCTCCTTCTGATTGTTTTTTCAAGGATAGACTGGTCAAAATTAGGGGGCAAACGTGCCTCTTGGGTGATGAGTTGAGCTACGAGCCCATTGGGATTTTGTTTGAAAAATATCTCCATCATTTCTTGATTGTAAGGATCCTCTATGAAGGATTGCACACGTGGAGAAAGATTAGGTTGGTCAAAAAGTTGTTCTTCTTCTTATGGATCTTGGTCAAAGAGATGATTAGTCTCGGGCATTTCATTTCCCTTGGTGGCCATTTTCACTTCTTGTGAGTGACTCAAGACCATACATGGGTAACCTCAAAGATGAAAAATAAGGACTATGGAATAGATTTAATTTCGGAGAGAAGGAATGATGAAAAGGACTTAGCAATTTTTTACTTGATTTGATTGGATGAAGATTGATTTGGATTAAGATTTTGATTAAACCCTCTTCTACTTAGGATAGACTTCATTCCTAAGAAAAATAGGGTAAAAGATTAGGGTTTTGATCAACCCAAATGGTTAGGTTCAATACTTGAGGTAGATTTTGTCTCAAGCACAAGGCTAATTATGGATTCAATTGATGACCTTGGATTGGGAGACTGATTGTTTGATTTGAATTGATCGATTGATTGGATTAGGGTTGATGATTGATTATGTTGTCCTTTAGAAAAGATGGCAATGATTATGGAAGAAAGAGGATTGATTGAAGTAAATAAATCTGAGGAAAATTAAGGTTACATTAGATGGACAAGTGACTCAATAAGTGATTTCAGGATAGGGCAAGTTGGACAAAGGGATGTGACAACTCCTATTGATGCTTTGGGATAATCTTGATCTTTGATGGAAAGCTTGGGTTCTAAAAGGTTCCTCATCAAACTCATTGTTGTAACCATGAAGGTAATTGTGGAAGCGATGCAAAAAGGTTTGGTGTTTCAACAAGAGTTTGCGGTTGATATACAATAATTTTCAATGCTTGATAATTTGTTTGTAGCTAGGCTTCTTTTTATTGACTTGGCAATAGATGGACTTTTTGGGATGTTTAAGGGACTTGGTTTTATGGTGCATTAGTGAAAGTTGGTCAAATATTGGGAAAGGATGGAATGCATCTACTCTTGGCAAGAGAAATCAAACAATGACAAGCACATTGGCCAAGGAGAACACTTTATGACAAACATAAAAGTGAGGTGGGCCTAGATTAGCCCAATAACAAAATCATTGGTTTTGCAGAATGAAGACAATTGAAAACATACAACTTAGGATGGAAAGTGGATACTATTCAATGGGGCCTCTCACACATAGTGATACCTCAAAAAAGTAAGGAGATAGAGATTTTGGTAGCACTAGCTCCCCTCCATGACCTCACTTCTCGGGCATACCAGATTTTACTACCCCAAAGATCCAAAGATCTTTTAACCAAGGGATTCATCTCTCATATTGAGTGGGTACATGAGAGGTTACTTTGGGGTACGATATGCATTCCCTACATCATCAAATGTGGGATTTGAGCTACTACAACAAGGTTCTTAGTTATTTTTTAACGGGTCTAGTCCAACAACGAATCTGTGAAGCAAGCCACTTAAGAATCTAAGTGAGTTTATTGATGCAGAGAAGGCCTCCACATATGTTGAATTCACTCAGCAATCCAGTCGTTTGACCAATTTTTTTGTATAGCGGCTCGAAAGACACCGCTCGAGATCGCATCAAAAGAGACGATATCCTTGATGTGTCGTAATACAAAGTACCCTTGTGGGTTGATGAATCCTCAATCAAAGATGCCCTTCAACTACAAAAGAAAAAGATAGGTGTTGTCAATCACCTTTCTCATCACCCAAGGTCCATGAAGGCGATGGGAGAGGATAATAGGTGTGATGGTGGGTCCACCCTACAAATGTGCAAGTGCACAAGACATAGTAAACAATGATTCTTTTTAATCCCACATGTAAATGTTTTCTACTCTAGGTGCATGAAAAGTAAACTAAACTAGTTGAAAATGATAATCTTGGACAAGTGTGTTGCAAAAATAGTATTAGTAGTCTCGAAAATGGTCTTGGATAGACAAGGGAGCTGCAAAAAACCCGATTTTGATCAGTAACAAAAAATCCTAATTACCCCAGTGCAAATGCCGAAGTGCAATTGTTGACGCCAACGTCTACACATATGTTAGCGTTTACCTAGAGGCTGATATAAAGACTAAACCTAGAAAATGAGAATAGAATGCGGGATAATTTTTCTTCTAAATTTTGAAAAAGGAGGGGTTCATTATAGCTACATAGACGCTAAAGGATTTAGCATAGACGGTAACATCTGCACAGACGTCGAAAAAGGTGTTCAGCAAGAAATGTCAACCAAAAAATTTAAATTTTAAATTTCAAACAGAGAGCAAGAGAAATGGTTTGAAGGAGACACTACTCCACAACACATATGAAGACATATGTGAAAACGCCGAAACGCTAATTCCCGAAAAGATTGCCTAATTAATCTAAAAATTTAATTTTATTGCTAGAAATTCGAATATTATAGAAATAAAAATTACTAAACTACTTTGTTTTTGTACTTTTTGAGATTATATTGTAGTTTTTTTGTATTTTTGATTAATGAATAAATAGGAAAATGTAGAAACAATAAGAAATTGTAAAGAAATGGAGATGTCGATGTAGTAGAACACAAATGCTGATTGGAGAATCTGCAAAAAATAATTAGTGGTAAAATTCAAATTCGAATTGAGACATCATTCCTACTATGTAGAGACACCAAAATAGCACTACAGAGACACCGAAGTGTAGTCTCAAGCGTCAATCCGTCAAACCTATGAGAAAAATTCTAAAAACCACAAAAAATATTAGTAGAAAGGGATGTGAGTCCCATCAGGCATGCCAAAATGGAGGTGAGGAAAAGTGTTAGATCATTCAAATGCATAAAACAAACATAAAAAACACCAAATAACCCGATAATCATGCAAATGAAGTGATTATATCTTCATTCTCCTTTGGATTGAACCTTTGATGAAGTGAAGGCACGCCCTTGCTCCACTTGTTTGGATTGGTTCTTGGATTGGGACGTGGAATGTTCTCCACTACAATAACAACAATAGATGGAGTGGGTGATTGAGTGTCATGAACTTGGCTAAGTGTGGGAGAATTTTGACATAATAAGGGTATAATGGATGATTGCTAAGCTAACTTGGACAACATGATATTACTAACTTGATGGATATGGAAATGAGGGGAGTAGACTCCAATTTATAGATTGGAAGAGGCCAAAATGAAGGGTCGAGATTTATTTGAAATGGAATGTGGAGATTGAAGGAAAGTGATGGGAAGGATTGAGAGGACAAGGTTTGGGGTTCAAGAGATTTGCCATAAATGCATTTCTTGTCTCCACACTCCTCAAGGTGCATGGGGAAGAGATCCCTAGACACCTTGGATAAATAAAAAAGACTAAAAAATTCCTTGGGAAGGGACAAGGGAATTAAAAATTACCAAATAAAAGATTGCATAGGAAGAATAAAGGATTCAAAGGAATTAAAAATTCTTTGGCAAGAGAGGGCATGAAAATGTGCGAAGGATTTGAAATCCTTTGACACGAACAAAGTAGGTGCATTTAAGGTTTGGAAGATGAGAGGGGAAACCATTTATGGCAAAGAGTTGACTTTCTCCTAATCTTGAGGATTAGGATTGTGCAAATGATTAAGGATTAGGATGGTTAATAAGGGATTAGAATGCAAGTGGGTGAGTTAGGAGGATGTGACATGAGGAGAGAGAATGAGTGGAGGAATATAAAATTGAGGGATATTGATAAGCATTATTATAGAAGAATTAATTAGGCTAAGTGGAGATTAGGGAAAGTGATTTGTAAGAATCAGTTTAGATTAAGTTAATTAATTAAAATTAATTAACTTAGTGGGATTTAGAAGAATTAATGATTTGGATGACTTTAGAAGAATAGGGAAAAATTAATTTATTGACAAATTAATGTAGATGAGCGTTTTGAATTAATTGCATTTTGAAAAATGTAGACATATAAAAATGACCATTCCAGGCATTTTGAATTAATTTCTCCTCTTTATTGTTGATACCACATTCCATGCATACATTAAAGAACTTTACGCACTACCCTAACCTGCCAACACACTGCAGAATGCAACTTAAATGGTAACCTAGCTAGGCTAACCCTACGTGCTATCTTTCCTATCGATGCGCTATAACAATGACCCTATGCACTAAAACGGCAAATTTTCAAGCAAAAAATAAAAAGTGTGATCAAAATAAGCAAAATCAATAAAAAAATGTGGCAAAATTTAGATCACTTACAAGTGGGCCATACGCGATGGGCCTCAGGTATCGCCAAACGCGCTCAAATCGGTGCGAAGCATAGGGAACTGACATTTTTGTTAGAGCTCAAGTGTCACTATCACAAGGAGACAAATGTGCAACTAATAAGAATACAATCACTTTTTACCTTTTTATAGGGTAAAAGTCAAACAAGGTTAGTAAGTGGGGCATGTATTTTGCTCATTTTTCTCACTTTCAACCGTATCAACATCATTTTCGGGAGATGAATCAATTAAACTGCATTCAACATAGTCAAAATATTCAAAATGCAATTAATTCAAAAATGCTCATCAAATCAACAAATTTTTCAAAATCCTTGATTCACCTTCCTAAGTGTAGAGATGTATTTCAATTAAAATCATTTTTATGAATGATTTTAATTAAATGATTCTTCCCTATGATGTTCGAGATTTGATCAATGATATTGATGATGGTTAACTCACCCTTTTAATTTAAATCCTTGATTCGCCTTCCTTGATACCACATCCCAGGCATACATTAAAGAACTTGACGCGCTACCCTAACTTGCCAATGCACTACAGAATGCAACTTAAACGCTAACCTAGATAGGTTAACCCTACGAGCTATCTTTCCTATCGTATGCGCTATAACAATGACCCTATGCGCTAAAACAATGAATTTTCAAGCAAAAAAATGAAAAATGTGATAAAAAAGTGATCCCCTCCCTATTTCAAATAGGGGCAAAATGTAGACGTATAAAAATGACCACTTTTCTAAATGAATATTTAATATTCATTTTTACCCCATTCCTCTATTTTAATTAAATTCTATTTAATTAAATTCTCCCCATTCATCTATTTAATTAAATGAAGTACTCAATTTATTTAATTAAGTTCACCTAAGTCTTTTCTACCCCCTTTAATTAAATAAATCACCTCATTTAATTAATTCCCCCTTTTCCATTTTTAATTAAATTTACATTTAATTAAATTGATCCTTGCAAGTAAATAAATCTAATTTATTTATTTAAATCCCCCACTTGTATTTATGCAAGTTGCTTCTATTTTGTTGAAATAAAGTAATTTATTTTAATTAAAATTCACCTCCATCCACTTGCATTTTCCTACATTTCCCACTTGCCCCCTTTCTAAATTCTTCTAGAACCCATCTAATCCTAATCAATTAGCCTAAACCCTTCAATCAACCCCTTTCCCTAAATTTGAGGATGTAACTTCTCAAATTTGGAGGAAAGTCTTCCATAAGCAATAAAGCCTGTATGCCTTCAACAAGCTAACTTGTTGAGTTTCCCCAAATTTGGAAGGACTCTTACAAATTTGTCTCCAAAGTCTTCCAAACCATTAATGGTTAACTCACCCTTTTGGCATGGTTAGAGACTTTTTACCTAACTCAACCTTCATCTAACGTAGAGGTCTCATTAGGAACTCATGGCTTTACCTTTGGTTATCCCATTAACCCTTGCACAAGAGTTTACCCCTTGGGTAAAAGCTTTATCCAATGGATGACCCTAGCCTAACCTTAACCTTACCTCCTAAGGTAACCTTCATGTCTTCTCAAGCATTTAATGTTTCTTGCATCTCCTCTCAAGCAACCTCTTGTTGACAATTGTCACCATTTCATTGATGAGAATTGTGAGCATAGATTGATTAACTTTCAATCCTAGCCCTTGTTAAGATTGTTCAATCTTGACCATCCATTGCCATATTTTCCCTATAAATAGAGCTCTCATTCTCTCATTTTGAGATCCAAGTTTCATGCATCTAATCTATAGTCTTTTTAACTAAGCATTTAGCCTCTCTTTGATAAGAATCATCTTAATAGCATTCTAGAAGTAATTTTAAATATCATAGCATATCCATGTTAGACTAGTATATCATGCTAGGATAAGTTTACTAATCCTTTATCATATCATCATCTTTTATGCTAGTTTAAATCATCATAGATTCAATATCATGTATATCTAGGAATGCATTCATGTTTATTAATCAATCATCAGTCATTCTTGGAGTTGTCATTCCTAAGTCCCTTTGCTCAAAGATCTAAGAGCAAAGGCATTGACTTGAGGGATCTTGTGAGATAGAAAACAATGGGACACACCTTGGGAAATTGAGTTATTCAATATAGCTCCATAAATTGCACCAAGAGTCTCGTTGGTGTGTGGACACCTTTGAAACCAAATTTTGTGTTTCCTTACCCCATATTTCCTGCACACATTTATGGTGCCCACCGTGGGGCATAACCCCATTAATCTTATCATTTTTTATGCAGGAGCAATATTGCAAGCACACAGAAAATCTGAGTTAGTTCATCGGACCCTTTCTATAGCACGTAGTAACCCTTTATTAGCACTTCTGGTATACTATTTAGCACGTAAGACTCATTCCTTAGCGCATTTAGGCTTTTTGTTAGCACCTAATATTTTTACTGTATTATGTATCGTCACAGCACATTCGGCAAACATAGTAGCACATTAGGTAATCATCTTAGCGCATAGGTATCTTTCTGTAGCATATTTGCACTTTTCTATAGCGCATCTATGTTGCAGTCTAGCACATAACTATAACAAGGAAAAACACAAAACTGCAACCAAGGAAAAATAATTTTAGGCTTGTGTAAGCCCACGACAGATTCTGGTTCTACTAACTTTCTGCTTGTAGGTATCTAACTATTTTCTTGCAGGTTTAGATTAAGTTAGGATAGGAATTTTAGTTCGTTTGACTTTCTAGTTGTAGTAAAAAGAATCCAGTTTTCTAAAAATTTGGAAAGAATCTCACTTGTCCTTTTGGGTTTAAAAAAAGAACCACATTTTCCTTTGGTCTTAAAAAGAACTCCATTAAAGGATTAAAAAGAACAACAAAGCAAAATCTGTCATTCTTGCAAGTTAGGAAAACACTTCATTTTGGCTTAAAAAGAACAACAAAGCTTGCTTTCAGTTTTGCAAAGGGTAAAAAGAATCACATTTTCCTTTGGTGCATAAAACAAAACATCACTTCATTTTTGCAAAGGATAAAAAGAATCTCACTTTTATCATTTTTTATGCAAAACAAAGGAGTTTTTTATTTCATGATTTTCCTTTTGTTGACCAACATCATGATTTATTTTGTTGATCGGGATTTCATTTTCTTAGATTAACAAACAAATTGCTATGAGGAACTAAAAAGAACACCATGTTTGTTGGAGAAACATCTCCAAATAGAAGTTAGAAAATCATTGTCTTTAAGGATAAAAAGAACCATTGTTTTATTTGTCTCGAAAGTGGAAGGTATATTCTCTCCCCTTAACTAGGTGATCAAAAAGCCAAACCACTCTTATGCTTTCTTCATTTCAAGCATTTAAATCCTTTAGCAGGCTTGCTCTCCCGAGTTGCTCTTAGAGTGCCATTTAAATGGTCGGTGAGAGGGGAACGACCTAAGTGGGAAATGGCTTTATCGCCAAGTATTCCAACCCACTATAATCAAAAGTGGAGGCCGATGAAAGTCCCCTTCAACAGTTTTGCTCAGCGATTAGTCTTCCCCCAATATCTTTACGACATGTAAAGTCTTTGTTCTAAAGGTTGGGAATCCTCTCAAGGGAGTTTATCACTGAAGACTGAACGAAAGCCTGATTATGAACCTTAGCATTAGAAACTTTGAGCTGAGTCAGTATCCAAACATCTTCAATATCATAGTGCAAGGGTGGGGAAGAATCTGCCTCCATGATTACTCACCATATATCTCCCAAGATAACTACTCAATTGTGAAGCAATTCACTTTGAGTTAATTTATGGAAAAAGGAAAAAAAATGGGTGCGCCCTAAGGGGTGACATGGTTGTTTGAGCTGATGGATTATCGAGACTAGTGGCCTATAGTATTGTTGATGACCCTTGAATAAAGAGTCTATCTGATTTGTATTACTTGCTATCTAAATCTATAAAAACATTGGGGATTTGAACACATGCTCACATAACATACACTATTTTTCTAGCATAGGCAAAATTGGTTATCTCTTTTATGTTGTGTTTGTAATTTATTTCCAGAAAATCATCCATCAAAAACATAAGTGTTAAAAATCCTAAAAAATAGCAAAAACAGAGAAATCAAGGCATTTTAGCGTATAGGAGCAACCTCCTAGCGCGTCTCAATCATTCTGTAGCGCATCAGAACCAAACTATAATTCTCTCAGCCTTCACATTAGCGCATAACCAGTTTCAAACTAAGTAAACTTTCAGTGGCGCTTTGCGATACCATCTTAGCGCATTTCACCATCAACATAGCGCATTCAAGACATATCATAGCACTTTCAGTCCAAACAACAACGCATAATCTAGACATATTAATGCCTAACCTTTCTAGTCAATTTTTTTTAAAAACTCTAAATTACCACATCAGATAGGCAACTTAGTGCATTGAGATCTTTTCTTAGCACATATAGGCCATTTGTTAACGCATCCAGTCTCTGTCTTAGCGCATGATAAAAACCCAGAAAAAGAGAGAGTTGATCAGACCCTTTTAGAAAATTTTATCACTGGTTTTGGATACCCTTTTAGGTCCTCTGTCAAACTCAACAGTCAAAATCTGAAGTAGATTATCAGAGAAAACAATTCCAAAATCAAACAAGCATCCTTAGAACAATTTTTTTTGAATCTTAAGCTAGCTCGAGATAAAACTTCATCCAACCAATATCAAGAAGTACCATTGCATTGATCAAATTTCCAACATCTAATGGATTTTTCTATCAAAACAACATACCTAGTTTAATCCTTAAGTCGTCAAATCAAGTTTCCATATTGGGAGACTTTATCCATATCATTTGACACACTTTATCGTGGAGGTGAATCTAACTAAACCTCTACTTGATATAGTAGGCTTGAGTTTTCAAACAAAGTATCACAATCCAACATCAAAGGAAACCATTGATAATTCGTGTATGACCACTCCTCATATTTTAAGAAAAATAAGTTTTCATCACAAAACTAAGTTGAAGAAGAGACAACCTAGTTCTAAGACACTTGCAAAACAGAATAAGTTTCTCTATATCAATTGCCAACTTTTTAAAGCACATCGCACATTCTTGTGTCACATGCGATTGTATATTCAAGGAAAATCAAACGAGTTTGACAAAGAACCTTTAAGAAGCAGAGCTTATATTTAGAAAGTAGCATTCAACCAACGCTTAAATCGTGGAGGAAGAATCAACCCCGCTTTATTCCCACAAAACTATATCACTTATAACGAAGCTCAACCTGAACCACCAACCCCTGAGAGAGAGGAAGAAGATGAAACCCCCTTTGTAACATAAAGTTTTTATTGAGGAACATATTAGATGCCCACTATCACTCGATCTCAGAGAGACAAACAAAGAGAATCACAACCAGAATCAAGTATGAATCGTAGATTATCCAATCTTTTTGATGAGTTTGCTAATCTGAGCGATACCAAAATCACCAAGGAACTTCTCCAAGAGTGCCAAGAAAACCCATCATTCCAAAGGCTCATGGAAAGACTTATTGAAGTAGACAAAGAAAAATATCTACTCATGCTGACTAGCAAAGGAGTTAAACTTCCTAAAGATTTCAATACCGAAAACTCAAGGAATATTGACGAAAGAATTTTTAGAACAAGGTCTAGAAATTACACTTATCAAGACCCACAAAGAGAAGAAGTTACACCTAATCTAGAAATCATACCTGAGCAAAAATCCACTGTTGAACACAACCATGCTCGAAATCGGGGCAATCTTAATGAAAGGGAGGAAACTCTCCCTCGACATACAAATGCGCCCATGCTCGCTCTTACACAATAAATCCAAATGCTGCAAAGACAAATGCAGGATATGCAACAAGGAACCACGGTGCGATACTCATTGGACGAGATTCGTCCTTATCCCTTTGATAGGAGATTAAACATGGTACCTTTTCCCCCAAATTCAGATATACCAAAGTATGACAAGTACGATGGTAAAATTGATCCACACGATCATGTTCGGGAATTTTGTACATAAGCCTAGAGTTTGCTCACGATGACACTTAATTGATGAGACTATTCCTACGAAGTTTGGGAGGGAAAACAATGGAGTGGTTATCTAAACTTACACCTCCCATCAGATCATTTGATGAGTTAGTAAACAAATTTATGACACAATACTCCTATAATATTCAACATGCAATCACCATGTTGGATGTATGTAACACCAAACAAAAGAAAAATGAGATATTCATGGTGTTTCTTCAGCGTTGGAGATGCATGGTTTTGAGATATCCTCAAGACGTACTTGAAAAGGAAAAGATGGAGATTTTTATTGATAATCTAAACACTGAGATGAGTTATCAACTCAAGCTCCAATGCATCCCCTCCTTTACCAAATTAATCAAAAACGGAATCCAAGTAGAAGAAGCCTCCATCAAGAAAGGCACATTGAAGTTCTTTAAGGAAGGAACTAACTCATCCAACACTCACTCCTATAACAGTCCAAACAACAACACTTTAGACAAATCCAGATTTTGGACAAGAAACAAGAACATTGTTAATGATGGAGGAGTTGATGCTAATGATATAAAGTCCAAACAACCTATATTATCTTTATCAGGTAATCCACAAACTAACAAAAAGCAAAAGGGTGCTAATCAAGGCACTAACACTTATCCACAAAATACCAATCAAGGACCTTCGATTTCAAACACCAACAACAATAACCAAGGCAACAATATTAACCAAGGGAATAAAACAAACCAGAGAGGTAACACCAACACTTTCTCGAATAGATGCACCTACACACACTTAGGGAAAACCTTAGAATCAACATTTCGAGAGCTCCTGGCACACAAAATTATCACATTACCAGCCATGAACAACTTTGAAACCCAAGTCAAACCACCTTGGTGGAATGACTCGCATATCTGTAATTTTCATCGAAATAAAAGACATCACACAAATGATTGCATTAGGCTTAAGAACATCATTCAGGATATGATTGATAGAGGTGATTTAATAGTTGATGGTCTCAAAATAAATGGTGACCATGATGCCTTTAAAAATCCTCTCCAAATTACAACAAGGGAGGAGCTTCATCATCAAATGATACTGGCGGAGCTCGTATAAATCACCTGTACAATAATACCATCAATCATATATCGACAGATGAAAACCAAGTAAATATCATTAAAATCAAGGACAAACAAGAACATGAGTCAATCAATGTGACAACCAGATCTCAAAAATATGTCTTGAGAGGAAATGCATCACAACCAACGACTCTCCCCAAGACTCAATATAGCCTAGTTGATCAACTGCAAAGAACTCATGTTCAGATATCTATACTTGAGTTACTCAAACTGTCACCAAAACACAAAGATATCTTGGAGCAAGCACTTGTCGAGACAAACGTTCCTAAAGATCTAGATATTAATTGATTCCAAGCCATGGTGGCTCATATGACAGGACCAAATAACCTATCTTTTTTTTACCATGATGATGTTTCCTTGAATCATCTGCATAACACCCCACTTCACATTGAAGTCTTAGTCTATAAACACCAAGTGAAAAGAGTATTAATAGATGGAGGAGCTGGTCTCAATATTTGTACTTTAAATCTTATCCGTGCATTGGGAATCTCTGAGTAGTCTATTGATCCAAGCAAAAAGATTACCATCAAAGCATATGATGACAAAGAAAGGTCATCTAAAGGAGCAGTAATACTACTTATTCAGGTAGGACACATACAAAAGGACACTATGTGCCAAGTTTTGGACATAGAATTAACCTACAATATTATATTGGGTTGACCTTGGATACATGAAATGCAAGCAGTACCTTCAACATATCACCAATTCATCAAGTTCTCATACAACAAGCAATAAATTTCTATATCAGTAGATAATAACCCTTTTCAACATTGCAATGCTATGGGGACAGCTCAAGATAAACTAGTTCCACACAACAGGGAAGCCCAAGCTTCCTCGACACCCAATCATCAAGAAGAGCTCATCTTTATCTATAGACTTCAAGCAAAACATGAAAATCAAGGACCAAGGCATGGGGGAATATTCTTTTGAATCTACGTGCCTATCAAAATTGCCAACATCACCTAAATCTCATGGACAACCTTCTACATCGGCACATCAAGCAACACAGCCCATCACCAAGTTTGATGGAAAATTTATCCAATTAGGTACACTAGCAAAGGAATTAGAAGAGAAAGACATCCTTAGTTAGCTATACAAGGATGAAGAAGAAGTTAGAGCTTCTACCCTAGACGTGGTCATACCAACAAAATAATATGGAAATGGATTCCGGAACATGCAACAGATGGGATACAATGGCAAAGGACCTATTGGCAAGAACCAAGAAGTCATTGTAGAACCCATACAACCTCCTTCACAATTTGCAAAAGATAAGACAAGACTAGGATATGTGCAACAAATACCGCCTCGGCAAAAAATAAAATAAATATCAAAAACCTCAGTGGAAACCAAAGAAGAAATATGATGAAAACTCATGGCAAGAAGCACTACACCAAGCAGCAGGAACAATAAGGAATGAACAAGAACATCAAGACCAAGAGAGAAGAAAAGAAGAGCTAGCCATTCAAAGGGAAGAAGCTTCTTATAAAAAAGTGCATCATGTGCAGGAACCTGATCAAACCAAGGCAGAACCATCACCAGAAGAAATTGTAACTCACAAAAGAGAAATAGTGTATGAGAAAATACAAAGAGTATAGGTAGGTTCTGATTCTGAATCAGAGCAAGCTACCAAACTGGTGTCAATAATCAGTGATATTTTCTCTCCATACAACATACCTATCAATTACAGTGAACGAACCTAGGATAGTGACTCTAAAACAGACTCCAATGAATATGAATGGGATAGTTGCTCAGATATCACTGAAGACATTGAGGTAGATACCATCCATTCCTATACATCCCTTTCTCAAGAAGGACAAGGCGCAGAGTCTCAGTTACTTGAATTTGGACCACAACGTATCTACGAAGCAAGCGAGAATGAGTAGCGACAATATGAACAAGGCTACATCGAAGATAATACCATCGAAGACCTTGAAAATATCATAGACCTAGCCAGTATCCCAAATAATTACAATAACGCTATCATGACCCTTACCGTGGCCGATCTCAACCCACCAAATGACTCCTTACCACTCGTATTTCCTGATCTCATAGATTGGGAAGAACCTGAACACCATGATTTACCAATATTCCCAGATGATGAATCCATTATCTGATATCTATGTACAGTCAACCCAGAAACGTGCTCTACCAACGAACAAAATAATGATGTCTACAATCAACGGAGTGCCAAGTCTCTCAATCACAAAAATGAAAGAAACAAAGGATCTAATGCTGAAAACCAGTCAATGGCAGTATTAGGTCACAAAAAAGTAAAAACAAAGGATGCATCTGTGGGTGAAAACCTTTTTGAGGCACTTAAGGATGAGAGACTTGACACTCTTCCTAAACACTATCAAGAGAGGTCACCCATATTGATTGAGCCCACTCAATCAATAAACATTGGTACAGAAACATCAGTCAAAGCCATACACCTAGTTGAATCACTGATAGAAGAAGAACAACCAGAGTTTATCAGATTCTTCAAAGAAAAGAAAGTCAATTTTGCTTGGTCCTATGTTGATATGCCTAGAATAGATCCAAACCTGATTATGCATCATTTATCCATTCCTCCGAGAGCTACGCCAGTCAAGCGGAAATTAAGAAAGATGAATCCGTATGTGGCATTAATGGTCAAAGTTGAACTAAAAAAGTTATTAGACGTCAGATTCATTTGACCTATAGACTATGTTGAATGGATTTCAAACATTGTACTAGTTTCAAAACCTGACAGAAGCATCAGAATATTCATAGATTTTAGAGATGTCCAAAGGATGACTTTCCTTTGCCCAGCATCGACATAATTGTAGATCTAATAGCAGGCCATGCAATGCTATCATTAATGGACGATTTCTCTGGCTACAATCAAATCAAAATTGCACCAGAGGATCAAGATAAAACTACATTCACCTGTCCATGGGGAATGTATTGTTGGAACATCATGCCTTTTGGCTTAAAGAATGTTGGGGCAACTTGTCAAAGAGCGATGACAACAATTTTCCATGATATGATACATACCTTCATGGAGGACTATGTGGATGATTTACTGGCTAAGTCATTCACCCGAGCAGAACATCTGGGCATATTAGATAAAATCTTCCAAAGATTGGAACAATTCAAGGTCAGACTAAACCCTAAGAAGTGTGTCTTCGGGGTCACATTAGGAAAATTATTCAGGATACATTGTGTCAACAAAGGGCATTGAAGTAGATCCAGCAAAGGTACTGGCCATCATGGAGATGCCACCTCCCAAGAACATTGGCCAACTCAGATCTCTACAAGGGAGGTTGCAGTCTATCAGGCGATTCATAGCCCAACTAGCAAATAAAAGTCTATCATTCAATCATCTGCTACATAAGAACATACCTTTCAGATGGGAAGCCAAGTGTGCAAAATCAATCTATCAACTCAAGAAATATCTAACGAATCCACCAGTTCTAGTACCACCCATAGCAGGGAAGCCACTCATTCTCTACATATCAACAACGAAAGTATCATTGGGGGAACTACTAGCACAAAAAGATCAAGAAGGCAAGGAAAGAGCTATATATTACATCAGCAGGACATTAAATGGATATGAGATAAATTACACATTCATTGAGAAGGCTTGTTTAGTTGTGGTATTCGTCTCTCAAAAGTTTTGCCACTACATGCTAGCTCACACAATCAAGCTAGTAGAAAAAAATGATCCTCTTAAGCATTTTCTCAGCAAAGCAACTCTTACAGGTCGACTAGCTAAATGGGTCATGATTCTCAATGAGTTTGATATCCAATACATAGAGCGTCGGGCTATCAAAGGATAGGTAATTGCAGATCAACTAGCTGAAGCACCACTACCAGATAAACAACCAATGCAGGTAGAATTTCCAAACATGGATGTCCTTACTAGATCACACCCAAGCATTGGACCCTATACTTTGATGGTTCCTATACCCAATATGGATCGGGTGTCGGCATCTTGTTCGTCACTCCAAAAGGACACACAATTCCATGCTCTTACAGATTGATGTTTCCATGCACCAACAACATCACTAAATATGAAACCCTAGTAACAGGAATCAAAATGGTGGTAGAATGGAAAATCATGGACTTAAGAGTCTATGGAGACTCTCAATTAGTCATCAATCAAATCAATGATGAATATCAGACAAAGGATGATAAACTAATGCCCTATAAGAAAATGGTGGATGACTTCAAATAGTACTTTGTACATGTCACCTTTGAGAAAATACCAAGGTTGAACAACAGAGTGGCCGATGCAATGGCCACTATCGCTTCACTGCTACAAATTCCAAAACAACGGAGTCATTATGAGTTCCTGGTAGAGCAATTGTTTTCCCTAGCCTATGACAATTCTGCATCCCACTTCATCTATGCCTTAACCAGTTCAGAGTCCCCTTTATACGGGACAATCTATGAATGTCTTAAGACCAATACCCTACCACTCAACCTATCTCGTAACCAAAACCGCAACTTTATCTGGCAAGCCGCCTGTTATACCTTAATTGCTAATACACTTTACCGTCAAGGTCAAGATGGTACTCTTCTTTGTTGACTTGATCATAATGAATCTGACTCTACCCTACACGAGCTTCATGAGGGTATTTGTGTCATGCATTCAAGTGGTCCTACTCTCGCTAAAAAACTTCTTAGAATGGGATATTACTTGCCGACAATGGAGAAAGACTCTTATCAATTTACAAAGAAATGTCCTAAACGCCAAATTCATGGCAATCTTATTCATGCACCAGCACAGGAGCTGCAGTCGTATACAACATCTTGGCCTTTCTGTCAGTGGGGACTCGATTTAGTAGGGAAAATCCATCCTTCTTCTTCAAATGGACACAAGTTCATTATCACTGCAATGGAGTATTTCACAAAATGGATTGAAGCAGTCTAGATGACCACAGTAACTGGAAAATAGATTGCCTCATTTATTCTCAATTATCTTATTTGCAGATATGGCATTCCAAGTTCCATCATCAAAGACAACGGGCGTCCCTTTAAAAATCAAGATGTGCGAGAGCTATGTGAGCAATTCAAAATCCAACATTGCTTCTCTACACTTCACTACCCACAGGGGAATGGTCAAGAAAAGGCATCAAATAAAACAATCTTGAAAATCCTCAAGAAAACAGTAAGTGATGCAGGTAAGGATTGGCACGTACAACTCAATCCATCACTCTAGGCATACAGGACTGGCATTCAAACACCTACAGGGGCTACACCATATTCATTGGTGTATGGATCAGAAGCAATTTTACCTCTTGAAGTAAAAATCCCATATCTTCGTGTATCTTTGAAAGGCCTCATACCAGATGAGGAGTATCGAGTCAACAAGTTGCATAAACTAGAGCTTTTGGATGAAAAACGACAACATGCCTATGACCATCTCAAAGCATACCAATAGAAAATGTGCAGAAGCTACAATCACAAAGTCATTCCTAGGGCTTTCAAAGTGGGTGATCTTGCACTCAAAGAAAATCCCAGAAATCAACAGGATCAAGAAAAGAAGGGGAAGTCTGAACCTAACTGGTTGGGTCCCTATGTCATCATATCATCCTATGGATCAAGCACCTATTAGTTAACAATCTCAAAAGGAGACGTGCTCGACGAACCAACCAACAACATCCATCTAAATAAATTCTACACTTGAGTCATCCAATGCACAGAAAAAGTGAAAATACAAAACAAAATACAAAAATATTAAAAACAAAAAAGGGTTCAATAAAAACAAGTAGTGAAAACCTGGAAACAGACGCTATTTGTGAGAGAACGACTCCTCTATTTATCAGTACTCATATCTTTTTTATCCAGCAAATGGCCATCGCCCAACACAATTCACAAATGTTTATCAATCCTCAACATACTTAGCGTAGTCATTGTCCTCGATTATCTGAAGATCAGTTCATCATATCCCACCATGGTTTGGTGATCAACCCACATATCTGCATCAATAGATATCTGTGGCTAGGGGCAGAGTTCCTCTCCAGTTAACCATTCCACCAACAAACAACAAGGATTGTAGCATGATAGGGAAACATTGTCAACAATTTCTCATCAGGCTAGAAAACAAGACCATTATCCAACTGAAAATTTTAACACACACATGATGGATGATTTTCTGGATTATAACTTTTTTACATAAAGCATAAGGTTTTGACTATTTTGAAACTTTGGATCTCCTGAGCTACTCGAGGATGCATTCAGCTAGAGAAGCAACAAGGGAATCTGATATTTTCTTTCTTTTTCTGTCTATGAGGCGATCATTCGTATGGTGTAAAAGTGTCTCGAGACATGATTGGAAACATATCATTGAAGACATTTTCCACTTTGCACATACAAATGGTTAACTCTTATCTGTTCTACGCAAGAAACACTCTGGTCGTCTTGGTTCAATTATACCTCAACACTTATGTCATCTTGCCATATCAAAATACATGTAAGTGTTACTCAGGTCATTATGGTTTAATTATACCATTATTCTTGTATTAAATTCCAACATATCAAAAGCTCAATGATGACAAACCCAAACAGAGCATAAACAAGTGACTAAACAGGAATGACTACAACAGAATGAAGGTAATCATTTAGTTTCATATCATCTTAAATTTGCATTTAGTTGCATATCATTTTAAACCTTGCATTTAGTTGCATACCATTTTAAACCTTGCATTTAGTTGCATGTCATCTTAAACTTGCATTTAGTTGCATATCATTATAAACCTTGCATTTAGTGGCACATCATTATCATTATCATACATCTCACATCATTATCATTATCATACATCTCATTTTCAAGATACATCTCATGAATCAAATCCATCAATACAATGCATCATCACATTTTTTATCAAAATCGTGAATCAAACATTCACATCATAATCAAAATCAAGAGCATTATTATCTGCGCATTATATCATCATCATGGGAACATCATATCAATGCATATCATAAATCATCATCTTTAACGCATCACATGTGGATTGGAGAAATCAGTGCTATATATATATATATATATATATCAAAAATGGTTAAAATGTACAAGGGATATCTTATCTGTCAGACTACAACAAAATGATCAAAATACAACAAAGACAAGGCTCTTGGGTATGACTATCTCCTGAGGTTGACAGTCTCACAGTAGATGTCCCAACTCCTAGATCTCCACCAGGTGGATCACGTCGCCCAGGCCTCATAACCCCTCTACTCTCTGTCCTCGAATGACTATGGATGGATCAACTAGATTCCACTACAACATAACTAGGAGCTCTATGGTCTCTAGGGACCACCTCCTCATATAAGCACCTATAATACTTAGCCTCCTTGGCCTAAAATTGTATCTCCCTCAGTGTGTCTCGCATCGGGGCACCAGTCGTCGCTCTCTCCAATCTCTCAACAAGATCCTCTGCCCGGCCCTGGCACTCTCTCTGTATCCCACTCTGCCATAATCTATGTACTTTGGCGCTGATGTGCTAGCACATGTGCTTGCAGCTCCTACACTGTGACCTGTAGTGCCCTAATTTGTGCATCCTGCCAATGAGTAGGTATCATAATCTAGACTGGTACTTGTGTGGTAACTCCACCTACACTTGTCCCTGTCTAAGGCACTGGTGGAGGTAAAACATCATATCTCCTCCTCTGAGTGGGTCACCTCTCATCTTCCTCCATCCCACCCACTGGAGCTAGCAAAACCTCTACCCTACCAACCCCACCAATACCTAGAAGGAGTCTACCTCCTCTATCTGAACCACCTACTCCACCACCTCCCCTCCCTCTATCTAATCCACCTCTTCCTCGACTACCACCTCCTCCACCACCTCCGCCTCCTGCTCCATCATCTCCACCTCCTTCTCCTACCTCCTCTCCCTCCTCTTCTCTCTGTCTCACTCCCCCTTGCCTCTTTGGCTGCTCATCCTCATCATAATCAAAGGCAAGTAGCATCTTTGTCAGATCAGATATACGTGCCACTGCATGTGCCACAAAGTACATCGAGAACTCCTCTGCCATCCCCGCATCCATAACCCCAACTCCATAATCCTAAATCTGCCCTGCGAGTAACATATACTCCTCTACTGCTGCTACACTATCTACAGCAGGTCCCCAATCTGGCACATCCTATCTCCGACAACCATATGAACAAGCTCCCTATGGCATCCCTTGTTGTCTACCATACTACCGTTGAACACGACTGTGCAAAGATCACTCGATGATGAGAGGTGTCCGCCCGATTAGATATCTTGACATATAAACATAAGGAATCTCTAGCCCATCCTCATCCCACACCTCGCAATCCATGTATGGTCTCCAAATGACTATATCAATGTCATCCAAGACCCTCCTCCAATGCTCTAGTTTTCCTAGTTTACACTAGACAGCTATACATGTATAACCATAAACATAGGCCCGACCAATTGGCCTATCCCTATCAACAAGTGGCCTCACTACAGGAATATGCTCCTAAGACCACACCTGTAATAAAGTCACCCTCGTTGATAAACTTGTGTATCCCAGATACACTACCTGGTGAAGCTCCTTGTAAAGGTGGGCTAACATACAGGACCCCCATGTGAACCTGCATCCCTATGTCACCATATCTTGCAACACCAATCCCTAGCCCACGGCTAGTCCCTTCGACCTACGGTCGGGACACAAAAATCCACCTATGAAACCTACTAGTACCAAGGGTAGTGGAGAATAATCAAAATCCATGAACTCCTACCAAGGGATCTCATATCCACTAATCGGATCATCATGGAAGATGCGACGGAGAGCCTCTATCCCACTCTCCTCATTCTTCTCATATGGCAACAAGATTCCAATCATAAGAATCTGTAAAATCTGATAGCAGTCCTCTGGTGTGACTGTCATCTCGCCTGTAGCCAAGTGGAAGGTGTTTGTGTCACTGTGCCACCTCTCTGCCAAAGTTGTCAACAAACCCCGGTTAATGATATACCGAGGCATGTCTAGTAAAGAGGATAAACCACACCTCTTAATCACATCCCTATCAGCTTGTGATAACCGCGGAATCAATTACCACGGTCTCAGAAATCGCTCCCGCGAATGGAGTACGCCAAGTTGTGCCTGCAAAATCACAAATGTCCATCATCAGTTCCCACATCTATCTGATATATCCAATCAAAACAAAATCAACTTGAAATAAAGAAAGCATCATATCAAGATTCATATCGAAAAGCTAACCCATATCGAGAAATAAATTACAGGACCCATATCGAAAATCAACACACCATATCAGACCCATATCGAAAATCCAAGTACCATATCAAAAATCAAAGACCCATATCGCAAATCCAAGATCCATAACGTAAGCATCATATCAAAAAAGAAAGTACCATATCGAAAATCAAAGACCCATATCGAAAATCCAAGATCCATAACGTAAGCATCATATCGAAAAAGAAAGTACCATATCGAAAATCAAAGTACCATATCAAAAATCTAAGATCCATAATGCAAGCAATTCAAAATCCATATCACAAGCATCACATCAGGAATCATATCAGACATCAAGAATTGAAACTCATATCGGACATCAAATTCATATCGTAAGGCAAACAATCACAGATCCACATCAAAAGAACATCAGGATCCTCACCAAAACAATCACTTAGTTTGGCAATCCATATCGGAAGCAATTTCAAACAGCAGACTCAAACTTCAAAATCGAACATCATCACAGCAGGCAAAACATTGGCTCAATACCCATCTCAAAACACTCAGCAGGCACCTAGCAACCCCTAATCCATCTACCTAATCTATTTGACCCTCGACGCATTCTTCTAAACCTTCTTCACCCATTATTTTGGACCCTACGCACCAAAGAAGACCTCCTATGCGCTAAGTCATTGCTTATGCGCTATCTTTCTTCACCAATGTGCTAGACGATTTACTCTACGCACTAAATCCCTCTATGCACTAACTATTTTTCTATCACACTACCCTGCTAACAAAAAGCACTAATCCACCCTACACGTTATTTGTTTCCCCCTAAGTGCTAATCTGCCCACCCAATGCTCAAAAGAACTTGACGTGCTACCCTAACCTGCCAATGCACTGCAGAATGCAACTTAAACGCTAACCTAGCTAGGTTAACCCTACGCGCTATCTTTCATATCATATGTGCTATAACAACAACCCTACGTGCTAAAACGACAAATTTTCAAGTAAAAAATAAAAAAACGTGATCAAAATAAGCAAAATCAATAAAAAACGTGGTAGAATTTAGATCACTTACAAGTGGGCCATACGCGGCGGGCCTCTAGTATCGACGAACGCATTCGAATCGATGTGAAGCATAGGGAACCGACATTTTTATCAGAGCTCAAGTGTCACTATCACAAGGAGACAAATGTGCAAATGATAAAAATAAAATCACTTTTTACCTTTTTATAGGGTAAAAGTCAAACAAGGTTAGTAAGTGGGGCATGTATTTTGCTCATTTTTCTCACTTTCAATCGTATCAACATCATTTTTGGGAGATGAATCAATTAAACTGCATTCAACACAGTCGAAATATTCAAAATGCAATTAATTAAAAAACGCTCATCAAATCAACAAATTTTTCAAAATCCTTGATTCATCTCTCGAGAGGGCATCATCAATATCATTCATCAAATCTGGGGCATCATATCAACATCTCGACACACGACATCATATCAATCAAATTTTGACAACATATCTGATAATTTTCTTTGAATCAACATGTGCACACACGTCACTTCAAAGAGGGGCAAAATGTAGACGTATAAAAATGACCACTTTCCTAAACGAATATTTAATATTCATTTTTACCCCATTCCTCCATTTTAATTAAATTCTCCCATTCATCTATTTAATTAAATGAATTACTCAATTTATTTAATTAAGTTCACCTAAGCCTTTTCTACCCCCTTTAATTAAATAAATCACCTTATTTAATTAATTCCATTTTTCCCCCTTTAATTAAATTGATCCTTGCAAGTAAATAAACCTAATTTATTTATTTAAATCCCCCACTTGTATTTATGCAAGTTACTTCTATTTTGTTGAAATAAAGTAATTTATTTTAATTAAAATTCACCTCCATCCACTTGCATTTTCCTACATCTCCCACTTGCCCCCTTTCTAAATTCTTCTAGAACCCATCAAATCCTAATCAATTAGCCTAAACCCTTCAATCATCCCCTTTCCCTAAATTTGAGGATGTCGCTTCTCAAATTTGGAAGAAAGTCTTCCAAAAGCAATAAAGCCTTTATGTCTTCAACAAGCTAACTTGTTGAGTTCCCCCAAATTTGGAAGGCCTCTTACAAGTTTGTCTCCAAAGTCTTCCAAACCATTAATAGTTAACTCACCCTTTTGGCATGGTTAGAGACTTTTTGCCTAACTCAACCTTCATCTAACCCAGAGGTCTCATTAGGCACTCATGGCTTTACCTTTGGTTATCCCATTAACCCTTGCACAAGAGTTTACCCCTTGGATAAAAGCTTTATCCAATGGATGACCCTAGCCTAACCTTAACCTTACCTCCTAAGGTAACCTTCATGATCTCCTCTCAAGCAACCTCTTGTTGACAATTGTCACCATTTCATTTGTGATAATTGTGAACATGGATTGATTAACTTTCAATCCTAGCCCTTGTTAAGATTTCTCAATCTTGACCGTCCATTGCCCTATTTTCCCTATAAATAGAGCTCTCATTCTCTCATTTTGAGATCTAAGTTTCATGCATCTAATCTATAGTCATTTTAAGTAAGCATTTAGCCTCTCTTTGATAAGAATCATCTTAATAGCATTCTAGAAGTAGTTTTAAATATCATAGCATATCCATGTTAGACTAGTATATCATGCTAGGATAAGTTTACTAATCCTTTATGCTAGTTTAAATCATCATAGATTAAATATCATGTATATCTAGGAATGCATTCATGTTTATTAATCAATCATCACTCATTCTTGGAGTTGTCATTCCTAAGTCACTTTGCTCAGTGATCTGAGAGCAAAGGCATTGACTTGAGGGATCATGTGAGATAGAGATCAATGGGACACACCTTGGGAAGTTGAGTTATTCAATATAGATCCATAAATTGCACCAAGAGTCTCATTGGTGTGTGGACACTTTTGAAACTGAATTTTGTGTTTCTTTACCCCACATTTCCCGCACACAATTAATTAGTGGACTATAGTGATAAAATTAATTAAATTTGATTTAAAAATAGGGATAAATATTAGAAATTAGGATCTTAGGAAACTAATCATTATAAACAATATCATTCAATAAATGAAATGAGAATCATACATACATAAATGTACACATTATGCAAGATATACATGGAGAAAAGCCTTTCGGGTAAAAAATCCATAAGGCATCTTTTTTATTAAAACACTTGCAAATATAGTCTATCATAAAATAAACTCGAACCTGGGGACACTCCTCCAATACTTCCACATGGCCAATAATACCTCATATGCATAGTGATACAACTCACCATAAAGCTCCAAACTCTCACCACTCCCAAATGAGAGAGAACCTCCTTAAATATATGAGGAAGGGTGGCTTCACTAGTCACACCTTTTCAATAGCCCCCACTCATCAATAATTAATAATGTAATAATTAGATTATAATTATTTCAAATGGGATATGCTTATAAAGCATATAATATATAAGATTGTATAATATTAAATTAGAACATTATATATAAATATTGTAAGGATGTGATCCCTAATAACATTATGTTTTAACAATAAACATGATTAAATAAATTAAATATTTAATTTAATTAATTTTAGACGTCTACAATAATGATAGGTTTGTTGGGAGTGCAAAAGGTGTCATTACTATAACCACCTTGAACAATAGAGAGGCTTATTAAGAGTTTGTGAAGTTGGAGAAGGACAAGCACCTTGAACCACAAGAACAAGTTTGTTAAGAGGTGTTTGAAAGTTATGTTCATTCACATTTATCATCTATTCTATGAAGAGGAGATGTGCAAAATGTGATGATATGATCAACTATGCTAAGGAGATAAGTAAAAATATTGATATAAGCTTAAATACAAAAAAATGTAGAACAAAAACTGAGGTATAAACTACAAAATTGAAAATGAAACTCGGATATGCACCTGCCACTAGAAATTGAGTCTGACTCAGTAGGACCAGTGCGTTGGGCACCTTGGTCCTTGTTGTTGAACTGAGTTGTAATTCTGGAAATTGCAAACTGAGACTCTAATTTGTTGAACTACCACAGAAAGCTAGAAAACTTTGAGGACCAGGGTGCTGGGCTCCTTGGTCCCAAAAGACTGAGACCTTTTATTGGATCTGGATCTGCACCTATGAGTTTTGTCTTCCCGAAAGATTGTAGCTATGTCGGGTTCATGTACCTACTCCTACAACTTGGCAAATGGTGTTTGGGTGGCTATATAGGGTTTTGCCTTAGTCAAACCCCTTGTTTTGGTGATTTCCACCTCCACAAATAGCCAATAATGTATTGAAATGTGTGTGTGCGTTAGAATCTTATGTGCTTACAAGATCCTAAATGAGCTAAAATGCAAGAATTAGAGTTTTGCCCTATGCTTCGAGTATAAACCCTAAATAAATAAGAAATTCTTCAAATCACAAATGCAATAATGGATCTAAAACAGTAATGTAGATCTGAAAATGACTGTTGTGAAACTCATAAAGATATGAAAATAATATGAAACCATACCAAGCCCTAAGGGAGAGGTACAAGCCAATCAACAATCGGTGATATCCTATTGTTCTTCAATATCTTCAAAGCTTCAATTGGTGATGAAAATGGTTGATTTAGATTTGATGAATGCTTGATTTTCTGATTGAAGACTTCACATAACCTGTACTTTCACTTCACAAGAGGCTCCTTCAATTGCTAGAGAATGAGCTCCTTTAAAAGAGGAAAGAAAATACTATATATATGAAACCCTAACTTTGTTTTTGATCAAAGGTCGACCTAAAATTGATAAATTTTCGCACAAAGATGGATTTAAACATTATAATACCGCCAAAACATGATCTCGAAATTTGGAGAGAAAAAGTAGGGACCGATGTGAATCAGATCACTCTGACAACATTTTTCCAAATTTTTAGGGATGTGAGATATCGTGATTATAAGGTGATTCCCAAGTTGGTGAGACAATTCAAGGTGTTTAGATATGTGAAATTGGGCTTTAAAGGTCAAAAGAGGACTTAATTAGGATTTTTAATGAATTAATTAATTGAAAGGATAAAATAAAAAGGGGCACACTTAGGGTTAAGGGCCCAATTTTATGATGTATGGAGGGATAAAAGAAGACTTTAGATTTAATTAAATTAATTAATTAAATGCTTAAAGGTAATTTAGAAGTGTGTGCAACATACTAAGGCGAGTGTTAACTTAAGCGTGGAATTGTACCACTCAATTAAGGGTGTACAATTTACGACGCTACAACAACATACAAATTGCTAGCATATACTATGCCTCTATGTGGCTATTAATAGCCACCAAATTAGTGAGATTCTAAAAAGTGTTAGAAACTTCTTATGGCCAGAGGGGAAAGGCACAAAAAAGGGGTTGTTGTCAATTGGAATTGATATTGTCTTGAAACAAACATAGGTGGTTTGGGTCTAAAGGATTTAAAGTTATAAAGGAATTGTCCTTATTGTCAAATGAATTCATAAGACCTTTTGTGGGATGAACCTTGAAAGGTCTTAATAAAAAATAATGTTTAGTTGGTTGTCCCTAGGAAATTCAAATAGTGGAAGGGATTGCATCCTTGAGATATTTATTTTGGTAAGTTCCTTGTCACTCCATTTGGTTCTAATATTTTTAACATTATTTGGAAGGCTTGGGAGTTGGTTGGAAGTTGTATTAAAGGAGATATTCAAATAAATCATGGTTGTAACAAGGTTTGTAACTTTAGGTCTATTTGGTGGAATTTTCAATGGAAAAACAAGCCTTTGATATTTAGATTCAACATTGTTCTATGAAGGTTTGAGGTTTAGTAAAGTGATCTGTGATTTTAGTCATATCCTTACTAATAACATGATCAAAAGTTAACATAATATCAATTTTGAATTTGAGCTCCCCCAAACACAAAGGAGGACATTTTCTATATTGCAAAAAGCTTATCATTTTTTTCAATTTCCTCTTCATCTTAATTTTAATACAAAGATCTTTGAAAACCTTGAATAAAGGGATAAGACTACTATTCAGAAAGTTAATACAAAATATTTATCACAATTAAATCCCCCTTGGATCTCCTTAATCACCTATTTGGCTGCTAGAATCTTTCCCTTAATCAATCTCAAAAGGTGTTGGTTTTTTATCACTGAGGCAAAGAAATCTTATTTTTAGTGGTTATTGCCACTCAAGAGGCTTGTTGATTTGACTTTTCTTAGAAATCGCAATAACCGTTGTTTTGTCTATAATTCTCTAGATATTGTAAAGCATATTTTCTTTGACGATGTGTTTGTCAAGGACGTTTAGACTTTTTATGTGGTAATGATCGTGGATAGCAAGTTCTAGTACTTTCCTTAGTATAAAGTTTTGTTTGGTTATGTGTATGGTTTAAATGTTTAATTACAATATTTTATGGCTTGTCTTTACTACTGGGGTTCTTTGAACTTTGTGGAAAATGATAAATGAAGATGTATTCTAGGGAAAGAGGAGGTAGAATAATGCGTCCTCCATGATACTCTCCTTGTTTAATATTTCTATGCAAGTTACTCTTGTAGATATTTAATGACAAATTGAGATAAATACTTGACACTAGACATGCTAATATAAAATAAGCAGAGATCATATTTGCTAAGTTTTGGCCTTATGTGAAAGAAGGAAATGAATTGTTTTCAAAGATTACATGGATTTTTAGAGTAGGCACTCTAACAATTATACATATGATATGTTTATTGAAGAAATGGGTTTGAAAGAGAAGACTATCAAGCATGTTCCAGATATCAAGCTAGAGGTGGTGGAATCCAGTGATAAAAAATTGTTTCAAGATTTTCCTTCTTATTGGTTTCTTTGATTGGGAAAGAGGCAGTGAGAGATAGAATACATGATAATGCATTTACCTATTGATTGAATATACAATTATGTGGATGGTATTTTCCCTTTTTTAATCTTTGTTGCACATGTAATTATGTAGTTATGTAATTCTATAATTTTTTTTTTATCTCTATAGAAAATTTAATACTTCTTTGACTATATATTGAAAATAATTGTCATGTGCAAAATTTGAAATGAAAGTTTCTACTGCTCCCACTTGAGACTCTACATGTGATGCTTGTGTAGTTCCTACTCTCATTCTTGAGGTTTCATGAACTAAGTGTGTGGCCTCCATCATTCACCTTATAGATTGTGTGTTTGCTTCTAGGGCTTCCATGTCTTTCGTTATGGCCCTCGATTTTTCTTGTGTGGCCCTTTTAGATGTCATGGCTCCTCCTCTTATTGGATTTTGTTGGCTCCCTACCTTAGCCATCTTTGGCTGCTAGGTTTTCTCTAGCTCGACAAGGGGTTACTTTTCATGTTGACTTGAATGTGTTTGTGGTTCGTATTCTTACGTAGGGTGTCCCTACTTTTGGGTACGGCCTTAGGGATTTCTTCTATTGGTAGAGATCCTATCTTGGGTGGTTCTATCCCCCCTCTAGTGTCTAAATATTCTATTAGGACTCACAATTTTTCCCATGCAGCCAAGTCCAATCCTACTTGCCCTCCGCAAGTTCACCAGTCTCTCACCTATGCTAAAATTTCTCGCATTATCATTTGCGATGTTTGTGTTGCTTATAATGAAAAGTTCTACCAACGCAGAGGCTTGATGTGTTTTTTCTCTAACCTCTAGCCTTCTCTTCCCAATCTACATAGTTGGGTCATTGCTTCTTGAAAGTCAATTGTGACTAGTAAAATTGAATTTTTCTCTTATGATAAAGGTTTCTTCAATGTATCTTTTGCTTCATCTAAGGATCAAGATTTAGTGTTGGGTCAACTTTGGGCTTGGGGAGAGCACTCTCTCTCCATTAAACCTTGGACTACTTTGTTCAATCTCCTCATCGAACCACTTCATGTGCATCCAGTTTAGGTTAGATTTTGAAATCTTCCCCTCCATTTCTAGGAGGAGTCTTGTTATGAGTCCTTTGGCAACTCAATCGAGTTCTTCTTGAAAATTGATGAGTCCACTTCTCATATGGGTCATTCCACCTTTGCTTGCATTTTAGTTGACTTGCATTTTATTTGACATTGACATCTCCAAATACCTTCTGATGGTTGGGGATCGAACTTGGATGCAGTCATTGGACTATGAGGGGCTCCCTTCCATTGCCAGCCCTTCTTTGTGACTGGTCACTTGGCTACAAACTACTTTCTTTCACACTAGAAATGAACTACTGCTTGGTGGAAGAATGCTAAGGAAGATCATTTGGCCATATATATTATTCCTTCTTCTAGGGTGTACTCTTCTCAAGGTCCTGATTGTCCTACTCTAAACGTGGTTTTGTCATGCCTAAAAATCCCTATAGCAGTTCCTTTTGCTTCATGTTTGTCTTAGATTGCTTTGGGTGCTTCCTCATAGCTCTTGTCTTCTCCTATGATCAATGAATGTCTCCTACCCTATAATCTTGACCCTCCTTTTATTGTTTTTTATCCTTGATTAGGGGGCTCACTTCTTGTTTCTCATTGTAATGGGGCCTTGGACGATAGTATTGCTTGGGCAATAGTCTATAGAAGGAGGAAATGTCCTTCTTGTCCCCTTACTCTTTCAAGTATTGTGAAAGAGTAAGGGGATAAGGTCGACACCCTTGTGTCCTGCCAATTCTTTAATCCAATAAAAAACTTCTTTCATTTTTTTTCTCAATCTCACTGCTTGTGAGATTTGCTCTTTTTCCCTTCATGGCTGCTATGTAATGTGTCCAAACCCTTCCTATGATAATCTAATAAAGACTATATTTAAGTGTTGTAACCAAATGTTCTTTGTGCTTATGTTTGAGCATTAATCTCACACTGTAACCTACTTTTCATTGGTAATATTATAGTTGTGTTCTAATATATTCTAATCAAAACCTAAAGAAGATCAATAATCAAAATCCTTAAAACTAAAATCTAATTGAGTTAATTATTATAATGAGCACAAATGATAACTAAAATTACATTTACAAAAACATTTCACTAAGTAGGGTTTACTAGCCCATTCACTTAGACACAAATGGCAAACAATAACAAAAATAGTTCTCGATTACCACACCCTTAGTTAGGTATTTTATGTTAGAGTTCATCCTTAATAATCTCTAAGTCCCATGACAACACCCAAGAACATTCCATTATAGTAGTAGTAGTGCCTAATACAAAACAAATGAACAACCACCTCTCAAACTAGTATATTTATATCACAAGCTTAGAATGTCATTCAATATAGTGTTCAAATTTGTGTTATTTCATTTCATTGCATAGAGTAACAATATATTATTGAATTTTCAAAATTAATAGTTATCATTCTAACATAACTAGCAATATAATACTATTTTTTATTTATTTAAGTTTTTCCCTTTTTCTACATTCTCTTCTAGGGAAGTCCACATCAAATCTCACCCTAACAACTTAACTTGTAGTTGGAAATGAAGGATAGAAATTATTATTTTTTATTTTATGGTCGTAATAATCTTTCATACATGGAGAACAATGGGCATACCAAGACTAATCACAATCAACACTAATGTCTATGCATCAATGTCTATTACATTGTGATCCTACTTGAGCCATATATTGTTCAAAAACATCAAAGGCATCTAGCATGACCTTCAATCATGTGCTTGCCTTGACTTCAATATCCACATAATAAGAAAAAACCATTCTTTGTCCAAGCTACTATAGAAATCATGAAGAAATAATATGCTTCCCAACTCCATTACAAAATTTTCATCCATACCTACCAATTCAAGAGAGTACAAGTGGCATATGTAAGAATACGAGGCATGTTGAAGCTTGTAGAATGGAACTATCAACTTACTAGGAAGCACAGTTACTAGAGATGGAGCACCCCACACTTAAGTATGTGCCATGAATGCCAAAAACATGTTACTCTCCAATATTTTAATCTCTTCTTTCTAACTATTGGTAAGGAAATGTTGATAATTTATCTATTGTTTAGTAGAGCTTTTAGCTATTGTTGTGAGTGACAAGCAACTTGTGGAGGTTATTGAAAAAAATTTCACATGGTAAAGTGAATGATCCATAATTGGTAAGCCTCTTTGAACTAGGCCTTAAAATAATTTCAACTCCTTGAATGATATTGAAGACATTTATGATTCTAATGTAGACACTGTGTTACCCCCTATTTTTGCGCTCATTGATTTGCTTACATTGGTTTATTTGTGTCGAGATAATGTGTGTTTAATTTAACATAATTAATTCTCTTAAATTGTCATCTTTTTGCTTTAAGCCTGGCTCAACCAATGTGTCTTTATGTCTAAGTGTTCGCATCTTTGAACCTTTTGTTTGAACCTAGAGTTTAGTTCAAGAGTTCGTCGGTTCATTAGTTCATTGAGTCTTTGTGTGTATGATGTCTTAGTTGTGACAAGTCCAACTTGTGCAGAGAAGTTCATGTGGAGAATGAACTTGAACCTTTGAACATCCATTGGTTCAAAAGTTCAAACGTTCAACGCACACGAGAATGTAAAGGCAAAGTGATTAATGAAGCATATTGTGGGCGAATTCTGTAATTCTGAACCTTCTGATTGAACCCCGAGGTTCAAGGTTCAAAGGTTCAACAGTTCAACGGTTCATTCTACTATCAAACTTTCATGGGAAATGAAGTTTTTCAGCTGAAAGTTATGAATTTTCTTTCTACGTTGAACCTCCGAACCAACATAAAAAGTTCAGCGGTTCAATCTAACAATCCAATTCTACACATATATCCGCCAATTAAAAAATGTAGCCAAAAAAAGTTGTAAATTTTCAAGATCTAAAAACAACCCACCTAATATTTTGGCCTTAAATGCTCCTAGATTTGATTTCATGATCATACGAGTTCACATAATATATTATTTTAATATTTTCTCAATACAACAATATGGTTGGCAGGGTCACTTTACAAAGGAAGTACCCTCATTTGGCAAGCTGTTAAAAAATGGTTAAAAACCCATCTGTAATTTTAAATATCATTACTTTTCGCAAATTTTCATAGTGCCAAGACGCCCGGTTAATCGGTGATGAATTTAATAAAAATTCGCTGCAAAAGAAATTAAAAAATTTCTCACTCAATTTGAGAGCAACAATTTAAAACATTTTTAAAAATGTTTTAAATCAGTTTGAGAGCAGCAATTTCACGGAAAGGTGAAAGGTTTAAAAGTAATATTTTTGTAATCAATAATCTTTTCCAAGAATCAATTATTTTTAAAACTGAAAGTCTCAACGAAAATGAAAGAGGATATATATGTAATGAAAAGAAAGAGCATGGGGGGCTCTTTCCTTTTCTTGCTGGAAACATACGTTGCAGCAGGGGAATTTTTATTTTATTTTATCATTGTAAAGGGGAGAATATGTTTGGATTGTCTGATCACTTATAGGGGAATAATGGTATGTGCACCATTTCTTTTACATTAGAAATAAAGAGGGAATGCATTTTAAATTTGTGTGTTTATATATGTATCCCTTGGCTGCAAAATTGTCGTGAGCTGCTGTAGTTATTTTCTAATGTTTTCTCCTTTTATCTTTGATTATGCATGCAATTATTATAGAGACTCTGAGCTCTGAATTGTTTGAAATTTTAAATCTTCTCCTTAAATCATCTATTGGAAGTATTCCAGGAATGAACTTTGTGTCATTTTCTATGTTCCTCTGTTTATAAATCTACTACTCGCATATGTGTCATGGCTATGAGCAGATGTTAGTTGCCTTTATTGTTTTCCGGTTAAAACCATATTCATAAATTATACATTTTATCCAACAAAGGGAGTTGTACCTTCATATCAAAATTCAGAGAGCACTTGCACTTACCATTGCAAGTGACTCAACTTTAGTTCTTTTTTATCTTTCAATTTGGGTATTTGTGAGTCATTTTTGAAAGGTATTTAAGAAGGAAAATTTTGTTAACCAACACACTGAAATCTACCTTCAACTCTAGTGTTTAGGTACTAAATAACACTCCAACATATGGACCTCTCCCACCAAACTTCTACTTTGTCACCTTAATATTTCCTACCATCATCCATGCCTTTGCAATCATTAAGATTTGTGAAGATATTGACTAATGAAATTTTAAATTTGAATTACTCAAAGGAATTGAGAGTTTACCCTAGCAACCTTGAGCTTAGCTCTTTACAAAGTGGTCCTCCTCTATAATCTCTCAAGAGACATGCACTAGACCCTCATCCAAAAATCACAGATAATTCAAGAGTTGAGCTCATGACTTGGGCTACCTAAATGATCAACTAAGACCAAGTGAGTTGGGTTGGAGTGTTGTCATTGGCATCAAAGGTGCAATTAGTTTTGTCATTGATGTCAAGGTGTCTAAGAATTTGTTGAAGGTTTAATTATTTTTGACATGACATGCAAAACATCTAAAGGACGAAATTAAGTACGCTTGATGGCTCTCTTAATGCTATCATTATGCCTTGGTATTAGTAATTCTTGGTTGTTTAGCACATGTCTTGTTGTTTGGAAGTATCTACGATATGTTTTTAAGGTTTGTTACTCAAAAATAGTATGTGTACTCGGTTACACTATCACAATGTTTTGTACTACATTCTACCGCAATGATGTTTTCAGTCTTGTGGTTTGGAAGGTAAGTAAGGCTACACATGAAGATAAATCTATTCAAGTTTCAAAGGTGCAGCCCAAGAAGAAGGAAAGTTATGGTAGACGGTATGCTCGCAATGACTAGTTCACAATCTATGTTGATGTTTGTGATGAATGTTTGAGAGAAAAATATTGTGCACTAGATGGAGGAAGCATGTGAAGGTTATTTGGGACCAATTGAGTCTATGTTGGGTAATGCATAGCGTGTTCCCACTCTTGGTGTAACATGCGGGATTGAGGACTAGGATAACTACACATTTGGTTAAGGAATTTGCTTATGGTGGACTTGTGGATTTTGTAAATATGTTCTTGGCTGAAATAAGAATGTAATTATTGTTGAAATACATACATATTACTATTATAAGTTCATTATGAGGGGTAAGTTGGTAGACGTGGCAAAAATCATGCAAGTTATATGTTCAATAGGTAGCAAATATGAATTAAAGTTTGTGAATCAAGTTACAAATCCTATGCACGTTGAGAGAGTGTTCTAATGCAGATCAAATCTGATAGAGGTTGAAGGTTGAGTTGTGAAGGTCTGCATAATATATCTTTTTTATCTCCTTATGTATTTGAGGTTGGTGCCTCATAATCTTAGTTGGTGATCAGCCATTTGCATTAGGGGATTGGTGTCTTGTGTAGGTTGGTGCTTGCAAATTTGATCAAGTATTGGTGTCTCCATCCTAGGATACAATTGTTGTGGGTTGGTGCCTACAAAATATTGCAAGTTCTTCATTTGCTTTGTGAGGCTAGATTTGGACAATATATCCAAGAAGCTATTCCCACCATGGTTTTTCCCTTATGGGTTTCCACGTAAATTTGGTGTTCCATTGTCTTTGTGTGCTTATCTTTGCTTAATTTGTTCTATGATGATTGGATAAGTTATTAATGGTAATTAATGTTTAAATTAAATTTGAATAAACATATACTGATTCAAAGGACTTGGTGAAGAAGAAGAAAATCCAGTGATTGTCTAAAAGTTACTCAGATTTCTTCCCATTAAGTTTAATTTAAAAGTCTTTGCAATTGCAAAAGCTAAGGATCTAAACAGTTTAACAATGGGTGGGATATATGCGATTCTAATTGCATATGAGATGAGGATTGTAAATGATAAAACCTCATGAAAAGAGGTAGCTTTCGAGGTATCTGAGGAGAATGAAGGTTCAGATTGCAATGAAGATTTTGATCCAAAAGAAGCAAATTTTGTGAAGAGATTAAAAAGAGTTTCTAGCAAGTATAAAGCTAAGTTACCTTTCAAACAATTCAATTATGGTAAAATTGGGTATATTGCTTCAAATTGTTCCTTTAGAACAAGTAGTATGTCACAATATAAGAAGAAGAATGACTTCTATGTTGAGGAAGATGGCTACTCATTTGATGAGTATGGTTAGCACACCTTCAGAATTGAAACTAAAAGGGCTCTACTCATGACAATGGAAACCCTAAGTAAGGATGTAGAGAATGTGTTTTCCAAAAATGAAGAAGAAGATGTTGAAATATATTTTGAAGAACTTCCTTGTTCCCACAAGGTGATCAAGAATTTGAAGAAAAGAATTGTGAACCAAGGACTATAGATTTCAGATGATTTCAAAACTAGAGATGCAGATTATAGATTTGAAAGTTCAAATGGAAGAAGAAAAAAGAAGAAATGACGTCATAATAGAAAATTTAAAGACCAAAGAGAACTATGAAAGACTTGAGACTAAAGTGGTATCTCTAAGAAAGGATTTGGAGAAAGAAAACAATCACCTAAGTAAGAATCTAATGCTTGAAAGGGGTATAGAGATCTTAGATGAGATTATATGCAATCAAAGGGCACTGCACATCAAGATTGGTATTGGATTCAATGAAAACTAGATCAATAAAGCTTCTAAGCATTCCATGAGGGCAAGTGCAAAAGATTTGAATGATTATGTCTCTATAAGTTCAAGATCTTATCAACCCAAAGTGACTAAAGATAGCGAAAATGAAGATGGAGGATCCGTTCATGTTCACATATAGAAGAAGAGATTCAAAACACAAAACCCAGGAGGACCAATATACCATGTTCAATCATTCTTTCTCCAGTTATTGTTTTAATTGGAATCATTATGGACATAAGACAATAGATTGTACAAGGTTTCCTACAAGAAAAAATAACTTTGTGAGAAGACATACATTTTCTCCTTTGGTTGATTTCAATATCGTATGTTATAAGTGCAACAACTTTGGACACATTGCAAGACATTGTAGAAGTAATTTTAAGAAGGCCTCTAAACTAGATAGAAAAGAAAACATCTTTGTTGATTAAGAAAGGAAACCAAGAAGGTATTGAAAATAAAGCAAGAGGAACAGAATTTTGAAAGATCAATAATCCCTCATATTTCATTTCTTGCCCCAAATGAGGAATGTGATGGAGCCGGTGATAAAGGCTACAATACTACATATAACACAAAAGAATGTGAAACCATAGAAGAAAGCTCTCACAATCTTGTAGTGGACTGTTGCAACACAAAAGTTGAGGATCTTAAGAAAATAGAATGTCTATTGGGCCAAAGGAAAGAGTATGATGGTACATTTGAGTTCTTCAAGTAGAAGATGATAGAGATAGCTCTCTCCTTTTTGATGTTTTAAAGGAAATACGAGTTTAGTGGGAGTATTGACTCCCTACCACAGAAAGGCTTGGTGGTCTTGCGGTAAAGTATAGAATGTATCAATGCATGATTCATTCCAGATGGGGAGAGAGAAGGCCTCAAATGAAAGTTTTAAGTGTCTCTTTGTCGTTTATGTCATGTCAAAAGGGGAGAAATAAAGACAAAATGCTTGTTAGACAGAACCTGTTGACAAAGAAAAATATCCATCATAGAGGGAACATTTTGTGGTCAATGACAAAGGGTGAAATTGTTGGATTCTTGTCATTGATTTCAAAGTTGCAGTCAGTGTTGTCATTGATTTCAAGGTATATGGGAGTTTGCTGAAGGTGTAATTGCTTCTGACATGACATACAAAACATCTAAAGGACAGAGTCAAGTATGTTTGATAGCTCTCTTAATTCTATCATTATGCTCCAATATTAGTAGTTCCTGAGTGTCTAGCACATCATGTTGTTTGGAAGTATCTGCGGTAAGTTTCTCAAGTTTTTTTTGCTCAAAAGCACTATGTGCACTCGGTTGCACTGTCACGGTGTTTTGTACCACATTATATTGCAGTGGTGTTTTGGGTCTTTCGGTTTGGAAGATAATCATGGCTACACACAAAGACAAATCTATTTAAGTTTTAGAGGTGGAGCTCAAGAATAAGGAAAGTTATGGCCGACAATATGCTCATAGCGACCAATTCACAATTTGTGTTGATGTTCTTGATGGATGCACAAGAGAAGGATAATGCACACCAGCTGGAAGAAGCGTGTGAAGGTTATTTAGGACAAGTTGTTGTGTTGGGTAACACATAACATGTCCTAACGTGTGAGCTTTAGGATTGGGCTAACTACACATTTGGTTAAAGAATTTGCTTATGGCTGACTTGCAGATTTTTGTAGATATGTTTTAGGCTGATACGAATATAATTATTATTGGAATGCATATGTATTGTTGATCTAGGTTCATTCCAAGGGGTCAGTTGGCAGAACGTGCAAGTTGTATGTTCGATAGGTAGCATAAATGAAGTAAATTAAAATATGTGAAATCAAATTACAGATCCTATACACACCAGAGAGTGTTGTGATGCAAATCAGATCTGATACAGTTAAATGTTGAGTTGTGAAGGTGTGCATAAATATCTTTTGTGCCTCTTTTTGTATTTGGGCTTGGTGCCTCATAATTTGAGTTGGTGCTCATTCCTTTGTTTTAGGGGATTGGTGTCTCTTGTAGGTTGGTGCATGCAAATCTGATTGGGGATTGGCATCTTCATATTAGGTTGCAATTCCTATTGGTTGGTGGCTACAAAATATTGTAAGTCCTTCATTTACTTTGTGAAGCTGAATTTAGACAGTAGATCCAAGGAGATATTCTCACCGTAGTTTTTCCCTTTCGAGTTTCCATGCAAATTTGATTTTCCATTGTGATTAACTTTGCTTAACTATTTCTGTGATGATTGGAGAAGTTATTAATGATAAATAATGCTAAATAAATTGGAATTGGCATATACTTCCACATTTGACAAAGTTCTCTATCCCTTATGCTTTGTCGGATGTCCATACCCTGTCACGCTCTTGTTTTCCCTAACTAGTAGGGATGTGACAGAAACCTTTGGCGCTGAGCTATAAACTCTCTTCCCAATGCTGAGAATCCTTCAACAGTCTAGAATTAACAAGCTCCATTCAATGTTAAGCGTCTCTCCACAATCTACAATTATTTTCAAATATTAAAGAGGAAGAGAAATACAATCGATTCAAGACATGTTAAACGCAACCTATTCAATTCAAAGTTGAAGATGAGCGTAGTATCAACAACATAATAATCGAAGACGTTGGCAATTCTTGAGACGAGAGGCTGCATTTGGAAATTTTGTAGGGCACAAAGTTGACAATGACATCGATGTCATTTGTAAACCATTAAAATCGCTAGCGAAAAAATCCCCTTGAAAATGAGTGGCACAGATTTCACGGATGGGGCACTCATCTACTAATAGATGCAAACTGCAAGGCCAATTAGGATTCATTATATTAAGGGCAAATCACCCTTACATATCAAGTAACTTGATAAGTTGTGCAATATTACTAATGAAAAGCATTCTGAAGTGCAATGTCTGTCATCTGAAATGTAGCCAATTGTTTCACAAAACAACTACGAATGTTGTTTGTGCAGGTTAAAAGCTCTATGTAGAAGGTAACACTTCTTTTACCAGTTTGCAGAAACGTTATTCCTTTCCATTATTACCCGTGTTTCTTCATTGCGAGGTGGTGTTGTAGATTTGCTCGTATTCAGTCTCTATAATGTTATCAGATGGCGCAATCATTAAATGAATGGTTCCGTTCACTGAACTGCAATCTTATTAGATAATATTTGTCGACAATTATGTTCTTGTCAATAATCGCAAATCCTTTTTTTGCTTTATATTTAACATAGATACTCTGGTACAATTTGCTGTATTCGAGTAATTTATCGAGTGAAAAATTCCATTTACTGAACTGCAATCTAATTAGATAACCTGCAAATGTCTGCAATAAACAGGAAAACTAGAAATTCATACTAAACATAGAGATAATACTCTGATATTGTTTGATTGTATTTCAGTAATTATTATGTGAATGCTTCTGTTTGCTGAACAACAATCTAAGTAGATGATATTGGCACTAACATATAGTTGTTCCGATAAACACCAAAGCTTGCCGTACAACTTAGTTACTGATCTGGTATAATTTTGTTGTATATTCTACAGTTTTTCTAAGTTACGAATTTTTGCAATCCATTTTTGGCATTAGCAGATCTCTTACGAAGATCTACCTTTTATTGGTCATATGTTCTTTTATAGACTGGCTCATTTTCATACAATCTAATTATCTCAAGCCAACTAAACCAGAAAGAATAGGTTACTGTTAGCTCTCTTTCCATATAGTCTTATTTTATTCCTTCAAGTGATCATCCAATTTTACGAAAGGAACGTTGATGTCCACTCCCCAAGCTTTGAGTCTGTCGCCTCTCAAGACTTTTGTGGTATAAATGCCTCCGGCTATTGTACATTGTAAGCTAAAATGTGAAATTTTCCATCTAGAGAACATGGCACAACTATTTGATTTCCAATTTTTAAGGGCTGGCCAGAGACTATTGCTTCAAATGCACTGAGGAAAACATTTCAAATCTATCAGTCAGAAACAAAATTGCAAAGCCAAATTGGTATAAGTTACCCATTGTTACCTACTTTAATTGGTTATTATGTAGTCAACAACAATAAGACCGAAGGGATTCTAAATTCATTATATAATGACTCTAGTCCTCAACCTAACACCAAACCACAAAAGAACAAAGTCTCAACAAAAACAAAATGCCAAATGATATTAGATCGAATTCTAAAAACTGAATATAATGATAAAGCTTTAGACAGTGTTGAGTTAAAATCCATAAGATACAACAGCTAATGTTGAGCTTGTGTCCAAAAGATACAACAGAAACGTATGCCCTTCGGTAACTGTAAGTGTTGCACCATTCAGCAACACAAGTGTTGCGTTGAGTATCTCATATGATAAATGGAGAAATGCAAGCCCACAGTAGCTTTTTCACCTGGTTTTCAGTTAGAAACCATTGTTTCTGTCTCTTTAACAAAGCCATCGCCTGTCCAGTCCTTGTCAGATGCTAATCCTTTTCGAATGGCATTCCTCTGCCTGATAGCTTCTTGTTGACGCCGTACCAATTCAGTATGAGTAGTGAAGTAACCAAGAGATGCCCTGAAATATATAAGAAATTAGACTCCAGGATAACTCCATTTAATCACCATACACACTTCCTCTCAAATAGACATCTTAAAGATTCCCAAGAAGATGAGATATTCCTAAAATTTGGTCAAAAGTTTCAACTTTCCCTTAAAGATGCCTGGGACAATGGATTACATTAGCCTCATTATTGGCAAAAGAGGCGTATCATTCACATCCATGAATAAATGCTACTGACATGACCTAAGCTTACCCCCGAAAATCTTCAACTGATGAAAAATTATGCTTAGCCATAAAATCTTTTAGCTCAGAGCAGAGTTTCTTCACAAGTCCATAGCCATGCATCATGACTCCTGTACAAACCTGCAAAACAAAAATTGAATCTCAACTGAGGTGTGAATCTTAACAGGCATAAATGAAGGCAAACAAACCAAAATGAGCAAACCAAGTGTTGTTTCTTCTCCTCTGAATAACAAGCAAAGACCATCAAATTCATGGATTTCTAATATGTTACCAACAAACATTAGTTGCAAGAGTTATAAAGGTCCTTTTAATATTGCTAATTGTTTACAAAAGTATTCTACTCATATGAGCTTCAACATGAGACTTATACAAGCTCCTGCAAGCACAACCATTAGACCAACACTAGCTCCTCTCAAGCAACCACATTAGAAACCACCTATGGAAGACCAAGAGCCACAACTTAGAATTCTATATTTGATGTCCCATTGGGATTTGAGCTTGGGTCTTCACAATGAGAACTCAATGCTTTAAGCAATTAAGCTCAAAACCTTGGGCAGCAATAAAGATTTTCATTAGGGCACATATTTATAAAAGAAACATAGCCAACGACAAAAAAATGGGAGACAGCACATTTAAAATTCCTGCTGAAATCAGGGTCATGGAACAACATTTATTACACTTGTTTCACAAGAGTTTCATGGTTGTGAGAAAAGGGTTATTGCTGTCACAGTTGAAAGTTCACAACCAAAAATGAAAACCAAATAGTAAAATCAAACCACTGCACAAAACTAAACCAGTCCTTTACCTGAACAGTGTTTGATCCGAGCAGTATAAACTCAGCTGCATGATTTCCAGTTTCAACTCCTCCTATGCCAGAAAGTGACAGAGTTGGATCAGGGAACTCATTCTTCATCATTTGGGCAATGGACATCACTTTTGCAAGAGCAATGGGATGGACAGCCTTTGAGGAATATCCACCGGGAGTTGAATAACTGCAGAACAAATGTGTCAGAGCTAAACATGAGAAAACTAGAAAAATAAACCAATTGCATAGGACAGCTTGAACAAAACACATTGCGGTAGACAATCTGAGAATTTGTCATTGAGTGCCCACCCCTCAACACAAGGTTCTGGTCTTAATGTATCAAGATTGATCCCCATTACACTCATTATTGTGTTAATGGCTGCAATTCCTTCACACCCCGACCTCAATGCCACCCTGGATGGCTATTGCATCAAAAGAAAACAATAAGATATTTCAAACTTTGAAGGAAAGACTCAGAAAATTTTACAATAAAATTGAAATCTGGAAATAAAAGGACAAGAGAAGGGTAGAAACTTTTCTGATAATCATCACTTAAAAAAAATACAATTTGAATTCTCTGATTCATATAATTTCTGTGGCATCTAAAATTGAAAATCCACAATTACTGTCAATCTAACGCATCCATCTCTCTTGCTATAGTTAATATCCCCATTCCTTGACCTGTTTGCTACGATGTCCTAAGTATTCATCTTCAGTTTGACCTAATCCCTTCAATTTTATTTTTTTTCGGTGACATGGCTTAAAGTCTGCACAAGTAGACTGCCCCTCCAAGATGAAAAAGGATTGCACAGAGATAAAGAGAAACAAGTTTTTTTTATCTTTTATCTTTTTTGTGACATAGCTTAAAGTATGCACAAGTAGACTGCTTATCCAAGATTGAAAACGAGATTGCACAGAGATAAAGAGAAACAAACTTGTGAAAAAAACAAACTAAATATTAAGCATTAATTACTTGTGTTCCAAACAACTTAATAGGAAAAAACCCCAGTAATATATGTGATAATAGTGCCTTCTTTGCCCAAGAGAAACAGACTTGTTAAAAAACAGGAGTAAACCTTCAAGCATTAATTTAGTTGTTAAAAGGCTTAAAAGGGAAGGAAACCTCAGTAATATCTGTGATGTTTGGAGTCATCTTTGCCCAAACAGGGACTGTAGCTTTCTCATTTATCCAACCAGAAACCTCCTCCAATAAGCCACAGTCTTGACCAACAGCTGCACCCATCTTGCGTTCAGGCATCCCATGAGGACAAGAAAAATTAATCTCTATTGCATCCTGAGCCAACCAATATCAAAATGTGGAAGAAGTTGTTAAAACCTGACTTCCCAAAGTGGGGTAAAGTTAATTCAGCATCATAAGTAAATGCCACTGCCCAAAGTACATAAAAAAACACAATTTTCTTACAACTCCAGTTTCTTCTACTCGTTCTATGAGCTCCTGCCAAGCAGCTTTATTATACTCCTCCATAATTGAAGCAATGAGAATCCTATCAGGATATTCCTTCTTCAGCTGTTTAAACTCTTTCAACATAATCTCCAATGGTCGGTCACTGATAAGTTCAATATTTTCCCATCCAATGACTTCTCCTTTGGCTGAACCATTAGAACCTGCTCGTAGACGAGCATATCGTGGAGTCACATTGATGACTTTACTCGAATCCAGAGATACCTATCAATTTCCAAGAGTTGAAATGTGTTATTCATGCAATATTTTCAATGCAAAAAAAATAATAGAGAATTATTGATGATGAACTTGGCATAATTGTACCATGCACATAAATAAAAGGATTTTTGTAAAATTTAACTATGCCAGAAGTCATCCATTTCATCTTGACACAATAAACATAGAACAGGCATATACTAACAAAGTTGCATATTTGCACCTAAGATTTTATTCTTGAGATATGAACCAATGGTGTCTCCTCCTATGTTATCTTAACTAAGAAATCCCTCATCCAGGTATCACCATTTTAATATTAGGTTAAAAATGCCCCTGTCCAGAATAGAAGGGCACTTTTCAAACACTAATGCTGTAACATCAATCGTCAGTGCTGCTAATGGATAATTTGACCATCACTTGCTTTTACTGATTAATTAAATTACATCCAGGGAACCAGAAGATTGATCAGTCAATGCATCAGAAGTTGTACTAGGCCAAAGAAATGGAAAGACCTAAAGGGCGCAACAAAAGTCATCATCATGCAAAAGAGCTTGAAGAATAAGGAAAAGGGATTGAAAGGGTTGATTGGGTTCAAGAAGATAAGTAATCACTGTATTGCAATTTAAGTGTAATATTTTTGTTAAAAAGAAAAATATTATATCTTTTTTCACGCTATATCAAATTCCTCATTGTAATGGCAACTCATGCAGAAGATTGCTATTGTCAAGTAGACATAAGAGACATTCAATGATTTAGGAAGAATATAGTCCAACTGGAGATTGCATATGTTTTGATGGCATTGCTATTTTATAACAAACTAATTTGTATATACACACTGTATAACACACATTAAAAAAATTCTTTATTATCAAACATATCGCAGATTCCTTTCATAATCGTCCTCTCTCTTTATAAATGAACCATTAAAAATAATACATAAAATGAAAAAAGTTTTCAAGAGTGTAAATTCGCAAATGATTTGTACATTGAACCTACTTGATAGGATTTATATTTAGACTTTTAGTAGAGCTCTATATTATCCTTTCAATATGGTTTCCCTGTTACATGTTTATATTTTATCATGAGAATCGCTACTTAGCGTAATTTAGTTTTCTTGTCCTGTTTACATCATTTTTATCATCAATTCATGTGTGAAGAAATTTAAGCACAACTTCAATTTCGAAAGCAATCATCCCAAATAGAGAACTTCAATATGGAAAAAAGGAAGGAAAAAGGTAATCTAGTTTTGAAGTTTAAGTCTTTGAGATTTTTATTTTTGCTATATGACAAAAAGTAATGTTGTATCTAGTCACTTTCTTTTGACTATTTTGATATCGTGTTCTTTTCAATAGTATCCGAAACTCAGGAAGTATGGCACTAGTAGCATTGATCCATTTCTTTCTTGGGTTTTATTCTAACCATCCCTATATTGTCATTCACTACATTTTGCTTGCTTAAGCATCCATTTGAACCTAATGAGAAGGTATGCTAAGTACTCCCAAAGACAACATGCATCTTACAAGTTGCACAATAGAAATAAACAATTAATATCATTGAACCATAGGGATGCATCCTCCCCCTCAAGATCCCTACATATTTGGGACTGGGACATTTTTTGATATTTCATAAACTGTCTTTGTTGCTAAATCTTGCTGAACAACTTTGTCTTTCTTGTCTTCAAATAGTTTTGCTTGGTGATTCATTTTCAAAACTTGTTGAATCATATCTAAGTCTACTAATTGTTCTTTCCCTGCAACTTCTATCATTCCCAGGAGTTGTTCTTTACAAAGATCCCTTTCATAATTCAAATTCCACTACTCTACTCTGATATTATCACAAGTTGCAAAACATGAAGCAGGATATGTTTCTGCCTTTAATTCATAGAGTGGGTTATCACAATATAAGCAAATCTCTCTATATCCACTTCAAAAAGTGGGTTGTCTCAGATGGGAAATCAAATTTCTGTTTAGACCATTAATATTGGCCTAATACTGAAGAATCATCTTCTAAATTCGTCGTTTCTAATTCCCAGTTAATGTCATTTTTTTCAACTTGCTTACCAATGGTAGTGACTATCGAAATCTTTTCTTCAAGTCGTTCTTGGTCATCCAACACGTCCTTAGTAAAAGCGACTCCAACTGGACTGTCATAGGGAAAGAGATCATCCAAAAATTCCTCTTTCATAATCCTTTCAAACAATGTTTTGGCTACTTGTAACAAATCAACTTGTTCATATGCCTTCACTATGACAGTTCCTTCATTCTTGTAGTTTGAGAAACGCACATGGAGAGATTTATTAGGTGAATTTGGAAAATCTTTATCAATAACAATGATATTGAACTTATTACAAGCTTCACCCCTTATGTATTTTGAATTATCACCTGGATCCCACACCATTACATACCAACAATTTTGAGCCGTAGGATTCATGTATTCTTTTCCAGAAGTTATATCCTTTTTACTCCCTTTCAAATGTCTTTCATGGCAGCAAATCTGGAATATATCTGTGCTATCATTCCCATAATTGGAGCTGAAACTATAAGGGTATTTAGAGTACTTGCCTTCTTTAGCTGAATTAGGAGCTTTTGAGGGACTTACTTTGACACAACCATCATTAAAACTTAAAATTTCAGCATTAGAATCAACAAAAACATCCTCCACAACTATGTGCTCCTCAACCTGGGTACTTTAAAAATCAAATATATATGGCAATAGTTCACCTTTTGGGAAATTGAAGGATAGTTCATGTTTGACACATCTTCTATCTTCAACTTGCTTGTTGGCTCTTTCTTGTAGCTCTATCTCTGGCCTTCTTTGTTGGGTCTACCAGTTTATTGTGATTCTAATTCTGATTTTGACTTCTTTTCTCCTATCAAAATTGATTCTTTGGTCTACTTCCTTGATCTCCTCCTTGGCCATTTTTCTTATGTATTCATATAGATCTCTTTTGTCGGGATAATAGTTCCCAAGTGCTTCCAAGTACTCATCAAGGGGAACACTAGCTTTGGAATCTTCTGACAACCTTTGGTACCTGTCAATAATTTTGGGGGCCTCAAGTTTGTACAACAACTCTTGAATAGGATCCATTTCCTCTTCCTTTTGTAGACCTTCGAATCTCTTTGAATAGAATGCATCCATCATCTTAGCTTTACCCTGTGGGCTGGCAGGTCTGCTGCTCTAATACTATTTGAAAGGTCCCACTCTAGAACAGTTATTAATTTCTTTGATATGATAACCCTAATTCACGATAATAATTGCAATATTAATCATAAATAGTAACATTAATATAATTTGGCTTGGAAACTAATAATTTGTCTCTTGAAAAATAAAACACTTATCCTTTATTCTGCTATTCTATCTTCTTCAAACTGCGATGATTTCCTCTTGTATGTCTGCTTTGAAAGTGCTTTCAGATCTGCCTGAATCAAGGGTTTTCATCCCTAACTCAGCAATGGCAATTAAGGGTTTTCATCCTTAATCGCATAATCATGAGGGGTTTTGTCCTCAGATTGGTTTAATCTTTAATTCATTTTCCACAAAGACAATAAATAATGTCTTGATCAATTGATGTTCTCCTTTCCTTGTTTGGACTCCCTTAAATATATTATTTCTTCAACAGTCATAACTCTTCGAAATATCCCATGACTTTTTTTGTTAATTATCTCCTCACATAAGGCACAACAGACCAAGCAATATTCTGTCAGAGTTTGCCCCCTTCATAGAATGAGGTTTATATGATTCGATGCCCCTTAATACACCAAAGTAATCTTCTGCAATTTATGATTAGCGATTAAGGCCCATGGATATAAAACAAAATTTAATTTGGAGTCTTTAAGGATTAGGCAGGGGTTAATCTTATTTTAATTTCAAGGTGGATATTACATTGACTTGAGATTGACTTGTAAATAGTTCTTTAATGAGAGGTGCGCCAAAGATAAAATCCAGCCAAAAAATACATAATGTCGTGGTTTTTTAAGCACCATTACCTATTCAACTAGTCGATTCATCTCTGAATGAATTTGGCACAACTCATACAAGGTTGAAAATATTAAATATGCAGCTGTATAATTCACAATTTTCCTATACAAATGAAATTGCGAAGTTAAAAATTCCATTTTCTTTCAAGTGATTTGGTCCTGCTAAATGAAAATGGTAAAGAACCATCAAACCAAAAACTGCATGGATTGAGAAACAAAGGAAGATAGATTCAATATGGCCTTCAATACGAATATTGATTTTTAAACTTTTATCCCTGGAGATCAAATTAGACATGGACTTATGCAAATATATATTTATATCATAATGATAAACTTTGGTGATCATAATATTGAATGCTAGTTAGGAAAGTGGCCCGCCCAACTGATATCCTGATCAACCTTAATTACTTCATTGACATTGGGATTGCAATGACAACGAATTCAAAAAGGTGTAGGAAGATTGGTAAGACTCAATTTTCTTCCAAAGCTCTGCCACAATGTCAAAGCCCAAAGCACAAAAGTAAAACAACATATATTGGTACTGTGAAAAGTCCACTTTCCAATGCCAAGGCAGGTCTCATACGCCATGTCTAATGCATTAGCAAAGCCAAGACCTAATCAATTCATTAGGCTTGACTATTGTTATCACTGCAAGGTCCCTGATTTGATTCTAGTCAACTCAGTTTAGGCTCTTAGGGTAATACCAAAGTTATCATATGAATGCCAATGGCTGGCAATTTGATCATCATCATTTAATGAGTTAAGAGAGCTTCTAGATGTTAAAAAACTCTCACGCAGTTTTATCCAGAAGCTCTCTTAACTCATTACAATGGAATATGGGAAAAAACATGTCTGTTATTCATCATCATGTAGTTTTTTCTTCTAAAAAGTAACATGAGATGACAAGAAAATACACCCATACTGCCGTAAAAGAATGGTAAAAGTCTTCCTACAAGAATTTTGGGGCTCTATTTAACTACAAAGAACTCTGTTTTGATGTCTCCCGCATCCTTCTATAATTATAAAGAATTTTAATTTTATAATTTCCAATATTTCAAATTCCTAACTTTGGTTCAATGGAACAAATAAATGATGAATAAGTGACAACCATTGATTGCCTTGTCAAGCTCAGTGGCTTTATAAATGGCATGTAAATAGGTTGGTTGGTTTCAAAATCTGTTACAACTTGCAAGGCTAAGAATGAATAATTCAATAATCATTCAATATAATAGCACGATGCAGTCATGCTTCCTTAAAAATCATATAAATACCACACATGATGTTTAATTATATTGAAATCCGATTTCACCATGCTAGACAACTTGTTGAAGCTGGTAAGATATGTTCAGAAAACATAACTTACAGAAAACAGATGCATAAGGCACTGACAAAAGGCATAAAGTCAAACAAATTTGAATGATGTCCACAAACTACAAGAAGTGATTAGAATCCATTAGAAAATCCGAAATCCCAAAGCTGTGTCAACTTTGTGAAGCTAAGAGTAAGAGAAACATCGTACAAAAAGCACGGGGTGCACAGGTCAAGAAATTGGTATGACTATGTTTTCTTCTAGCGATTAGTAAACTTCTATTTTTTAGCAGTTAACAGACTTTACAAGTTATGGAAACAAAATTGAAAATATAGTATACAAATTCCTTTGCTTTGAGATCATTCTGTTTTTGTAGCAGGGTTTTCCATAGCACTGCGTGTAGATTTTGCCGAAGCAGTGTCAACCGCAGAATTTAGTCCTTGGCCTAATAATCTTTTTCATTTTCAAAAGCAAATCCATGATATATCGTTGTTCTATATGAACATCAACTTGAGAAAGAATCTATGTCCTGCATCTTTTCTGCAGATCACTAGTTTACACAACGAGCATTACAAAAATTGGCAATACAATACAAACAAATCCTTTTCATTGAACTTGGCCATTCTTGTCCAGTTATAGACCAAAAAGGGGATAAAATTAAGACAGTTCCTGTAGGCTGTTCATAAAATATGCGCGGGACAACTTTTACTTTAATAATAGCAGCAATTGCGGTCACCGTGATGCTAAAGGCTGTAAGGACATTAAATTCCAACAATTTTTCAAAACGGATCGAACAGTAGAAGAGTCATAAATAATCGCAGGATACAATAATTCATAGGTTTAACAAAAAAATCGACAGCTACTGGGATTTCGGAATTAAAAAATACGCCAAATCTGGATCTTAAATCTTGGTCAACCTTGAACAGGTCTACCGGATTTTCAGTGATCAAGCATTTTTATTGAACCGCTAAAGGAACACGTCATGAATCGTGGCTGAATTTAATGATTCTAGCGAAACTGTACCTCTCTGACTCCAAAAAACGTAATTGACAGTAGGTTCTCTCTAATTTTTTTGATCTTGTAATCAACAGATTTTCTTTTAAATTTTAACTTTTACCGGCACCAGATCCTCGCTTAAAATTCATAAATTTGACTTTCATATCCAAACCCTTCAAATTCGACGATACTTCAAAGAAAAAACTTATAATGAAAATTTGCAAACAACATACACATCAAAGTAAAAGCTTTAAAGAAGGAAATTTTCGTGACAGGCAGAGCATTTAAAAAGCCTACTGTTTTAGCAATGACGGCACCCCAGCCTTCATCGAAAGCCCGTTTCATGACAGTGTAATTTGTACCAGGTGGCCCGGAGCCGATGACGAAGGGATTCGGCAACTGTAGGCCATTGACAGTGACGCTCAAATCGGGCTCACTATTGCTCTGTGAAGCTCGGATCGTCAACGCTTTTCTTCTTCCATGTCCGAAAGCGGGTGTTATTTTTGTTACACTGGCCACGCCACAAGTCCTCGTTCCTCCATTAATTTTCTGTACATTCAAACCCATCCCTGCCATTGCAACACACCACTTTTCTGTCAAAACTAAACCAAGCCCAATGCCAAGTACGGTAAACTAAATGTTAACTTCCTCGCTTTTTGTGATTCGATTCTTTAAAAAGAAGACAAAGTAGGCAAACGCAATGAATTTAACACGTCGCAGTCTCTGTCAATTAACGAGATCTGTTAAAACTGTGGGCAAGTTAATCAAAGATAGGGCCCCGCTAAGTGTTTCTTCGTCCGTCGGCCACGGATGTCAGGCGCCGGCGGCGACTATTTGCCGATTAGATGGAGTCTTAAGACAATTACCTAGAAATTTGTGAATGCTGACAATACCATCGTTATCTCGCTAAATTATAAATGCAAGAGTTTTTCCGTACGGGAAACCTCGGTCATAAATAATCTAGGAAAATATGGTATAGTTGTAAGGAAAACAAATCAGGCACGGTGGCTTAATAAATGGTATGAGCCGATGATTTGAAATTATTTTTTTATTTGTTTTTATAGTAGTTTATTGGATTTCAGATTCACAATATCAAACATGATTCATATTAGGTAGAATGCTTTGTTGTTGAAGAATCCTATAGCAATATCATAGTGTTTTAAAGGATTAAAAAACATGATAGTTATGCACTCAGTCTAATTTTATTGGTGTCTATATGGCATCACATGATTTGTTATTTTTATTTTTATTTTTATATGTAAAAAATACATTTTATTCAATTATGAATCTATTCATGATCAAAGCTAACAACTTTAAAGTCAAATCTACTAGTATTATTATACTATTTAAAAAATTGGACAATAAATCCACAAATGCTATCACAACTTTTAGAATATGCTCAACTACTAGTCTCTCTTATTTTGATTGACTTCAAAATTTGTTCCAAATTAAAGGCTACAATTGAATAATAATCATTCAATATAAAAGCAAGAATATAGTCATTATTGCCACAAAAAACTTATTGACTTTGCTAATTTATTATTTTATTTATTCTTTATTTTGTTCATGAGATTCGCCATTTTCTCAACCTTATCTTCTTTTAATAGAGTATGTAAAGAAGTCACCATTAAGGTAAAGAAGTCATCATTAAGGTATCCTTCTTGAAATGTCTCTATAAGCTTTGCACTCCATTATAAAGTGTTTCTTTGACTCAACTATCTTGGTTGTGTAGGAGACACATACCGTCCTCTTCTATTTTTCTTTTGGTCTCTTTCATCTATATTTTTTATTGGAATAAGAAGAGTTCAAATATAAATTAAAGAGTTGCAAGAGCAACAATATTTATAATTGTTGTATAAGCAAAACTTATAACAGCTGCAACATAATCATGTTTACATGAAATAAGCATGTTCCTTAGAGTCATGCACATCTATACAAAGATTTATAGTGAAAGAACAAAATTTTCAGACAAAATGACAAAATGACACATGATAGCAGAATCCAAGCAAGCAAGCTAGCATGTAATTGGATCTCTCAAGCCACATTTAGTGGCTCTTTTTCATGCAAGAGCATTAAGGACTTACGATTTCTTACCAGCATCAAGATTCATATCATAGATATTTTGGAGGAGGGAGAGTAAATCTATGATTGTCATTGTAGCAGTTGTGTATCATGAAGTTTTTCTTTGCCCACTACAATTTCTTCCATTGCTCTAAACTTGCCAAATGATATGAATTGGTCCTCAAATGCACTATGAACATATTTTCTCTCCAAGTAATATATGTCATGATAGGCCTTTTGGTGGTGATAAGATGTGGGGTTAAATTCATCCAAATAATGTTTATTCCCTATAAATCCTTTTCTCACAGTCATATAGAAATTATCTATAACAAATTATTTCTATTTATTTTTATTATTTAGACATACATTCAAGCTAGTATTACATTTGTTCATTCAATTGTTATTTTGGTTCATCCAAATCTTTTATCTTTCTTTCAAAACTTCTTCAGTGACAATTATAAGCCATATATTTTTCTGAAATATTATAAGAAATGAACCATAGCAACTACCTTAATAGGGAGGGTACTTATTTATATTAGAAGAGTCTCATAGGGAACTAAAAGCTTTTATTTTGAAATTTTTAATAATCAAGTGTTTTTTAATCCTCTATTTACCTTCATTTTATTTCAAATGACTTGTTTTCTCATATTTCACACCCATAAAGCACTATTGGCATTACTAACAACTTGAACAAAACACAAATTATATTCCAATCCCATAACTCAACATCTCTATTTTTGTTTTGTAAAGCAAAAAGAGCTCTCCAACCTCCCAAAATTCTCTTATACAAATTTTCCAAGTAAGATTATTGTTGAAGTATATACCAGGATATTTGTATTATGTTACTTCTTTTAAGACCCCCTTCAAAGTAAAGGTTAAGCTATTTTTTCATTCTCATTGTAAAAGATCATGATATTGGTCTTGTTGGTGTTTACTTGCATAGCCACCTCCTTATGAAAGTGATCTAAACCGCATAAATGCTCTTTCAATCCTTGAGTACACTCATCAATCAAAACAAGATCAATTGCATATAAAAGAAGCATCACAACATATTTTCCTAAATAAGCATTCTTCCCTTGTAGATGTAGTCATCATTGTAATTTATTGATATGTAGAGGTTGGGAATAGAGGGAATCCTTTCTTAGCTCCTATGTCACTCCTAAAGTGTTTTAAAAGGCCTAGTTGAATTCTATTTTTTACTCACCCCCCTTATAAAGTTTATATGGGTGGGGGGCGGGCAGTTCCTAGTAAACTAGTCGTTGGTCCTACCATTCTATAGGCTAGTCGGTATAATTTGCTTGTAGATAGCACATCAATGCTTTCTTGGAATTCACAAAATGATAATAGGCTTCCTCTTTTTGGTTTCACATTTTATCAAGGATGTCTCGAAGTAATGATATGATCATTATTAATTATTTTGGTCTTTTTCTTTGTCATTTTCTCGCTTTCTTACACCCACTTGATTATATGCTCTAGCATGCTTCCAAATGACTTTGCAAACAGTGGATGGATCATGATTGTTTGATAGTTAGATAGATTTTCCATAGCTCCACTCTTGAAGAGAGGAGATGGATTGCTAAACTAGTTGTCTAAACTCTTAGAAATCTATGTTGAATATCTTATTAGTGTCATAAAATAGGGTTTTCATTCCCCATTTTTTATATTATGGATGTAGCACATCTATGTCACAAACCTTACTTGTACCCAACTTCTTAACACCTTAATCTCCTATTAAATGAATAATTTTGTTTTTGTTGACTATGGGAGGGACAACAAGGGGCCACTTCCTTTAAATATATTTTAATATAATTTATTTGTATAATCTAACCATGAGGTAGTTGTAATATTACGTGTTTAATTTTTCTCTATTGAAGTTCCCTTCAAAATGATTTTGGATTGTGCTAACCATTTAATATATTAGTTTTTCCCTTCTTGTTGTAACAAACTCTTCTTGTTTTACAGTCTATTTGTACAAATTTATTTGTATCCTTTTTACCTAGTTCTTTTAGAGCTCTCCTTACAACCTTGCAATCTTCATCATAACATCCATTTATTGTAAAAATTCTTATTTTTTTGTTTAACATTATTTTAAATCCTTTTGAATTATGTTTGTCAACTAATGATTGTTTAAACCTTGTACTTGTGTTTCTCTTTCCTCTTCTTGGGTTTCTTGCTTAAGTCCTTCCTTAAAGATGAATAGTTCTCTTAGCTATATTATATTTTTATATCCATTATATTATGGTATCATTTTAGTTTTCTTGGAGAATCTTCAATTGTAATCTTGATTACCTTGTCTATCAAATTTTCTAAGAAAATTGTAGGTTTCACATGTATAAGTTTTATAGATTTATTCCACATACTCATTCAGTTTTGAATAATCAAATGATGCATGTTATATAAAGTCAATATTTTTTACCACAATGACAAATAGCTCTTTTATCCTTTGAACTTCTTCTTCATTGATAGGTTTTCTCTTCTAGTAACCATAAAGGATTGTAATCTTATTTGTCGTATGATATTTTAGTTTTCTCATTGCTTTTACATTAAAATTCCCAAGAGAAGCAACTATCCACGTTGAAAGTGCAATGAGATGTCTTGCTTTAGAGCTAGACATCTAGATCTTCACCATCAGTCACATATTTCTTGTAATTGAAGCTTCTCAAGCAAAGTAATAAGTTGTAATTTTAATATTTTTTAATAAATTATATTAATCTAATCCAAACATATTGTCTATTTAGGTCTTTTTTTTCAACTCAATATTTTAATCCCATGTTTCTTTTCTAAAAGCATATATTCCTCCATATCCCTTGCCATTTCATGTTATTTCATTGCAAACTACAATCTCCCAATATTATTCAAAAGTGGGTGTGTTGTAACTATTATGTTCATGAGTTTCCATGTGACATATTATTCCTTCTACAACAAACTTGAACCTAGGTTCTCTACTTTGAGGGTATCATCTACAATTCTAATATACAACTTTTAATAGCACTTGGTGGTTTGTGGAAGGGATAAGGGGTTATTCCCTGTTATCTTGGAGTTGATGAATAAAGGCATAAACCTTGCCTCTTTTCATCCATGTTTGCTTAATTTTTTCCTTGTTGCCTTTACTTTCTTTGCTTCTTCTCTATTATGTTCTTGTATTGTTGACATGATTTAAAGCTTGTGATTGGTGATGAAGGCTTTTAATGTTTTTAACCATGCTTTTTATCTTCATTCCTTGTTATTATTATTATATTCAATTCTTCTCATCACTCCTCTTCTTGATTTAAAGTTAAAAGGTTTTCACATAAATAAAATATGGTCCTTTAAAAAATCTCCTATTACTTAGAATGTTTTTTTGTCTTCTATTTTCATCATAAAATTTAATAGGTATACTACTCTATTCTCCTATTGTCCCAATACTCCTCACTTGAAAATGTTATCCTTCTATTATAATTTGTATCTAATGAAGTCTCTTAGAAGACTAATTATGTTCTAAACTTCTCCATAGTCCCTCAACCAAGTTTAATAATTATATTTTTATTTTTCATATTCTACTTTATATTCACTTTCTTACATTTAGAATGCTTGTTATTCTAGTATCACAAAATTGCACCCTTATGCAAATTCATGTTTATCTAGGCCCATTTTAGTGTTCCTGGACTTTTGCACTTGACATGTTGATGAAATAGGACTGATTCCCGACAGACATCTAAGAGAGGAGGGGTGAATCAATTGTCAGAAAAATAAAACTTACACAATTCAAACTTATTCTCAGATCTAATAATTGACCATGAAAGCATGAAACAATACACAACATGAACACACATAGCACCAAGATATTTGACGTGGAAAACCCGATCAAGGGAAAAACCATGATGGGAACCTACCCACAATATGATGATACTCTATTAGAAGTATATGAAATATTATAATGGGGAATGCACATGTATTCGGGCACATTGCCTAAAGCTCATTGCTAAAGAACAACAAGGGCTACAACCCTGGGAAGAATCATTGTCTTACAAACACATTAAGATCACAACTAGAAGATCATGAACTGAAGAATAGCATCTCCTAATGCCTGGTTATAGTTTCGATTAAGAACAACTTCTTCTTCACTCTTCTCGGCCTTCGAAAGATTAATACATTATTCATACATTTGATTCTCGTCCATACACATCACCTCTCCACAACAACACACAATTACAAAATATATTACATTTATTTATACATGACATCAACTCTTCACAAGGTCGACTCAACACTCATCACCTAATTACAAAAATATAACCATACACGCTACAAAATCATATGCAGACCAATCAATGATAACTAAGACATAGCATAGAACCATATCACATGCCTTGAATGCGAAACACCTCCAAGAATTATGCATCAAACTCCCACAACACGCTACTATTATCTGGTCGACCATAAATAAGAATAGTAACACGTAGAACAAAATCATCAATTATGCACAAAACGATCAATGCGGACCACCAACACAAAATGCAAATGATCTAGAAACATCCACAAGAATCATGAATTACCACCGCAACATCCACACAAACTCAAATTACTAGAATCACATCATCATTATATCTAGCTTCAATAAAATTAACTGCAACGATTGTCAACTTGGAAAAATCACTTGTGGAGCTCCAAACCATGAACCACTTGAATTGAAGATACACATCAACATCCCAAATATTCCTCCAAATTCATAGATCAAGATATTGCAATGTGGAGCAATGCAGATCAAAATACTGACACTATGCCACCAGTAAACAACTAAAAAACTAACCATAACACAGATAACCATAACTCACTCAGATTTTCATGTGGACCTCTAAAAATTATATTGAATTATCTACACGCAATCCTCTACAAACCCTTTAATTCGCAAACTCTGATCATCAAAATGCTAAACAAAATAACTCACTGATCTTCATTGCAACACTATCACAGAAAGAGAAATATGTCGACATCAATGACAACACATCTCTCAGATATCACTTAAGCTCATATTTGCAGCATACTCCAACAAACATCCAACAATCTCCTCCTTTGGCATTGATGGCAACATATGATGTGAAAAACATTCAATGGCAAAGAAATCAACAACTCTTTGATATTACTCTCTCCCCCTTAGATCACTACACAGATTTTCACATGAATCTCTCTTCCTTTGAAATCAATGGCAAAGACACATATTTACAATAAAAACACAAAACAACTCACAAAACTAACTTACTGACTACTCCCTTTGAGTAGCAGCCTCCACTCATCAATCTAGATCACAAGATATGACTGTGAAATGCACCATACTAATGCATACTAGTGCATCTTAGTTCTGATCAGGAGGGGCAATCACCCCTAACTTCCCTCTAAGATACTCAAAAGTATCCTTAAGCAAAGGCTTCATGAAAATATCTGCAATATGGTCCTTTGTAGGAACATACTCCAATCTAACTTATCATTTCCTTCTCTCTCAAAAAGTGAAACTTGATTGATATATCCTTAGTCTTGGAATGCATCACTAGACTCTTAGAAATGTTAATTGCACTTGAATTGTCACGGTAGATAGCAATAGGCTCATCATAGACAACTATGATATCTTTCAACATCTACTTCATCCACACAACCTGAGTACAGTTGTTAGCAGCAACAATATATTCTACCTCTATAGTAGATAGAGAAATTGAATTCTTCTTTTTACTCAACCAAGAAACCAATCTTTTTCCCAAGAAAAATGCACCACCACTAGTACTCTTACAATCATCAACATCTACTACCCAATCAACATCAGTAAAGGAACTCGAAGTAAAATCATCATCTTTAGGATACCATAAACAAAAATCAACAATTCCTTTCAAATTTCTAAAAATTCTTTTAACAGCTACAACATGAGATTCCTTAGGATCAACTTGAAACCTAGCAACAAAACAAACAACATTCATGATATCCAATCTAATCTGAGTCAAATATAGCAATCCACCAATCATATATTTGTATATGGTCTTATTTGCTTTAGCGGAATCATCATCCTTAGTCAACTTACATCTGGTCACCATAGGAGTTCCAACTAGCTTTGTATCCTCTAAACCAAACTTCTTCAACAACTCTTTCACATACTTGGCCTAAGATATAAAGATTCCTTTATATGATTGTGTAATTTGAAATCCCAGAAAGAATTTCATCTCTCCAATCATAGACATCTCAAATTCATTATGCGTTTCATTAGCAAACTCTTTGCACAAACTATCATTTCCTCCAAAAATAATGAAATCAACAAAAACTTCAACAATACGTATGTTATCATGATCAATCTTGAAATACAGATTGCTATCAGCAGTACCTTTGTTAAATCCTAGCTTCAGCAGATACTTATCCAATCTAGCATACCATGCTCTTGGCACTTGCTTCAATCCATATAATTCTTTCTTCAACCAGCACACCATATCCCTTTGATCAGTCAACTAAAAGCCATCTGATTTCTCTATGTACACTTCTTCTTCCAATTAACAATTTAGAAATTTGGACTTGACATCCATCTAATAGAATTTGAAATCCTTGTAAGCAGTATAAGCAAGAAATAATCTAACAGCTTCAATCCTTGCCACCAGAGAAAAAGTCTCTTCAAAATCAATTCCTTCCATTTGAGAATATCCTTTTCAAACAAGTCTTGCTTTGTTCCTAACAACTTCACCTTACTCATTCAATTTGTTCTGGAAGACCTATTTAGTTCCAATCACATTTTTGTCCTTAGCTATGGGAACAAGAATCCGTGTATTGTTCTTTTCAATCCGATTCAACTCTTCTTCTATCGCTTTTACCCAATTTTCAGCTTTACAAGCTTCATTCACATCCTTATGTTCAATCTTAGAAATCAAACATTATTCAACTTGATCTCCTACAATTCTTCTCCTACTCTAAACACCTTTATTTCTATCTCCTATAATCTAATTTTCAGAATGATTCAATCTTACATACCTGGGAGTCTTAGGATTTTCTTATTTTTCAGACTCTTGAGTTCTTTCTTCTACACTTGTACTAGTTCCTTCACCTTGATTCACTGGATTAACCGAAATGATCTGAACTTGATTCTGCATCTAAGGTTGTTTCCCTTTGTTTGTATTGTCACTCAGATCATCTGAATAATATCTATAAGATATGATCTATTTCTCATTACTTTCATCAACCCTAACATTTTCACTCTCAACTATCTTTCTTAATATCTTATTATAACACCGGTAGGCCTTGCTTTTAGTAG